>NW_019742442.1:1130701-1245611 GCF_002891405.2 Cryptotermes secundus | reverse complement strand
TCAGCCGGAGAAGCGTACGAAATGATGAAAAGTGTGTATGGTAGTGATTGTTTGAGTCACTCGAACATTTTTCGATGGTATGCTGTATTTCGTGACGGCAGGGAGGACATTGAAGACGCTCCACGCGCATCAAAGCCGAGAACAAGTCGCACTGAAGAAAATGTTAAAAGAGTGACCGGACCGAAATCCTTGCATCAGACAGATGTGTTTCTGCAAGACTCATCGAGGAGCTTTTGGGAATACCAGATTTCAAATTTTGACCGAGGATACGGAAGGACTGTAGGCGGTTTGTACCGCATGCGCTGTCAGGCGATGGAAAACATGCCAGAGTCGAACACTGCAAAGACATGTTACGGTCGGCCCAAAGTGATACAAATTTTACAAAATCGATTGTTACTGGTGAGGAGACATGGTGTTTTCAATATGAGCCTCTCACACAGCAGTAGAGTGCAGAGTGCAGCGTGGTTGAGCCCAAAGAAGCTGAAACCAAAGAAAGTGCGCATGCAAAAGGGTCGAGTAAAGACACTCCTAACCGTTTTCTTTTATTCCAAAGGAATCATTCACAATGAATTTCTGCCAGAAGGTCAAAGAGTGAATTCTGATTATCTCGGAGTCCTCAATCGTTTGTGGGCGAGAATTCTTCG
This sequence comes from Cryptotermes secundus, assembly GCF_002891405.2. Lineage (NCBI taxonomy): Eukaryota > Metazoa > Arthropoda > Insecta > Blattodea > Kalotermitidae > Cryptotermes > Cryptotermes secundus. The sequence goes on along the minus strand of NW_019742442.1, from coordinate 1,244,967 downwards.
AATTCGACCTGAATATCGAGAGCAAGGTTCCTGGTCGCTCCTCCACGACAATGCTCCACCCCACAAATCGAAGATTGTGCGCGATTTTTCTTGCCAGAAAAGGATCACAGTCCTTGATCATCCTCCGTATTCGCCAGATTTGGTTCCAGAAGATTTCTGGTTGTTCCCAAAAGTTAAGTTGGCGATGAAAGGAGACTGTCATGACACCATCCAGGACATCCAAAGGGAATGTACCGCAGTTTTAAACGCGATTCCACAAAAGAAGTACAGTGACTGTTTTTGAAAACTTTTAAATCGATTCTAGCTATGTACTGATTCAGAAGGAGGCTACTTTGAATAAAAAGAGTGAAATTTTGGAAATAATTCACGTCTTGTATTTTTAATGAACACAGTCCTAACAGAACCTGGACACAATGTGTATGACAGAGCATTACTTACATAATTACTCATAGAGCTGAGCCCTTCTTGAGGACCCGCCAATTCTGCAGCTACTCAAGAATTTCCCAGCATTTTATGGAACACGAATGTTCATTACCGTGTTCACAAGAGCCTTCCACTGGTCCCTATCCTGAGCCAGATCAATCCAATCCATACCATCCCATTCTATCTCTCAAAGATCCATTTTAATATTGTCCACCCACCTACGCCTTGGTCTTCCCAGTGGTCTCCTTCCCCCTGACTTTCCCACCAATATCCTATAGGCATTCCTCTTCTCCCCCATTCATTGATTCGTTGATACAAAACATTAACACAGGAAAATTGTGAATTCTGAATTTAGATGGCTGAGAACCAACATATGTGAAGCAGGAGTGGTAACCCTTGTAGCATGGCCACTTGATATGAAAACAATCCCTGATACTCACGGATGTGTGTAGTTTGTGGAGCCATCAGCAACACCATTCTTAAATGGTGCTGAAGTACCAATCACACCTCCTGGCATCCGCACCGTCTTGTTGGCATTGATAACACTAGCTATGTGATGACTGGAGCTCCCTCCTGGCTCCACAACAACATTCACTATAGCTGCAGCAGGTGGTGGGGGTGGTGGTGCAACATTTGGTGTACTGGTGGTGGAGTGACCAGATTGTGGTGGACGGGGTGCCTCATTGTGTGCCAGGGTGTCAGCAAAATATCTGCAACAGCAACAACGGGGGTCGTTTAACTCTTTCAGAGATATGAAGCCCAAATACATAAATGTGCTTGTTTGTAAAAATTATTGCAGTCCTTTGAAGTATTTAAGTTTTTTTTGTATGGTTGTGAAGCATGAACTCCTACTCTGAGGTTTTAAGGGAAGAACGCGACTTCCAAACATCTTAAACAGACTTATCAAGAAAATATCTGCATGCTATACACGTCAACTGAAAAATATTACATACAAGGATCAATGAGGTTTATATAGCTCATCTAGCTGCTCTATTCCGTCAAGAATATGAATTCTGGTATTGTGGGGAGCTCCCCCCCCCTTGGCACTATAGCCCCAGTGGGCCTAGGCCTAACTCCATGAACTTCTCTGTTCACTTCGGTTTTTCTAGATCTTACACATTCGCAAGGCCTCTGCCTGTACACAAACACAGAAAAACGCACACACACAAACTAAACATCCATGCCAAGAGCGGCATTCGAACCCACGATCACGGTTTCCAAGCGAGCGAAGACAGTACACGCCATAGACCGCTCGGCTACCGTAAGCGGCGTGGGGAGCTTCTACTTAGAGAAAATGACGAAGAAAATATTTTTAAAAAGTGGAACATCATATACACACTACCAATACCCCAAGTTTATAACACACTTTCAATTAAATATCACTATATAAAGACTCTACTCCTCTGGAAGTCAACCCTAGACAACACCAAGGACCCCAAATTAAAACCTTTCTCATTCACATTCTTTATCTAATTAGTACCACATGCTTTCTCCAGAATTAAAGATGTTGACTGAATTAACAGAACTGATTTGGTACTGGTGTTATCCTTCGATTTGATTACTGGTCTTGTAAGTAGCCACTTTTCATGAAATTTGTGTATGACTTTTTTACCTACAAACTCAGTGATTTTAGTCCGCAAGCGAACTACACCGACCGAGCGACCGCCGCTTGTCGGTGAAATTTAGTGCCAACTTTTGCGGATAGAGGGTGTCACGTGGTCAGCGCAACGAATCCCCACGGCCGTTAATTTCGGTTTTCTAGACCGGAGCCACTATTTCCTTGGAATAGCTCCCCAATTATCATCACGAGGCTGAGTGGACCCCGTTCCAGACCCACTACTTCTCAGAAAAAAATATCTGGTAGAGCCGGGAATTGAACCCGGATTCAAGAAAAATCAAATCTATTGTAAATTCATTAATTTATTACCATAATAATTGAAAACTGTTTGTGAAAGAATGGATAGGTACTTCAGTGAACACTCCATAGTTGTAAGTACGAATAAAAATAAGATAAACAATCTTATTATAATTAATTACAATTTTATGTCCCACTATGTTTCATCTCCAAAACTTCTGAACATATTTCAATAAAATTTGACATCAGACGGATACTACTGGCACAGAGACCACAGTACCGGAACAAGAGGCTCCCAGGAAACCTGGTAGATCGCCACCAATTTTCATGGCTTCTACCACAACCCTCATTCGACTCCAAAGCGACTTAAAATAACACGTCAGAGCAGAGTGCGAGTTGCCAGATACATGAAATGGAGCCGCTCAAGTGACTAAGCTGCAGTTGTAGCATAAGATTAGTAAAATTGGTATGATCTGCTTTGCAAAGCCTGTACAGACATAGGGCTTATATACAGTGCAAAAGGAAGAATTCTCAGTAACGTGCTATATGTGAGATAAGTACACTTCACGAAAGGCCAAGCATATTCGTAACAAAAAAAGCCACCTTCTCGTTAGAGAGAATGCTAAATAAGGTACTGCAATACAAGGGTTCAGTTGAAAAAAAAACTATGACCGTGTGTCGGAAGGGCCTTGACGCCAAAGGGAACTGATTGGCGGTAAACCTCCAGTCACAAAGAAACTTTGACTCTGACTTTTTTTAATTCGCATAATGAGGGAGGGGGGTGGAGTCCAATTGGGTCCACTCGGCATGGCGGCCACTGATTGGCCTATTGTACCTGCACCGGGTGATTATGATGGAGAATTTGGTGGAATGAAGATTGGCAGGGGAAACCGAAGTATTCGGAGAAAACCTGCCCCAGCGCCACTTTGTCCCCCAGAAATCCCACTTGACCAGACCCGGGTTTGAACCCGGGCCACCGCGGTGGGAAGCCAGCGAATAACCGCTTGAGCTATGGCGCGGCCTTGACTCTGACTTTGTTCTGGGGTTGGAGTTGTCGGCAGTGCAGTCGAGTTAAGTGACATGAAGTAGCTGGTTGGTGAGCGAGAGAGTTCAGTTGAAAAGCAGTGTGTGCAGAGAAGACTAGGTAGGAGGTTGGTGTGAAAGGGCCACAAACCAGGGACCCAGGTAGCTGAGTTGTCAGTTGACAAGAGTTCTTCACGGCCGGCTGTGACAGAAGGACCTGAATGCCGGAAGCTGAAGAATCTCCCTCGGTAGAAGTCGTTGCCAGGAAACGGATAGTGAAGACTGTAATAGACTGAGGACAATAGTCTGTGTGTGTGAGTGATCTGTAGTGTAGTTCCGAGTAGTGTATACAAGTGGGCAATAAATCCAAACCCCGTCTATAGTCACATCCTAAATACGTGAAAATATATTATAAGTATATAAGAAATGAAATGGAATATTATCTAATACCGTATTTACGCATGTATAGGCCGCGTGCGTGTATAGGCCGCAGCAAAATTTTCAGACAGAAATTATAGAAAAAAATAATTTTCTTGGAATATTATTTCAGGAGTAGAAACTATTCCGAAATTTGGCAACGTTTAATTTTTTTTAAATGAAGTGTGATTTCGAATATTTCGAATACGAGTATAAGCCGCACCCCAGTTTTCCTCTTGAATTTTTTGGCAAAAAATGTGCGGCCTATACATGCGTAAATACGGTAATTACCATGAAAAAAGTGTTTCCACTCTGTGTCTCATACAGTTTACATTCGGTCTTGCTATTTGTAATTATTCTTGATTCGTCGGTAGTTAGGTGTTATTATGTTTATCAGAGATGTGCCATCAAATGTAAAGCATTCCCGGTGAATGACCATGCTGCCATACACATGTGCAATTGCGGAACTTTCGTTGCGGAAATAAGATTCGATGAAGAAAATTTCTTGCGAACTTGTACCGCGATCAGCATATCACTCTAGAATGTGGCACCGCAAGAACTGCTCAACAGCGAAAATTGAAGTTTGGNAATTACATAATAGCTGGGATCTACACTGGTCATGCTACCAGGCGTTGCGTAGTTCATTTCCGAGTTCAATCCACCTTCCATCCTACCCAAACCACCTTACGCTTTTTTTTTTTCATTCTATTTCCTTCGCCCCCGCCCTTCGTAAAACATTTCCCTTGAAATTAGTTATCGATTTTGCGTGGGAAAGTTTTCTGTACAACGACTGCCCACTGGTGCACATATTATCCCGTGACTTTGACAAGTTATCATCAGACCGTCTCCTGGGGTCGATTTTCGGTTAAACTTGCAACGCTACGGTCGAATGGTCAGCACTCCTGATTTGCACTCGTGCGGTCCTGACTTCAAATCTCAGCCCGAAAATAACCTATTCTGTCTGAAGTTACTCGTCGTTTTGGCCGTGCCATAGCTCAGTCGACTACTTGCTGGTTTACCACGGCGATGGCCCGGGATCGAGCCCAGGTAAAGTCATGTGAAATTTGTGGTGGAAAAATTGGTAATGGGGCAGCTTTTCTCCGAGTACTTCGGTTTCCCCTGTCAATCTTCATTCCACCGGCTGCTCCACAATGACCATCACCTATCATCTGGGGTTGGTACAATAGGCCACTAGTGGCCGCAGTTCCAAGTGGACTCAGTCTTACCCCACAAGGAACAATAAAAATGGCACTAATTTTCCTCGTATCCTCCAGCAAAATGCCGGGACTGTCTCTCAACTTAGAAATTTTGTCACGACCGCTTCCTTGCATATTCTTTCAAGTTTTTTAATCTCTAACCACCTTACAATTCGCCGCTATATACTCTGAACTACTGGTAATGTCGTTAAATAAACCATAAATGAATAAACAAGCGTCGCAGGAGGCACATAGTATTTTCGGGAAAATTTCCGTTCTGCTGTAAAAACTGGCCATTCATATTCTAGCTGCCAACATCATACAAGCAAATTTATTAATTTTACCACTGACTGTATGTATATGTATGTACGTCATTATCTGTAGCATATGCAAGTACGTACGTATGCGTATATGCACTGTGACGTGTATACCCATTGCCCGGCAACGGGTCGGTAAACATATTCCCGTAGAAGTAAACGTGAGGAACAATAGGGCGTCTATTTCTATGCAAATAAGCTGTAAACAGGCATCCTTAATAGACGGTGATTTCCGTGGGGTCCGTGCCGAGGAACTATAAGAGGATACAGTCAGAAGGCGGGACGGAGTACAAAACAGTAGTCTAGAGTAGTCGAGTCGAGTCGAGTCTTCGGAACTGGCATCTGCAGAAAATGGCAAGAAATGAGTTGGGTTGTGACAAGAAGACTTCACGTGTGATTTTAAATGCCAGAGAGACTGTGATAAATCCGTTGCCAGGATACGACAAGTGAAGACAGAATTCTAGTGCGTGTGCAACGGTGAACTGTAAAGTGTGGAGAATAGCGATAGCGCTGTATTAGCTCTCGTCCCGAGTGTGTGAATGTATAAGGTGTAATAAACCTAAACATCCAATCCAAAACGCGTCTTATAAGTCACCCCCTACGCGTGACAATATGAATAATATGTCTAAAAACAAAGCGATTACAAAATGTTGAAGAAAAGAGGTAATAAGTAACTGGACAATTCATGAAATTACATAACGACCATGGTGATTTACATAACGGGGAGCTGGATATGTACATCGCTTGGAAAAGGCAACAAAGTAAGCAATAATTTTGACGTAGAAACTTCTTGAAAAGGGGTCGCGTGGACGGACGGCAGTTTTTGGTTGGATAATATCAAGATGGTTCCCAGAGAAATGTGATGCGGGCGGAACTGACTCAGGACCGTGCCGAATAAAGCACACGACACAGTAAACCCTCCTCAAACGCGGGAAATACGTCCCTCGAATGCCGTGCGTTCAATGAATCCGCCCTCATCGAACTTAGCGAGAATGGCAAATAAGTTGAATATTTACAATACTGCATACACTGAATAAAACGAACCAAGTATGTGATAAAAATACACATGCAAAAGCTGAACCGTCCTTAGCAATTTAAAATGCAAGTAGTATTTCTCGTATGCTTTTTTATTGCTAGTGGGGTGGGACCAAGTCCCTTCTACTGCGGCCACTTCTGGCCTATTGTACCAGCCCCAGATGACAGGTGAGGGTGATTGTGGCGCAATTGGTGGAATGAAGATTGGCAGGGGAAACCGAAGTACTCGGAGAAAACCTGCCTCAGCGCCGTTTTGTCCATCACAAATCCCACTTGACCAGACCCGGGATCGAACCCGGGCCGCCGCCGTGGGAAGCCAGCGACTAAGCGCTTGAGCTATGGCGCGGCCTTCTCGTATGCTACTAAAGCATGTTTGGCAGGACTAGAATAATCAAACCCGCGTAGGAGGAGGATTTGCTTTAACAAATCAATTAAATTCATGTAGTGAAAGGTTTAACTGCATCAATGAAACCAATTACGAAAACGCACTAAGAGAAAAGCGTAAGAGTAAAATTAGAACAATAACTACAGACAATAAGACAAGTTCACTTTTCAAATGTTACACTTGAAGTAACAAAACATTAAAATATTTTAACAGTGTCAGTTAAAGAAATACAATTAGTGTTAGGAATATAAACGTTCCCGAGGACTAAATTAACCGCAAAAACAAATCTGGTTGAGGGACTAATTTCGCAGGGCCGGATTTAGAGCTGTGAGAGCCAAAGAGCAATCAAAATGTAGAGGTTCTGACAATGCTTTTGCTGTTGTTATTTCTTATAATAAATATTCGTGATTTTAGAGAAACGCCCATGACAATAAAATCTGCGGATTCTCTTTCTGTTTTTCTCAAATCCGGCCCTGAGCTTTTATGCGATAGCGAATATCTAGATAGAAATATCCCTGATTAACACAGTAGGTATCTGTGAGCTATCAGCAACAAGAATTGAACGGCAACCAACATTCATACGAATTGCGTCTAAAGGGCTTGACTGTTAAAAGATTAAAGGACTCTGCAGAACGAGTAACAGTACAGCGAACTTCTTGCATTTTGCACGAATTTTTATTCTTACCAAGCTTACCTCTAAGGGGATGAAAGTGGGTGGCTTTGAATAAGGGTAGTGGCAGTGCTACCGAGCAGATGTATTGTCCAGGGGTGAGTAGTCTGGATAATAAGTTAAGAAAGGTAGATTCAGCATTATTGGAGATCACCGACAGTTGACAGAGTGAAAAACATCCCGGACTCGAGGTGAGATAGATGATAATAATAATAATTATAATTTCCTAGCTTGATACTCCTTCGATTCTAATCTTTATCTCATGAAACAAATTATACCCCTACATCTTTATTGTAGTGTTCTAACGGTCATTACTGAAGTTTAGACCAATCGCCGGGAGCGGTGACGGGGAACACTTCGATATCCTAATGATGTTTTCCAATATGAATGAGGTTTTCATATCCAAAATTTCATCTCTCGCTTACATACGAGTGTTACATAGGCTAATCTAATTACTTACGTATTGCTAGCATCATTTTCATCATTGATGAAGTCCTCCAGTTGACTGAAGTCTAAAGCCTCGTTGTCAATGCCTCCCACAAAGTCTCCCCGGCCTGCAAAAAAAAAACGACAGGTTTACACTGCAAGTAACGGCACTACGTAAACTAAGCACTGTGTTCCTCCACCAATGTGCCGTGTCATTTGAGACTGAATGAGCTTCCACACTCCCGACAATAGTTTGTACTAGTAGGTATGAAAAAATGTAAAGTTGTTTCTGTGCTTAACGAATTAAGCACTATATCATGAAGGCGTATGGGGGTGTGGATGTGCAGGTCCAGATTTTCTTGACCTCTGCATAAACTGGAGGTGAGTGGTCAGCTTCACGCCCCGGCTGCTTTACCCACGGGGAAAGAGCACCCGGTATCCATTCGATAGGAGGTTGATCCAGCCTGTTTTTAAAGTTTTCTTTTTATACAAATAGTATAAAAGCCGGAAGTTCGCGTGTTCCAGCAGCAATATTGCCCTGGGGTCGCCTCAGTCTCTAACACAAATCAGTACCAGGAATCTTCCTGGTGGTTAAGGTAGGCCGGCGGGCAAGGATCACAACCTCACCGCCATCTGTGAGCCGACTGTCTATAAAAATGTGGGAGCCTAGATGTCTCACAACCCAGTAGGTCTCCACGGCAAGACAATTCTAAGAGTTCAGTTAGTTCTAAGAGGGTAGCCGGCCAGTAAGCACTTGAACACGGAAGCCGAGGAAGCTACGACGTTGGAAACCGTTATCAGGCTACAAACGGTGAAGATACAGTAGGCTGAGAAGATTTCATACGTGCTGTAGGGAACTGCAGAGTGTGTGAATTAGAGTTAGCGCTACAGTTACTTGTAGTTACAAGCTGTGTGTTTATAATTGTGCAATATATCAAATTATCAATCCAAACTCGTCTGTATTCACTCAATCACGAGACAATACCACTGAGCCATGACTACTTATCGCACAGATCAAATAAAGTAAGAAGGTAACATTATTCCTGTAATAGATCGTAGAGGCCCATAGGATTGTGTGACGTCGAGCCTCCCACATTTTCTAAACAATCGGCTCACAGATGGCGATGAAGCTTTCAGCCTTACGCGCCGGCCGCCCTTTGCTTCCAGGAAGATTCCTGGTACCCATTTTTGTTAGAGGCTGAGTCGATCCCAGGGCCATAGTGAGCGTGGAAGGATCAGATCAATTGAAAAATCCAATGACCTTATCGGAAATCGAACCCGCGATCTTCCGGCTTCTAGTATAGTGTCTCAACAAATTACACTTCCGCGTGCCCTGGTCAAATAAAGTAGCATTGTTAATAGTATCATGAAACTCAGGATTTATATATGGGCCAGCGCATAAGCTCGTTCAAGCTATCTGTACAGCTACGAGTATTTACTGGTGTGATACTGGTGTGTCGACAAGGCCGAGTGTGTGCTAACCGATCTGACGCGACGGCGCGCGGAACTTCCGCCTGAACGGCCGGACGACTTGCCGCAGTCTCTCAAATAACCTTCCTAATATGTATATGCATGAGGCTCAACCAAAAATGTTTTCTTTGTATGAAGTAGTCTGCACAAAATCATCACTTAACTGACAGAGAGTTACCGACTCCCCGCGTTTTTAATCTTCAAACTCAGTAGATATCAATAAAATTGTTATCAAGAATCTAAAGGAACACTTTCATGAAATAATTATTGTCAATATAAAATTGAAAAAAAAAATCGCTCAGAAATAGCATTTTCTCCCTGCTCAATTTCGTTCCTGAAAGGTCAATCGATCACTGAAAAAAATGGTGGTACCAATATACGTATTAAGATCACAGTCTTCTGGAATGTGACGCCGTATAGTTTTGTACATTTTTTTTAATCGCTAGTGGGGTGGGACTAAGTCCCTTGTACTGCGGCCACTCCTGGCCTATTGTACCAGCCCCAGATGATAGGTGAGGGTGATTGTGAAGCAATTGGTGGAATGAAGATTGCCAGGGGAAACCGAAGTACTCGGAGAAAACCTGCCCCAGCGCCACTTTGTCCACCATAAATCCCACTTGACCAGACCCGGGATCGAATCCGGATAGGTACCAACATTATGCACGAACCTGTTGCTTCATCTTTACTCTTATTTAATAATACACAATTCTGACGCACAAATATTACAGCGAAGAATAGAGTAATGTTTGAAAAGAATAAATTGAAACACGTGAAGTCTGGGTTTCACCGCATTTTTCTAGTTTTACCTACCAATGGCTGAGTGCGGAGGGTCTATAAGTAAGTTGCAATGGAAACTTCATAAAAGAAGGTAAAGCTATCTCCGTAACAAGCCGTGGTGGCCCATAGGTTTATGAGACGTCGAGGCTCCCACACTTTCTGGCAGTCGGCTCATAGATAGCAATGAGGTTGTGAGGCTTACGCGCCGGTCGCCCTTTACCCTACAAGAAAATTTCTGGTGCTCATTTCTGTTAGAGTCTGAGCCGACCCCAGGGCCACAGTGCAGCTGGAAGGACTAGAGCAATTGAAAAATTCAATGACCTCATCGGAAATCTAACCAGCAACCTTCCAGCTTGTAGCATACAGGGTTTAACTACACCAACACTTAGAATGGAGGACGCTAATACAGTGGAATTTCCATGCAGACAGGCATACGGATAAAACATATTCGAAAGGCTTTGAACTAGAAATAAACAGCCACTGTTACATAGCATGTAGGTGTTTCATTTCTGACGACATGTACTGTACATTTGCCTGTAGCTACCACGAGGAAAGTCCCAGTTTGAACTAATTGAGGAATTTTACTTATAAAAAATACATCGACAACGGCAAAGACATTTTCAGAAAACAAACAACCATAATCATGAAGAAAGCAGTCTTCTGGGATTTGGCACCGTGTTTGCAGATTTACCTATACTTCTTCAACCCTGAAGATGGGGGCGATACGTTCCTCCGAAACGTCGGTTAACACCACATATACACGGTGCCAAATCCCAGAAGACTGCTTTCTTCATAGTCACCGCCGTGAAAGCCTCAAATCTTACAACCATAATCATAAACGTTAAACCAATGTGAACGTCACAAAACAAAATGGTGGAAAACTGTTCTGCAATCTGAAATACACAAATTTTCCAAATGTGTACTCTCGACTTGCACCCCTCAGATCTATTGGTTTTGCTGTTTAATGGCTTGTTTAAAGGACTACTCTGAATTAGGGATACTGCACTGCATGGTCATAAATTCTACTGCTGACAACTCTAATCAACAGTAGAGACATTACAATGCACACAGACAGGCATATGCCTTCATGTCCTTTCACGTTGTCAAATAAACTCGTATGTCATACTGAAAAATTATTCATATGTATGTTGTGGACCTTATCTATATACAAGCTTTTATTTCTTTTTGTCAGGTAATTTATTTCCAATCTGTTGTAATGTGTCTCGTTTTTATGTCCTACTTTCCTTATTTCGAAAAAATGAAACTAGATCGATGAGATCACCTTCCTGTCTGTGTGTTTCTCTCTATATAATCAACCACATTAACTATTAAGCGGCATCTCAGCGTCATATTTAAGAAATCCCTGTCACTAGTAGTACCGACACAACGGCCTCTAAAACTGTAGAGGCATTACCCGAATGCCCCACCCAGTCTTCATGAAACTTGGTATGTATATCGTGCCTTTTGAGGCCATACAATATGTACCGGGGTAAAGCGACAGGCAAGTGAAGCTGAACACTCACATCACTCTGGCTCTGAGGTTCAGAATGGTGAACTCCACTCCCTTATACATTTTCATGGCTTAGCGCTTAATTAATTGAACCCAGGGTTTTCAGTCAGGCAATACTAAAGGGGCCGTTAGTAGCCAAGAAGCAAAACCAAAACAGTTAATCTACCTACGATCGAACGGGACACCTTTCTCTGGCCATGAACAGTAATGGCGTGTAGCATACTGCAGACAGAGTTATAGCAGACCGCTATTTTTCCGGATGACAAAACTCCGGTTAAAGGCAGTTGCGTGCTGGATATGTTACACATAAGGTTAAGCCCAGGTGACGATGGTTATCTGGACGCGGTGTTTAGTCGGGCCATTGCGCTAATAAATGTCACATTTGCATAAACTATGATGGTGTTTAGGTTTGGCGTGCACTGCACCGTGGGGTGACATGGGGAGAGACGCTGGAACAACAGTGGATCAAGTAACCTCACTTGTTTTGTTCAGAAGCAAACAAAGAATGTCAGACAAATACTGCAACACACACGTGAACTAAAACGAGATATACGAAGGTTTTTGAAGAAACGGGAGTTGAGCTCTAGCGAATACAAAACTGCATCAAGTTCTGAAGGCTGTAATTCCCTCTATATCGGAGGTGGCAATTATATACTATCTGGGGCTGGAGAGCGACCGCGGGCATGAAGGCTTTGCGAAAATACAAGTAGTTAAGAAACTGGTATATTGCCATCATAGCAATGATTCGCATCCGACTTATAGACATGCCTATATCTATACAGACTGTTTTCGTGGCGTTTCTCTGAGCCTCTAGGCAAAATACGGGCAATGTCTTAAAATAAGGCAATTCTCGCTTCTTTCTGTGCCTTTAAAATTCATTATTTTCTACAGTCCAATCATTCGAATTTATAAAGCCTAGGTCACTGACAGCCTTGTTAAATACGCTACAAATACACGAAGAACAAATGAAGAAATTCCATGGCCTCTAATCCGCAAACGAACTATACCGACCGAGCGACCGTCGCTTGTCGGCGAAGTTAGTGCCAGCTTTTGCGGATAGAGGGTGTCGCGTGGTCAGCGCAACGGATTTCTACGGCCCTTAATTTCGGTTTTCTAGACCGGAACCGCTATTTCCTTGAAACAGCTCCTCAGTTATCCTCATGAGGTTAAGTGGACCCCGATCCAGACCCACTACTTCTCAGAAAATCTAGTAGCGCCGGGAATCGAACCCTGGATCTCTGGATCTGTAGCCAGGAACTCTGACCACTAGACCACAGAGGCGATGAAATGAACTGGAAATTAGTCCTACTTGGCGTTCTCATTTCCAGCTGCAAACGCAGCGAATGAGAACAGCGAACACTATATCAGTGACCTCAACAATTGCTTTTTCTTCTAAATACAGATGCTGGTCTACGTTGTATATTTCTTATTATAATGCTGTATCTACAAGACTTGCTGTATATAAGAAACATAATATAGGGCCGTATTTCTAGTAATGTGCGAACATCTCTGCATAGCACTAAATTTTTCTAGGACCGTCTCAGGCCCGCGGGTTATTACTTACTCACTACTGCTCTAGAGACGAGCGAAAGTAAGTCCATAATAGGTCTGCTGCATTGATGATATAATGGCTTTTCGTTGGTTGATTGATTGATTATTTTATTTTACAGAATGGACTGGCTTGTAAACACTAAGATGAACTGTACAAAATGTAAGCCAGATCATGCGATTAACATTCCTAAAGTAAAAAACATGGAAGCACAGCAAAAAAAAAGGACTATCACCGAACGCTTAGGTGTGCCTAAATGTCAGGCAAACAAAGAGGGGACGTTTCATCAATAGACAAGAGTATGAACAAAAATTATCCAAAAGTTATACTGCAACTTCAGGTGTATCTGAAAGGAATGATTGCTTTTTTTTTTTTCAGTTCAAAAACCTCGTAGTTTCTCTGCTTATAGACGCGATGCCTGTTGAGTATACAACCTCTCGAACACTGCTGTTCAGCGGAGGAATCTAAACGATGAATTACAGGCGTTGTTTCTAAAGGGTCTCAAACAGTGGGTTTCGACGAGTCCTGAGAACAGTCTATTAGAAGGTACAGATAAAGTCAGCCAAGCAATTGGCTACGAAGCCCACAAGATGCAATTTTTGCGTGTATTCCGAAGATAACTGCTTAGTTCTCAATATGCAAGTCACTATACGCACGCGCATTATAAGAGTATGCGTGGAGTTTAATTTTTGCCTGAACTTGTTCGAAACATTTTTTGCTCTCATAAATGTTTGACGAGTTGGGCTTGTGACATACACAGAGTAAAATTTACTGATGCATGGATGCAGGAATATAGCCCATATATTTCTTTTGTCAAAAGAGGAGGAAAATTAAGCTTAACTGATATCTTATTAAACAGGATTATGTGTGGTTATACAGTAGGTCATTTTATATAGCTATATTAGCTACTGAGTTCCTTAGAGGTAATGCTATCCCTGTAACAGGCCGCGAAGGCCCATAAGGTTGTGAGACGTCGAGGCTCCCACATGTTCTAGACAATCGACTCACAGATGGCGGTAAGGGTGTCAGCCTTACGTGCCGGCAGCCTTTTACCCCGACGAAGATTCCTGGTACTCATTTTTGTTAGAGGCTGAGTCGACCCCAGGGCCATAGTGCGGCTGGAAGGGTTAGGTCAATTTAGAAATTCAGTGACCTTATCGGGATTCGAAACCGCGACCTTCCGGCTTGTAGCATAGTGCGTCAACCAATTACGCTAACGTTGACTTCCTTATTATTGTATTTTAAGATACGGTTGGATGATTGTGAATGACGATTGGGTTCAGAAGTTATGGAAGAAGTAATATTAATTTATGCGAGATCACGAAAATCGCTCCACCCGGGTTCCAGTCCTGTGACTTCAGAATTAAGGTTACAATCATCCGTGTCTACGAATTATTCCACGAAGGCACAGGGAGGAGTTGTGATCAGAGATGCATAAATTTACGACCTCGCCACTGTATGAAACCAAGTGGCAAGCTTCTCTCTCAGCCTTACGAGATATTGAGAATATCGCGGAGAAGATACGATTTAAATTTATACGCGGACGATATGTATCGAGCTTTGTGGCATAGCAGAAAGTACCTGCATCGAATCTCGGCCGCAGACACTGGGATGTTTCCTTAAATCATGTCGTAATGTCATCTCAACTGAATGAATGAGAGGTGTCAGACAGAAAACTAAACAGCCACACATATCCTGAGTGAATGTGAGGCTTTAGCTTATTTAAGACTACGTCACTTGGGTCAATACTTTATGGAACCAAGTGACTATTTTGACGCTCCCACGTCTAAAATCCTGCGCTTCATTCGAAGTGCCGGGTTGCTGAGGGAATAATTAAAAAAGGGGAAGCACAATAGACCACTGAGGTCGCGGTGCAAGGGCCGAGAAGGCCTACCCATCGTACATTCATTCATTCATTCGTCTCAACTGAAAGTCTTTTTTTTTTAATTCGTCGTCGGGATGAGACTGAGACCATTGGTATGGCGCCCAATAGTGTGCTCACTCTATCATCCCAGGTTGACATAAGTCTCAAATATTAGATGGAATGAGAACTGGCAGGGGAAACAGAAGTAATCGGAGGAAACACGCCCCAGTGCCACACATACGGAGAACGCGGTAGTGTAGTTGGTTGAGGCACTATGCTACAAGCCGGAAGGTCGCAGGATCGAATCCCGACGAGGTCATTGGGTTATTCTATTGACCTAATTCTTGTAGCCGCACTATGGCACTGGGGTCGACTCAGCCTCTAACAGAAATAAGTACCAGGAATCTTCCTGGGAGATAAAGGGCGGGCTGTGCGCAAGGCTGACCTCACTGCCATCTGTTAACCGATTTTCTAGAAAATATGGGAGCCTCGACGTTTCCAATCCTATGGGCCTTCACGGTCTCTTACAGGGATACGTGTAGCTTTATCTTTTTTTTTTTCCTTTTACCAGTGACACAAATAGATTCTAGAAGATTTTCTTTTTCCATAGTAAATGTTCAATGTTTTGGAAGTCGTTTATATCCAGTTGAGAGCAAGTCTTCTTAATGACTATCTCTTCCCGTCAGTTTCAATTCGTGTAGGCTTCCCAATGTGGAGTGAAAAAATATCAGGATTTGAGGATCTCACAGCGGTGGTTAGGAAAAATTCTGAAATACTATGTCATGTAGTCCGTTAAAGTCAACCAATATGTGCCTCCGAAATATCGACTGACTTTCAGCGGAAGGCGCGGCGCTACATCCCAAACAGCACCAGGTTCATGTGGTTACTAGGAGATGAGTGATAACATTTGTCCATGAGGTCGAAGGTATGACCAAAAGACAAAGGTTATATAAGATATGTGAAAGATTTGGAAAGCTAGAGGAATGGATAGACAAGGTTTAACTATAATTTGATAACAAATTTGTAATTTATGGGAAATTTATATCGCGCTTTTGTCAATCTCAAATCTCCACAAAGTGGGGAGGTCATATTTGTCTTTATACCAGCATGTTTCATCTCCGAAACCATTCAATGGATTTCGATTAAATTCAGTATTAGAGGTTGAATTTTTAAAAACAGCACATCTTAAAAAAATAAGAGAGGACACATCATATAGATCTCATTAAGGTATAAAACTTGCAATTAAAATAAGTTTCGATGCCGTGAATATTTACAGAAATAAATTATAATGAATCTGTTTTTTGTGTTAGTTACATTATTTTTGCACCAACGGTTTTCTGCGTATAAAGCAATATTTTCTGTGCAATAAATGAACATAAAGACCATGCGGTGTGGGAAACAAGAGACAGCAGGTTGGATTTCAAGTTCTCCCAGCAGTGACTATCTTCTGCCTGTAACGACGTGTAGCTGGATAGAACGTTTCGGAGTAATGTGTTGCCTCCATCTTGAATAACGAATATAATTTTAATTATTGCTTGACTCATTCTTATACCCTGAATATGGAGGCGATTTTTTCTTCTGAAACATCGGTGGACTTCTAAGGAATTACATGGCTTTCCAACCAGAAGACTATGTTCTTCAGGAAAGCTCACACTGAGTACAACTTTCATTTCTCTTTCGCTGTGGAAATAGCCACTTCAAAGACCTCCATGTATTGTAGAGGATAAGGAAACCACTTTTTCTCCAACATCCGTCATCAAGTATCTTGAATCACATCGATACGTTCCTAATATTCTCCTAGCCGATCACAGTGCCCGTGCGGTCTAAGACATGAAATGTCTTCGCCCGCTCGAACACTGGAGTCGTGGGTTCGAATCGCACTCAAGGCACATATATCTGTGTTTATTCTGTGTTTGTGTTAGGTAGCGGCCTTGCGACGGGCTGATTCCCCCGCCCAAGGAGTCCTACCGACCGTCTTAAGGCGTGTCCACATTACTCGTGCTCGTGCTCGTGCTCGCCAGGCTTCTGCTCATCGGGAGACTCGTCTGGCTTTTACTTTTGCTCGTAAATCTTCGTCCACACTACTTCAGTTGCTCGCCAGGCTTCGGCGCGTGAGGATCCGTATATTTACTCGTAGTGTGTATAGGCTGTAGTCGTATGTAACAATGGCTCGGATTGTTGTGTTCTCTATCTGATAAGCCTATGCAGCAACACTCTACAGGCCTGCTGCAATAATCAACTATTTTTTTTTTACAAAATTCAGGAATATTTTCATGAGACACGCCAATTTTCATGTTTTCTCCAACATTTCACGAGAAAACTGAACTCCTAGCACTTCTCTTAAATACGTCTTTAGCACTCTTAAATGGCTGAGCGTGTTGTAACGTCACATCAATTGAAGTTAACTGTTTTCTCGGATGTGACACCGGTAGCATGGTAGAAGTTTACCGACGTTTCGGACGAACATCCAACTACAACTTTTTTATTATTATTGTTAGTGCGGTGAGACTGAGTCCCTTGTACTACGGCCACGGTCTGTTGTACCAGCCCCAGATGATGGGTGGTGGTGACTGTGGAGCAATTGGTGGAATGAAGATTGGCAGAGCAAACAGAAGTACTCGGAGAAAACCTGCCCCAATGCCATTTTGTCCACCGCAAATCCCACATGACCTGACCCGGGCTCGAACTCGAGCCGCCGCGGTGGAATGCTACCACTATAGTTGGAGACAGCATGATACTCCGAAACTAGTGGAAGTTCTATCAGACAGCAAGGCGCCGCATCCCTGAGGACAGTTTATGTCACACTCGTAAGAAAAGACAGGAACTCCTTGCAGCGTGGAACTGAGATGTTACTGTATCACAACCTGCAAGCAAATGCTTTTATCGAACACACTATATACAATGTCGAAGTCATGAAGGGTGTTTATCTGGTGTCATACTGTTTTGCTTGTTTAACGGTGAAGACGATAAACCATAAGGTTTGTATACTGTTAGTTTATGGACACCGAGTTGTCAGTTCTAATAATTAGTTTTGGAAAGCTGAGCAACATCGGAGGTCCTGAACTTGAAAGCACAAAAAAGGAAGTGGCATGCCTTGAAAGCATGCAATTACATTTAGGGTCTTCCACTACACTCCACTACTCAGGACTCGGAGAGACTTTAAATCAGTCATGGAAGGCAGGGTGCATGTACGCCTAGTGGTTGTGGCGTACATGCACACATCGATATCAGAATGGTATATGTTATTACTAATTTATCTGTTAGAATTAATTCTGTCGGAGGCCACGTGTTTTCGCGACTGTCATATATATATTTTTTTTTCCTTGGCACTACAGCCCCAGTGGGCCTAGGCCTACCTCCATGAACTTCTCCGTTCACTTCGGTTTTTCTAGATCTTACACATTCGGTAGGACTCCTTGGGCGAGTGATCAGCTCGTCGCAAGGCCTCTACCTGTAGACAAACACAGAAAAACGCACACAAACATCCATGCCCTGAGTGGGATTCGAACCCACGATCTCGGCTTCCGAGAGAGTGAAGACAGCGCATGCCTTAGACCGCTCGGCTACCGTGACCGGCCTGTCATATATTAAGTTTAAAAATAACCTAACCTAAGAAGAATGCCGTCTTCTAGGGTATGGCGCTGTGTAGATATTTTGTTAACCGACGTTTCGGAACAACGTAAACCTCCATCTTCAGAGTATAAGGAAATCGCGAGCGATGAACCAACGTGAGCAGACGTGTCTCGCGTATTTCTTATACCCTGAATATGGAGGCGACACGTTACTTCGAAACGTCGGTTAACAAAATATATACACGGCGCCAGATCCCAGAAGACGGCATTCTTCATAGTCACTTCCATGAAAACCTCAAATCATACAACCTAACCTAAATTTGTGTAGGCACATTCCTACAATCCATACTACATAATTACTATAATGCCAGGATTCAATTTATAATACTCGGGTCCATCAAAAGAAGATGAAGCTGGAATTAAAGCAGAAGCCGCTTGAACCTTTTAAGATTTCGTACTCATAATTTGGTTCCTACCTCGAACAAATCTTAGCTGCAGCTCAGTTAAGAATATTAGCCACTTGAAAGAAACCATTCTTTATTCCGAGAACAACAGAAAATCAAGATTTTGACCCTGCCGAACAAAACTAAGAGTTTCAGAACACTAAGGCAGGCGATTCTACACATGATTACGATGTCTTTCTAAATAAAAAATGAGGAAACGGACGACCTGTCCCTTACAAACCAAATTAATGATGAATTGATTGGTTCTTAGGTTACAGGTTACAGTGACACTGTGTACGCTACACAGATTACACCTCGAATGAGATACAAAGATGATCTTGAGCAATAAACATCTATAGATTTGGAAGGAGACGGCTACTGCCAGCAGTATAGTAATATCCCAACATTCTCCTGCACAGACTGCTCGGTTAATGTGCTTGTTTGGGTGCTACTAACTTCACGTTGCAGGGTGGTTATACAAAAGAGAATAGTTGGTAAGATGATCAAGAAATTTCCTCAGATTCTCAAGTGGTATCCTCACTTAAAAAAATCTTCCCCGTGTATGTTACATGCCCCGCCTATCTCATCTTCCTCGATTCAATCAGCAAAAAAAAACCGTTAATGTTTATCAGGGGATATCGTTCGGTTCTCTGGCCTCATTCCATTCGGGAATATATTTATGACAAGTTTTCCTGATTGTAGGATAGCGGTGGTTGTGGAACGGACATGTGTCACCCTGTACACTGTAATTTGGCGTCACTGTGACATTGACTGTGAAATTAGCATCATTACTAACATGAGTCGTTGTTTGCCACAATAACGCATGCAAAAGTGTTCTAATTGATACACTCAAGACATGCTCCGTCGTGTTTTGCTGTTTGTACTTTGAATAAAACAAAATTGTAAACAAGTGATGTATCGCATGGCTTCGCCTGACGTCCGGCTGTCGCTTAGCTGGTCAAGGAGATCTGTGTATTTGGAACGCCTCATTTAGTATTCCAAACCTCTAAGGGCGAGGACACACCAAGGAAACTGGAAACCTCAACGGAACCGAAATTTCCGAGAATTCTTAACAGTCTGAGTTGAACACATCTTACTGAATGGAGCAGAGCAAACTGAGGAAACGGCAAAGCAGTTTCCTCAGTTTGCGCTGCTCCATTTAGCAACACATGTTCAACTCAGGCTGATAACAATTCTCGGAAGTTGCAGTTGCTTTGCGTTTTTTTTTGTCTTTTTTTTTATTGCTAGTGGTGTGGGACTAAGTCCCTTGTACTGCGGCCACTTCAGGCCTATTGAACCAGCCCCAGATGATAGGTGAGGGCGATTATGGAGCAACTGGTGGAATGAAGATTGGCAGGAGAAACCGAAGTACTCGGAGAAAACTTTCCCCAGCTCCACTTTGTCCACCACAAATCTCACTTGTTCAGACCCGGGATCGAACCCGGGCCAGCCAGGGACTAACCGCTTGAGCTATGGCGCGGCCACTGCGTTGCGGCTGCCAGTTCCCTTGGCGTGCCCTCGCCCTAAGGGTCACAGGTAACTATCCGATCAGTAGAGTCTGCTTTTACATTGAGTTGCGTGAGATTTCGCCCACAGAATGCTTTACATGTTTCAATTTGCTCGCAGCATAACTAGCCACCATTTTGCACCGATTTTCATAACAGAGACATGATGTGCTACTTCCGGGTGTAGGAACCGAATTTATAAGTTTATTTAGATGTGTTGCATGCCATAATTGAAACGAATGATAATCAGGCCATAGGAGACTGAAAAGGGATTCAAGTTTCTTCTAGATTCACTTTTGTCACTCCGTCAATTACAATTTATTTCTTCTTCATACTCTTAAATTCGATCCCTGGCAGGGGAAAGAGATTTTTTCTATTTCACGGCATCCTATCCTAGGGCTACCGAGGGTCAGGGAGTAAAGCGGCTATGTCGTGAAGCTGACCATTCACCTCCTGCTGAGGTCAAAAATGATGGAGTTCTACTTCCACTCCCCATACGTCTTCATGACGTTGTGCTTAAATCTTATGGCCATTCATATGGCAAAATATACAACTTATATATAGTAAATTGGGATATGCGGTAGCGTAGTTGGTTGAGGCACAATGCGACAAGCTGGAAGTCGCGGGTCCGAGTCTCGATGAGGTGGATTTTTTTTCAATTTACCTAATCCTTCCAGCCACATTATGGCCCTGGGGTCGACTCAGTCTCTAACAGAATTGAGTACCAGGAATCTTCCTGGAAGGTAAAAGGCGGCCGGCGCGTAAGGCTGACAATCTTACCTCCACCTTTGAGCCGACTGTCTAGAAGATGTGGGAGCCTCAACCTCTAACAACCCTATGGGCCTTCACGGTCTGTTACAGGAATAGCTTTACCTACGTGTATACACTAAATGGATGTTACTGAATCATACTAACTTTTCTTACATTTTCAATAAAACGTGCTCAAATTGCGAAAGCCAACAAGTAACACACGTTTCTTCAAGAGAAATACGAGGTAAATATAAATGAACTCAAATAGTCAAGTCACGTGGGAGGCTCAAGTGCACTGCAAAGCTATTCACACTAATTAACCTACTTAAGAATCACATATTATTTTCCGTTGTAATTCACTACATACGTACGAGGGGGTACCCAAAAGAAACCGAACTTTTTTTTTTTTTAAACTTATTTATTCAAATTTTAAGCACAAACCTTCAATCCCCTTCAAAGTACTCTCCACTTACACTAATACACTTGTCTAGTCTTTTATTCCATTTTTCAAAACATTGTCTAAATTCATCTTTTGAGATGCTTGACAGCGCCTCCGTCGTTTTTTTCCTTCACCTCAGCAACATCAGCAAAACGCTGAAAAATAGTTTTGATCATTTCGGGACTCTTCTTTCAAAGCACAGCATGCTTCCACGCGACCTTGTTTTTGTTCAGCAGTCAGCAGTCGTGGCACGAATTTCGTAGCCACCCTTTTCATTCCCAAATCTTCTGTCAAAATTCGCTGAACTGAGCTCCAAGTCACTCCCGACAGCTCCACAATTTCTTCAATGGTCCGTCGTCGATCTTCCTTGATGATTTCACGAATTTTTTCAACATTTTCATGTGTTCGGGCCATTGCAAAAACGACGATCACACAAAACAGTTGTCACTATAAACTCTGCCGAAACTAGTCCTTACCTTCTGAAGCAACGGTAGTCGGCTTATCGACTCAGGAATGTTAGCTCTATGCGCTCATAGCGGCAAAATGCGGTACTACAAAAGCTCTGCCCACAAAAAAATTAGTTCGGTTTCTTTTGGGTACCCCATCGTATTTACCTAAATGAAAAGAAAAAATGCTATACAAATACAACTGTAGATTTTAACGAGTTCTACATTTTGTGATACGAACAATGTCTTGTGGGAACATCCCCCCACCCCCCAAATCGATGCTTCGATTTCAACTTAATCTATCATACTATTTAAGTTTGACTGATATGAACTAAAATTAAACTCGACTGGCAACTTTCAGAGAAGACCTCCAATGACGGCAATATCCTTTGGGTAGTTTCCGAGACGAAACGTGCATGCGGAAGAAAAAGACTTCCCACTTTTCGTTCATTTTATGCACTATGTGCAAACAACGCATAAAACGACATAAACTTTGATCTCAATTCTACGCACAATATGCGCTAACACTGTGATCAGAGAAAGGCGCGCCAGCTGAAACAGATACTCATCTTATCAGCACCTCTCGCCACATGCGTGAACAAATTCTCTGCCATGCTCCAAACGTTCCAATGCAGCACACGCTGGCTTCTGCAGGATTGTTATGGTCAATTCAGGCAAATTCTGGTGTGGTGCATTTCAACGGGTTACGACCCGAATCCTTTAATGTTACCATGCAAATGTAATATTAATCCTACTACAACAGGGAACAGGTTCATCCAGTTTCATCGCTCCAGACTTGCTTCAAATGGTTTATACTTCGAATCTTGTCCGAATTACCAGCTATTCCGACAGAGGTCAATTATTTATGTTCACCGTCTTACATATTTGAAGAGTACATTGAATATAATGAGAGGTAACACGGACAGTGAAAGTTAGAACTGCATAGTGAATTAAAGTCGTTGAAACCGCCTCTGTGGTCTAGTGGTCAGAGTTATTGCTTACAGATCCACAGATCCGGGTTAGATTCCCGGCGCTACAAGATTTTCTGAGAAGTAATGAGTCTGGAACGGGGTCCACTCAGGCTCGTGAGAATAATTGAGGAGCTATTTTAAGGAAATAGCGGCTCCGGTGTAGAAAACCGAAATTAACGGCGGTGAGGATACGTTGCGCTGACCACGCGGCATCCTCTATCCGCTAAAGTTAGCACTAACTTCGCCGACAAGCGGCGGTCGCTCGGTCGGTATAGTTTGCTTGCGGACTCAGGCCAAGGAGTTTGGTTTTGTTTGTTTTGCATTCAACTAACTTAGACCAGATTTCAGCGGCAGACTGTAAACGGTGCAATGAACATTTAGGTTCCATAAAATCTGATGGTATACTCTCCTGACCAGCTGAATAGCTGCTAATATTTCACGGAAGGGCCTGCACTATGGACTATGTGCTTGAGAACAGAGGCTATAAATCATATGTGAGTGATGCCTAGTTCCCATCCAAGTCGGAGATTATCGTGACTAATTTTCTGTGAATTTCCTCAATCGGTTCACTGTAAATAAGTCAAGATCGCTTCCTCCTACGTCCATCACTCATAATGACCCTACCATATCTCATTCTTGCATATACGAGTAGTTCTAGCAGCTGATACAGTACAGCAAACTAACCGACTTAGCGAATAATTTATTTTCATCGAAGAACAAACTATGTAATTCTACTATGTGCAAGCTTCAGCAAGAAACATAAAGCAAGATTCATGCAATAATAAACGCCATACGTGTCATCAATCATATGTAACTAACACGGACTTAACGGTTTTGTGGAAATGTGTGAAAGGTAGAGGAAGGGAAAATTATAAGTACGGAATGCACCTGTGATTTTGCAATAGTTTTATTGGAGCCTGTGTTTCCACTACCACAGACCTGAATGAAATAATAATAATAATAATCTTACTAATATTAAAATGAATTTTAATCGCTGCTACTTCGAATCCCGATGAGGTTGATTTTTCAATTTACCTAATCCTTCCAGCAGCATTATGGTCTGGGGCCGACTCAGCCTCTAACAGAAATGAGTACCAGGAACATTCCTGGGGGTAGAGAGCGGCTGGCGCGTAAGGCTGACAACCTCACCGCCATCTGTGAGCCGATTGTCCAGAAAATGTGGGAGCCTCAACATCTCACAACCCTATGGGCCTCCACGTCCTGTTACAGGGATATCTTTTCTTTTTTTACTTACTTACTACTTAGGCAGCGGCATAGCTCTTGCGGTTTTTTTTATTCCTAGTGGGGTGGGACTAAGTCCCTTGTACTGCGGCCACTTCTGACCTATTGTACCATTCCCAGATGATAGGCGAGAGTGATTGTGGAGCAATTGGTGGAATAAAGATTGGCAGAGGAAACAGAAGTACTCGGAGAAAACCTGCCGATCATCATTCCACCAAATTCTTCATTATCATAATCACCCGGCACAGGCTACAACAGGCCAATCAGTGGCCGCCGTGCCTAGTGGACCCAGCTGGACTCCACCCCCCACTAAGAGAATTTATTTTTGTTTTAATTTACTTACTACTTGTATTAAGAAGGTCCCGAATTTGATTCCGGGTTCCTAGACTCGCGGTTATGACACGATCATGACTAAGTCTCTGAAACCTTGTAATGTGTGGAAACTATATTTTAAATTAGAGAGCACAGATGAAGTCCAAATAAAACGCTGCAAACTAATACTAATAGTGGTAATATTAATCACACACAATTTTCATAAAATTTAAAATTAAAACGTTTGCTGGTGTTGGGACAACATGATAATACGCCACAGACCTATCAGCCTAACCAATTCTCGACAGCTTCGTGCAGTAATAACAAAATAAGCAGAACTATGGTGCTCCTAGAAAAACGTCACACTTTCTGCGCATGCCATCGTCCAGGTTTAAATCTGAGTTCCCAGTCGGTACTTAAAGTACCGTTTGTTTATGCTTTCTATTAAAACGTTTAATGGCAAGGGACAATGTAGCACGATTACGTCACACGTGGCGAGCTGGTGCACCATTATACGGCGGAAGCAAATGGAAACTCGAGTCCGCATCAGAACACACTCAAGTAATATGTAATGAGAACTTATTAACTCATCGTGGCGGACCCAGTAACATAAGTCCAACTTTATACTCGACGATAATTTTAACCATACAATGTTAGAAACTAAGACAGAAAAACCTGAATACAGCGACAAATAATTCAAGGTAATATTTCGGTCTAATTTTGGGTTCGGTTCTGACGGGTCCTATGTTCGAAGTGTACAGCAGTCTGCCGCGCTTCCTCTCCGGAATTACTGCCCCGGCTTCGAACACAAAGGTAACTGTATGCTCAGTTACGTGTGAAAGTGCAGATATAGCTCCACGTATTCTTAACGTCGGCACTACATGGATGTCAGTAAAAGGTAGAGTTTTCCCTGTGATTAATTAATTAAGCACTATGCCATGGAGACGCATGGGGGCGAGTTGACGTATAGCTCGACCATTCTTGACCTCGAAACTAGATGAAGATGAATGGTGTGTTTCGCGCCCCGGCCGCTTTACTCTCCGTACCCATTCTACACGAGACCCCAGAGCCGGTCTGGACGCTGGCGTCCTTACCCTGCCGAGAATCGAACCCCGGTCGCCCAGCTCCTATCTCGTCGTTATATCGGCTGAGCTATCCAGGTTTCTTCACGTCCCGGCTATGCTACACAGGGGGAAAGAGCTTATGGTAAACATTAGATAAGAGGCTGAATGGGCCCCAGAGTCTCTCTGGACGTTGGGGAGAAGAGAATATTTTATTCTTGCCGGGAATCGAATCCGATTCCACGGTCGTCCAGCTCGCAACCTAGTCAATATATTGAATGAGCTAACCCAGCTCCCAACAATAAAGGTAGAAGAGAAAATTTAATTAGAGTCCATCCCAATTTAACTAGAGTAAAACTTGGTTATAGCAACATCGGTTTCTGCGACACCTTGTCTATTGCGTCAAATATTCAATGGTACGAACTAATTCCTCATAAAGCAACTGTTTTTATACCTTGCTTAGTACGACATGCACAAATGCATCAACCTCGTATGTAACGTCATTTTCATTCCTGAATTTCTCTGATATGGACATTGAACGTAATTTAGAAAGTGTGTATTGGGCAAGTAACAGGAAACAGATGAAGATAACTGATTGCTGTACTCGTATCTAGGTATAGTAAGGCACAACAATTGATGTAATCTACTGTAATTTGGTGAGTAGGCCTACCTTTAATATACAGTATTAGTGCGGTGTGTATTGTCAGTGAAAAGCGCTGTAATATGTCTTTGATATTACACATTTGGGCAATTCCACGTTAATGTTAGGTTAGTCTGTACTTAACTACGTATTTCACTAAAAAATGCAACATTTTAACTCGGTTTTTGGTAGATTTTTACGTGACTAACATAAGGCTACTGTGGAAGTGCCCATTTCGGTTACAACGACATTCGTTTATAACGACACTATTTTTTAGGTCCCTTTGATGACGTTATAACCAAGTTCTACTGTATTACTATACAACTTCGTTACTTCTCACAACATCAGCTCATCGTGCGAAATTTTGGTACTCGACATACATACACGTAATGTGCAGGCCTCTCTATCTTGTTCACCTGGACAGCTTCGCCCTGATACATTCTTCGACACAGCGAATATTTAATTATGTACAAGGAAAATAATTCCTGACACTGCGATTTGTTTAGCGATGAAAGATTTGTATCTGCAGCAAATGAACATCAACAAAAAACGAAATTCGAAAAGTTGCAAAAAGAAAAAGATCACTAGGAAAATATACGTGCTCGAGACTAAAGTTGGCCTTTCGAATTATTTTTTTACTTCAGTCTGATTGGGCACATAATGTAACAGGTATTGCACTTTTTTTATTGCTAGTGGGGTGGGACTACGTCCCTTGTACTGCGGCCACTTCTGGCCTATTGTACCAGCCCCAGATGATAGGTGAGGGTGATTGTGGAGCAATTGGTGGAATGAAGATTGGCAGGGGAAACCGAAGTACTCTGAGAAAACCTGCTCCAGCGCCACTTTGTCCACCACAAATCCCACTTGACCAGACCCGGGATCGAAGCCGGGCCGCCGCGGTGGGAAGCCAGCGACTAACCGCTTGAGCTATGGCGGGGCCCCATAAATTTTACTTACAGTGAAGAACATGTCGCAGGACAATTGTTACGCTGCGGTTATTATTCACATACATACGAGTACATATACAGGGTGTACTGCATAATGTGTGCCGAACTTCATGCAATTATTTTTTAAAAGTCTGAAACGGTTGTATATTAATATAATGATTGTGTTTTTGGAAACAAACCATCATCCTCTTTTTTATTTAAAAGGCAGCAGTTCGGAGAATGGATTCTGTCTCTGTCTTCAGGAAAAAGACTACTCGGTTGGGACAAATCGATAGAGCGAGTCCCTAGACAGAATCCATTCTCCGAAACGTTGTGTTTTCAATAAAGAAAACGGGATGACGCATAACGTCTTAACACACAATCACTGTAAAATTATTGTACTCAACTATTTTCTTTGCTTTTCTTCGATTTTCTGCAATAGCCATGATAGTACGATTCCTTCGATAGTTCCAGACTTTAAGAACGAAGGAAGCAGCAAAATTCTTAATAATCAACTCTTATAAATCTAAATTTATTTACAATAATTTGTGAATTGTATAAATTGGGTCTATACGGCCCGTGAAATAACCGTGTATTATGATTTCGTAACGAAGAAGAAGGAAGCTGTCGTGAGGCCCCGCCATAGCTCAAGCGGTTAGTCGCTGGCTTCCCACCGCGGCGGCCCGGTTTCGATCCCGGGTCTGGTCAAATGAGATTTGTGGTGGACAAAGTGGCGCTGGGGCCGATTTTCTCCGAGTACTTCGGTTTCCCCTGCCAATCTTCATTCCACCAAAAATAAAAAATTCTCCATCATCATAATCACCCCGGGCAGGTACAATAGGCCAATCAGTGGCCGCCGTGCTGAGTACACGCAGTTGGACTCCATCCCCACTAAGCGAATTAAGCTGTCGTGATCTATGCAAGGTACTTTCACAGGGTACGACGGGAGTAACTCAGAAAGACTGTGAAAATCCTCAAGATATCCGGTCTCCAGACAATAAACAAATGTGGAACCTACCGACTACAGAACAGGAGTGATAACTACTTACTCGTGACGCGTAACTTGCACAACAACAACTGATCCACAACATAACACTAAGTGCAGATAACACAACAAGAAACGCCATTGCGATGAAGGAACAAGAAATTGTAATACCAGATAAGCGCAACATCACAACAAGGAATCCAATAAGAGGCGTACCACACAACACCACAACACCAAGAAGAGTGACAAGGCACATCACCAACACACATCATCTCGCATGCGATGAAGAACAGTTTCAAGACGCTAGCGTCTGCACATGACGACCAGACTCCAAACAAGTGACATCAATTCGACATACCGCGACTACGGGACGCCACGAACTTCCTGCGTGCTATTTAGTAAGAATATTTTAATTTAGGCAATTTGAATAACCATCTCCAATAAAAGTTCATATAAACAGACAATAAACCTTATGCATACATATAACTATACACTGCATTAATTTCGTTTTAATGCCTGCATATGCCTATATGTATATTTTATAATTAACAGATAACTTGATAAATTGACAGCACATCCAGATGTGAACATGAGAACAAGGGCTCAGGTTCAACAGAATACAGGCATCGTCATTCAAGAAACTGGTGATTTCTTTAAGTACTGTGCCAGCCGAAGATGACCAAGTAAATAATACGTAGCGAAAAATAAAATGTTTGGAATGTTAACTAGCTGTGATAATGGCATCTTAGGCATTTCCAACAAACACAACGGAACGCAGAGGCCAATGACCTTCAAACACGTCACAGTCATCTCCTTCCAGTTCTTCACCTACTCACAATGCGCCACCAACTACCAACTTTAGTCACTGCTATATGATATTTGCAGGTGAATTAGCGTTGTTAAATAACCTAATAATTAATCAATCATTACGTGATCATGAAATTACGTCACTGATTCCTGATTAGATTCAAATAAATTAAAGTCATATAATTATAGCTCATTTCTTTACAGTTAATGTTTACTATTAGAATACCATTCGACGTTTATCAAGTATGACTGCATATTGTCATACAGCAACCAAAACATTATTTATTTTGTATAGTAATAAATTGTGATATAATCATTTTAATAGAGAAGTTACGTGAATATTTCCATAAATTAATTCTATAGAATAAAAAGGGGGCGGTTATGTATGTTTTTCATGCTTTCCTTATTTGTTATCTCGAAACCTTTGTTTCATTTTCTCGACCACGTCTTATAATTGTAATCCTTTCACTTTCACCTTCACCGCATATGCATACGCTACAGAGAATAGCGTATAGCACGCTGCCGTTGCCAGCAAAGGCGGGTTTCGCTTTATCAACTTGTTACAGGCTACATAGTTCACCGGCAAAACCTGAGTTTCTTACCGTCGCTACTAATTTAGTTGTAGATCTAAGCTTCAAGTTGCTTAACCTTAATTCATGAGTTCAATGAACAGATGAAGCCTATAAACACAAGTCAGGAATCAATAGAGTCTTCCAGTGATTTATTTGATAACACAAGCGTCTAGGAACAATTAGGTCCACCCCTCTCAATTTCGTACTTTCGTTTGTTTACATAACTGCCGAGACGTAAGCACAGCTAGGAAGACAATATTCACGTGGATCTTGGAGAAATTGGGCGTAAGGTCGAGGACTGAATTCAGCTGGCTAAGAAACGGGTAATGGCGAGACATTATGAACCTTCGAGCTCAATTGAAGTAGACAGTTTCTTAACCACGTAAAAAAGACATCAATATTAGATTTTCTGAAAGGACTCTGGCCCATGGAGTTGGTATAAGTAAGCGAGTAATGGTACATTCTGCCAGTCACAGTAGCCGAGCGGTCTAAGGCGTGCACTGTCTTCGCTCGCTCGGAAACCGGGATCGTGGGTTCGAATCCCACTCAGGGAATGGATGTTTAGTTTGTGTGTGTGCGTTTTTCTGTGTTTGTGTGCAGGTAGAGGCCTTGCGACGAGCTGATCACCCGCCCAAGGAGTCCTACCGAATGTCTAAAATCTAGAAAAACCGAAGTGAACGGAGAAGTTCATGGAGGTAGGCCCTGGGCCCACTGGGGCTGTAGTGCCACGGAAAGAAAATGGTACATTCTATTGTATGATTCCAATACTTGACAAAACCTCGAGGGAAGTCTCGTAAAACCTCAATTAGTCCTAGAACATGAATCGGAACTGAAGCTTATATGTAATAGCGACATTCGGTTTGGTGTGTATCTCTCTTCTTTCTGGTGGACTGCGCTACGACGCTGTCAGTATGTAAACTATATAGTGGTAAAAGGAAGAATAACTGGTGAATATTGAAGTGAAAGGGTTTGGAAGGAAGTGGTTGTGGTCAACTCCACTTATTATTCTGACATTTGGCTGGAGGAACGGAAGAAAATCTCAGTAAGGACAGACCAGGGCCCGCTCGAGATTTTAACAGAGCACCTCCCCGGTTTGGCTCTTCTTAATCGACACGAAAGAGAGGACCGAGCTACTCTTTTATCACGTCGCACCGGAAATTCTTGATTAATGGACCATGAGTTCAATTATATAGCGAAAACCCATTAAAACAGAAACCTAATATAAAACTACTTAGGTCAGTCGGGCCGTTTTCCTTTCCCCTTGGCACTACAGCCCCAGTGGGCCTAGGCCTACCTCCATGAACTCCGTTCACTTCGGTGTTTCTAGATCTTACACATACGGTACGACTCCTTGGGCAGGTAATCAGCTCGTCGCAAGGCCTCTACCTGTACACAAACACAGAAAAAGGCACACACACAAACTAAACATCCATGCCCTGAGTGGGATTCAAACCCACGATCCCGGTTTCCAAGCGAGCGAAGACAGTACATGCCTTAGACCGCTCGGCTACCGTGACCGGCAGTCAGGGCGGTTACTATACATTAACATCTGAACAAGGCCACAAACCGTACTGTGCATGTATTTTATTTTATTTCTTTTCAGATTATTCTTGTCCATCCCTTCTCAAATTATTCCAGTTACATCTTTCTGAATTATAAAAAAACACGTATTCCCCCTCCATTTCAGAGGCTTATTTCTTTACATTTTATTAGTGCGTAGATTAACCAACACGAAATATCGTATATACCATGTAAATAATTAATGGGTGAAAGGTAACACAAGGGAAAAATATTACCACAGAGAGTAGGGGCTGGGTCTCAGGTTACAGCGGGTATTCGCACAGAAATTGTTTATATTGTGACATGTGACCCTCTGCTATGGCACGCCTCGGTAAACACATTCCCGTGGCAACGAATATGCAGGAAACAGTCGGATAATTTCCGTTGCTATACAACGGCGCCGTGAATACAACAATAAAACCGGTGTCGCAAGAGGTGTTTTCTATGTGGTTTGCATATATCCATTGCTAGGCAAATGATGTTTTCTGTGCTGTGGTCCGACCCGAGATTATACAAGGAGAAGCCAAGAAACACTATCAATTCAGTTCAGTTGTCAGTTGAAAGTCAGCATGTGACGAGAAGAGTTAGCACATGAAAATAAGACTTTATGTGTGCTGTAGTTCCAGTGATACTGTTATGAATCCGTTGCCAGGATAATACTAATGAAGTCTGAGAAGACTTAGCATGTTCTAATGATTTATGAAGTGTGTAGATTAGCAATAGCGTTGTTACTTATTTTGAATATGAATGATTGTAAAGAAGGTGTTAGGAAATCCAACCATCCAATCCTAACCCCGTTTTTATTAGTCACTCAGCCATAAACACGTGTCAATATTGTAACATGTATAGCTAGGAAACGGCTCGGTAAAAACATTTCCTAGGCAACACAGTCACCTATAGAACTTCGGTTGCTACGGTTTTGATACACGTAGTGTAACTTTAATTGACTGGAAGCCGATATCGACGGCAACGAACCGTCAAAGCACAGTAACGGCTAAGAACGCAATTACTGTACTGCTGAAAGCGGTGACTTCTACACGGTTCGCCGGAACATTATAACAGGAGGGTTTGTCAGATAAATTAATTACAGGATTGCGGAATTACTTAATTACAGACTTAATGAATTAGACTTGGCTTCGTAAAGACTTCAATCACCGAATTCGCTCCAGGAGCATCCAAGAGTTAAAATGTTAAAGACTTTACTTTATGTGTTATTATTTAACTAATCTTATGAAGTGTTATAATTATTTGTAGTTACGACTGGTGAGTGTTCAATAAATCGATTCACCTAATCCAGAACCCATTAATTATTAGTCACGTAACCAGGATACGCGACAATATTAAATATGTTTCAAACAGACGGGTATTACTATAAGTAATGCAAACTGATCATATCTGAAATAGCAGAAATTATAAACAGGGACCGATTTTAATGAAGCGTCTACTGGAGCATATCTGTTGCAGGTTTTCAATTCTTAGTTTATATGTGGTTTTTGAAAGCGACACAAACAGCACTCGTTTTGTTTGTGAGGCAAATACTTCAATATAAGCTTGCGCCTGCTCTCACTGTTTCTTCGCTTTGCGGACTGTATTTTCCTTCTACCCTGAAGATGGAGGCGATACGTTCCTCCGAAACGTCGGTTAACACCAAATCTACACGGTGCCACATCCCAGAAGACTACTTTCTTCACTTCAATATAACTTTCGTATGTCACGGTTCAAAATAATCGACAAGATAATGTATAGCAATAGCCGTGTTGGTACTGTAATTTACAAAGACCGGCAGTTAGTCACCATATTACACTTAGACGTGACGCAGTTTCAGTTTTGCTACGTGGACAGGAAGTAACATCTGGTACATTTCCTGGAATTCTGATAGTTTCAGCGGAGTCGGAAGAATTCGAGGACGGACAGCTTGGAACGGCGATAACGTAGAAGAGGGAGTGCCTCAGTCTAAACCATGATCCTAATGCATCAAGCAGCTGTCACCTCTAGCGTTAGTTCTGTAAAGGCCAGAATCACACAGAAAACCTATACGATCGGAAGTCACTAATTTTGGGAACCACCTAGTTTTCAAAATGTAGGAACAGTAGACGTTTGGAGGAGTGGACTTCTTTTGGATGCTGTGGATCGGTGTCACTCAGGATTCCAGAGAGTTCATTCTAGAAACGCGGGTCTTCATTCAACTTTCGGCCAATTCAGAAGCAAAGACTACGTCACTTCGATAAAGTGCCATTTCTTGTGTTATAAGCCGTATAAAGTGCAAATTAACATAAATGTAAGAAAAAATTACTTTTCGTTAAGTATAGTGATTAGTGATATCAAAGAGTTAATAGAAAAAATTGGAGTGCAAATTCTTGAAGGGGTGTACGTGCCTGTAACATAAGGATCTTCTTGCTCTGCCAGTGCTAGGCCCGTAAGATCCTACATGAGAGTTCATTTCTATCATAACTGAGCAGAACTCAATTACTCCCGACTTTTCCCGACTTGGGAGACACCTCAGTAATCGTAGGTAACGAGAACCCTTGCATACAAACATCAGCAGCTACAATTCTCCTTCCTCCCCACCTAACTTCTCGACATGGACGAGACACAAAAGGAGAGCAACAACAGAGAAGGCGTCCACGACTATGGCGAAGGTGAGCATCACGGGCAAAGGAGGGGCAGTTACAAGCAATCGAACATCGCGAAGGCGCGAAGACAGTCATGAAGTGGCGTCAACACGTGGGTCAGTCACAAGTGGTTCCCAACCCGTGGCATAAATTCTCCCATGGGGAAAGACAGTTACAGTACGAAGCCAAAGAAACAAACCTTTCTGAGGCTGTCTCCGGGTATTCACTCTAAGATGGAACATGTGGCACAATTTGTAATATGATTCAACAATTCAGAGAGGGCCTCTACAAGATGGATAACAGCATATCGTAACTGCCACTTTCAGGCTAAACAATGCTGAACGTGGTCAAATGTGTGACCGCCTAACTCTGCTCAATGTTCTCCTGCTGCAAAACTCCTAGGCAAAGATTCCTAGGCGCTGTGAAGTCTACTCGTACACATAACGTATCGAACAATCTGGGCCACTCACCGCCTCATTCCGTGATGGAATGGAGGTGCAGACAGTTGGCTGACCGTTCCCGCTGCCGACCCATATAGTCTTGGCATCGAGACCTGTTTGCCATCTCGAATAGGCTGTGCCATACGACACTGTGGCACTTCCTGTCTGAGAAGAAGAGAGGCCCGACGAGTACGGATGGAAACTGTGAAGCACATTCAAGGAGGTAAGCCTTTATTTCCAGAACGCAGACAGACTCAGAACCTAGGACTTTTATTCCAAATCTGTAGCTCTGATCGCTCGACAAGTCTTTATTGCTACTAGATGCATGTTACAAAATCATACAGACACCACTGGTATTTGAATCGCGTGTATATGTTTCTCGGTACATGTCTACACGCTCTGTTTAACTCCAGTTATGCTCATAAGCTCACAGCGGATGACCACTTCAGAATGTTTAGGTATCCCTAGGTAACATACGTTTGCTTTGTTTCTGTCCTCCAGCGTAGAAACGCTCTTGGTTTCATCGGTGAGGAACATGTAACCCGCCAATTTATCAGACGGACTCTACAGCATTCGGAGCCCTGGTCAGGAATTTCCAGCACTGTCAGCCATAACAAGAAACGCCAACCATTACAATGTACTTCCAGTAGTTACACACCGCTGAAATGTGTACTGATTCTTAGGTTGCTATTAGCGGTTTTTTAACTACAGAGATTATATAACAGCGAAGGAAGGGGAAGACAGACATAAACGTAGACTAGGTTAGGCGTCAGAAAGAAACTGCTCTGGCCTATTGCAAGGTACTACCCCTCCCACCGCGGCGGTCCGGGTTCAACCCCGGGTCTGGTCAAGTGGGATTTGTGGTGGACAAAGTGGCGCTGGGGCAGGTTTTCTCTGAGTACATCGGTTTCCCCTGCTAATCTTCATTCCACCAGTTGCTCCACAATCACCCTCACCTATCATCTGGGGCTGGTACAATAGGCCAGAAGTGGCTACAGTAAAAGGGACTTAGTCCCGCCCCACTAGCAATAAAAAAAACGTACTACCCCCATCTTTCCATGGAAAGACTGGGGCAAAATATGAAGTCTCAGAATGGCCGGGAACCTTCGGAGATTCGGGCAGGATACTTCTGAAATTCAAGTTTCGAGCGTTATCGTTATAACAACCTGTCCAGTAACAAAATTATACATTATTTATTTTATCGTGAATAGTTGGATGGGATCTGGAAGGAGCGCGGTCGTGTAATACTTGGCTGCATGACATCTCGACATTCGCCCGACAAGGCCAGGAACAACCACCAAAGAACTAAACATGAGAGTAACTTGTCCGCCGAGCGGAATTTTTAAGGGCGGAAAAATTCAGGGAACAAGTCCTCCGGGAGGGACTTTAAGCCGTGTGTCCCGTGTCGTAGCTTTACGGCACGTAAAAGAACCTCATATCTCCAAAGGAGGTCACTGAGCCAAATTCAAGGACGTTTCCCGCCCAACAGTAGTCTCTAATGCCTCTGATTATAGACAGCACCAAGCCAATGGAGGCCGAACTCGCTGGCTCGGTCGGGACTGATGGTACGCACCTATATCGGTAGGATATAGAGACTGGTAGAATATCATAGAGGGAAGCACAATGGACCAATACTGGTCTCAGTGCATGGGGAAACCCACCCTCTCCAATAACTAACTAATTAACTTGTCTTCCAATCAATCTGGATACCTCCGTGAAACAAAGGAGAAGTGGTAACCAATACCCCGCAACATAAAGCAACAACAAAGAACTAGATTTCAGCAGGTATGTGTACCAGGAAAGCTCTAGAATTGAATTCGGGATTATAAAAGGCGCAACAGTACCAGCACCTGTTTGGGGCATCATGGTATATGACCATGTAGAACAATGCGAACATGCATGAGCACAAATAAGTGCAGCTAGTTCGTAAGCTGCTTCCTTTCGGAGACCAGTCTGGGAGGAAAGCGAATGTAGTGACATCGAATTGAAACGGCCAGAAAGAATGTGCACTTGCGTAGAGCAGACTGTAACTAGCCAGTAACTAAACCATAATCCTAGAAACGCCAAATATCACACTGCAGATAATGAAATCTTAGAAATCCACTACACTTATCAACACTGATGTTGTTCAACCAATTAGCCGTTGTTATTTAAGTGGCACTAAATAAGAAGTAATGACATTCCTGTAAAAACACACTCGCCTGATTTACTAAAACGCTCTCGCGGTGTTGCAGAACAAGAAATACAGTGAACTTAATGACAGAATTGATATAAAGATGTGGCGCTAAAATGTTACAAATTTTCATGACACCTATTGGCTTCATCTAGCATTAACA
This sequence comes from Cryptotermes secundus, assembly GCF_002891405.2. Lineage (NCBI taxonomy): Eukaryota > Metazoa > Arthropoda > Insecta > Blattodea > Kalotermitidae > Cryptotermes > Cryptotermes secundus. Next base: position 1,208,431 of record NW_019742442.1, on the reverse strand, counting down.
ATAGTTCGTGTAAACATGTTTAGCGTCTTAGTACAGAAAGAAAGAAAAGGAAAATGATGGAAAGAGTGAAGGACGGAAAGAAAGAAAAGAACATAAACCAGTGCAGGGTGAAAATTATATTTTATTATGTATCCCAGATAGGAGGAATATAGACTGAGGGTGTTTGAGAACAGGGTGTTGAGAATATTTGGACCGAAGACAGAAGTGACAGGAGGTTGGAGAAAACTGCATAATGAGGAGATTCATAACTTGTTATCTTCTTAAAGTATAATTAGAATGATCAAGTCAAGGAGGATGAGGTAGGCAGGTCATGTAGCACGACTGGGGGAGACGAGGAATGGGTATAGGATATTGGTGGGAAAGCCAAAATTAAAGAGACCACTGGGAAGACCAAGGCATGGGTGGGTGGACAATATTAGAATGGATCTTAGAGAGATGGGATGGTGTGGTATGGATTGGATAGATCTGTCTCAGGATAGGGACCAGTGGTGGGCTCTCGTGAACACGGTGGTGAACCTTCGGGTTCCATAAAATGCTGGGAAATTCTTGAGTAGCTGCAGAATTGGCGGCTCCTCCAGAAGGGCTCAGCTCCGGGAGTAAGTAAGTAAGTATCCCAGATAAGAAATAAACATGCAATCAGAAGATCGTGTTTATTAAGCCCGTACCCATGTTTCATACGAAAAACTACTCACTATTCTACAACACACGGCAATGGATGTACTTCAATTAGGGTCACATCTGTCCAGCAATCACACTATCCTTTATGTATTGCCAATAAGACATGAACTTTGTAGCATTTTAGGTTCTCATGGCGGTGGTTATGAAGAGTTCTATCTTCTACGATTCGACGCAATGTAGTCCGCTGAAAGTCAACCTGCGTTTCTAAAGAACATGTCCCCTTCACCTTTAGGGCTGAGAAGTAAGCTAAGCAAGAAACCAGCATGAAGCAGCCGGCAAGCAAAGCTTCACTTCCTCTTCAACCCTGAAGATGGAGGCAATATGTTTCTCCGCAACGACTGCTGACTGTCAACGCACTGCCTGGCTTTATATCCCAGACGACAGGACTCTTCATCAACTTCCATCAAATTGGTTCTCTGTATGTATCTCATTGCCGGTCACGGTAGCCGAGCGGTCTAAGGCATGCACTGTCTTCGCTCGCTCGGAAGCCGGGATCGTGGGTTCGAATCCCACTCAGGGCATGGATGTTTGTGTGCGTTTTTCTGTGTTTGTCTACAGGTAGAGGCCTTGCGACGAGCTGATCACTCGCCCAAGGAGTCCTACCGTATGTGTAAGATCTAGTAAACCGAAATGAAACGGAGAGTTTCATGGAGGTAGGCCTAGGCCCAAATTGGGGCTGTAGCGCCACAGAAAAAAAAAGAAAAATATCTCATTAATGTCTGCATTTTTTTCTGCAGCAGTCTTTAACTACTCGTAAATAAAATAGACGAAGTTCATGGAGGTAGGCCTAGGCCCACTGGGGCTGTAGTGCCAAGGAAAAGAAATAAATAAAAATAAAACAGGCAAAGCTATCCTTGTAACAGGCAGTGAAGGCGCATAGGGTTGTGAGACGTCGAGGCTCCCGAATTTTCTCTAGACAAACTGCTCACATATGGCGGTAAGGTTGTCAGCCTTCCGTGCCGGCCGCCCTTTACTCCCCAGTAAGATTCCTGGTACTCATTTCTGTTAGAGGCTGAGTCGACCCCAGCGCCATAGTGCGGCTGGAAGGATTAAGTTAATTGACAAAATCTACCTCATCGGGACTCGAACTAACTGCTCGTAAATATATCAATAAATAAAAGAACATTTAACGGAATACTGGGAAGCATAATTTATATCGCTATGCATAATTTATCAGCTTAGCGACAATAGATTTGTAAGTTTCATATACAAGCATGAATGTCAGTAAGTTACGTAATATTGCGAAGAAAGAATTCGCACTTTTACTATGCATTTGCATTAACAAATGCAAATATAACTGTTCACGTAAAACCTGTTGCTGTTATACAGCGAATTTCATATATTATCTTTACTGTTAATTCTATGAATCGGCCATCAGCTGTTTCATCGCATCATTAAACAACAGATACATTAAATTTCTCTAATGATTTTTGGAACGAAGCTACTCGTCTACGCCATTTTCCTTAAGCTATTCGGGGCAAACTTAACGCCTGACAGAACAATCTGTAAAGTGAAGACACTCTCTTTTCACTTAAATTCGTGCTGCAGAAACCTCAGAAAGAAAAGAGAACCAAGAAAAAATATGAAGGTAACAGAAGAAAGACTTGCTAGTAAGGAATCTCTTGACCATACCGTGTTACTTTGTCTCTGCATTTTACAGGAGATATCTCTTGTTTAGTGAAGTGAAATGGAAAATCAGGACACACCAACGTCACAAATTAATTTTAACGCAAATATCCTCAGCAGGTATGATGGAATATAATATACATGTACTTTCTGCAACCACAAGAATTCAGAAAATTCGTAGCAAGCTTACACAAAATCGTCACGATCTGATCTCCATACATACGATATCTGTATTCAAATATAATTTATACGTCATAATCCATGGCTATATAAGCAGAGCATTAGCTCCTCAAAGTGGAATCTCTTTGAAGCAAAAGAATGGTTCAGGTCTATTTTATTCTGATGAGAAAACAGCGATAGGGGCACGCGGTAGCGTAGTTGGTTGAGGCACTATGCTACAAGCCGGAAGGTCGCGGGTTTGAGTCCCGATGAGGTGGATTATTTCAATTGACCTAATCCTTCCAGCCGCACAATGGCCCTGGGATCGACTCAACCTCTAACAGAAATGAGTACAAGAAATTTCCCCAGGGGGGGGGGGTAAAGGGCGGCCGGTGCGTAAACCTGACAACCTTACCGCTATCTGTGAGCCGATTGTCTAGATAACTTCTCACAACCATATGGGCCTCCATGGCCTAACAGTGATAGCTTTACCTTACCTTTAATGGTGGCCATAATATTGCATCAGAAATTAATAAAAAATTAAAGTAAAGCTATCCCTGTAACAGGCCATGAAGGCCCATAGGGTTGTGAGACGTTGAGGGTCCCACATTATCTAGACAATCGGCTTAAAGATGGCGGTAAGGTTGTCAGCCTTACGCACCGGCCGCGCTTTACTCCCCAGGAAAATTATTTAATTAATTCCTGGTACTCATTTCTGTTAGAGGCTGAGTAAACCCCAGGGCCTAGTGCAGCTGGAAGGATTAGGTCAACTGAAAAAAATTCCAGTGACCTCATCGGGACTTAAACCCGCGACCTTTCGGCTTATAGCATAGCCCCTCAACCAACTACGCTACCGCGTGCCCATTAAATAAAATGTTATCAAGACTTATTAGAGGGCAGGATGTATAGCTCCAAATATTCTTTACCTCGGCACCAGGTGGAAGATAGTGGTCAACTTCAAAGCCCTCTCATTTTACCTCAGGGCNTGATCGATTTTTAATTGCAACGACCGTTATTTCATTAGGACAGGTTGAACACGGCACGGTTGTACGATGATACCAAACTATTTTCGCATCTCTGTCTCTGGTCTGGCTGTCAGGTGGGTATAAAGGATTTTATACTGCTAAAGCAATTTATGTCCAGATCTGTTTTGTTGCTTAGCAAATGCGTGAAGGACACACGATAGTAATATGATGATCACTACTGTTTAGTGCATGGCAGAGGAAACGTGTGACGTCATATATTTTCGGCATCTTTGTTTCGCTGGTCAAAAATACGTATCCATGTCTCTATTACAATAAAGTTATTTCAATACAGTAAGAAACAATTTGGAGAGGAAAGAATGCTCCCATATAGAAATATCTGAATACTGTTTAGAACCGTCAGTAAAATCTCAATTCAATGACAAATTGGAGAGGAAGTAAACAGGTTAGAAGGAGACGTAAAAGTTGCCTCCATAATATGGTACACATAATTAATAAATACGTTATTTGACGTTCATTAAGCTTGTTTATTAATATGTATGATAAAATTGGAATCAGCGGAAGTCTCCATTATCGGATTTAAACAAAACACGAACAAATTTTGCCTTATCAGACTTATAATTTATTATGAATTAATAAGACTAAAAATAGGAAATTCCCACAAAATTATAGCGAAAGTATCCCATACAGAATTACAATAAAATCTATCCAACGGTTTAAGTTTTAATTCTATGTCAAAGACAGAAATGGACTGAATAACCTTTGTATAAGGCGTTATATTTATTTCGTAAAGAACGCACAGTACTTGGGATAAGACACTACTCGTACTTTCGTTTTATGTCGCAAATTGTTTGGAATTTGCTAAGATCGCAAAAGTCTGAAAATCTTATAGGTCAACGGTGATCCATGATTTTAATGGTTACACCAGATATTAAAAAAAAATCTTGCCGGACCCTTTCAATAACTTGCTAAGCAGTCATTCCTGCATCCTGGCAAGTGACACGATATAATCTGTGCAGCTGACACTGCGCAGTTAAATACAAGTAACATACGAACTAACTAACCAACCACGACTTTCTAATACATTTTGCGAAATATACATATGATCTTTTGTCCTCCTCCTCGTTGACAAGAATTGGGAGCTTTTCCCGTAGGTGTCACTCCATCTTCTCCTAGATCTGTCTTATATAGGGGTAGCCTTTTCCTCCAGGAATCATCTCTTCTTTTTAAATGAGATACATAGCTGGTTGCTCGAAATATGGTCTAATAGGTAGAGCCATTATCATCATCATCATGAAAGTGTCAGGAAGGAGGGTCCCTAGGCTGACCAATCCCTTCATCGGGAATTCAGCGCTTAAATACAGCAATCCAACCACCAGATCACTCAAGAACACACCAATAACCTTCCTGGAGATTGTATCATTACTTTCAAGCTACAGAAAAAAAAAGGCTAAGACTCAAGCGATAAAAAAAGCATGCATAAGGATTTTCAATTAAAATACAACTTAAGGCTGCAAAGTTATCAAGAGCCCAATGTAAATGCAACAACCTACAACAGATACTAGCAGAATTACACGATGAAAACATCCCAGAATATATTACTGTTTTTAAATTCAACACATTATTAATGATGATATGGGTCTACATTATTCTTTCCAAAAGGTTTGCACTCATTTCTCGTTTCCTCATATATACTACACACATTACCCATCACATCGTTGTTCATTAAACGAAAAGCATTAACTTAACACTAATTAAACGTTGGAAACCGGGAAGTTTGGGCTGCTCTGAAACTATTTCACTGGGTAGAGATGTCTCTGGCCACCCTTTTTATTACAGATTTGATATGCTGCACAACAATTTCAGAGAAGAAATGCAAGACTTTTTATCACCGCAAGTAAAAGCTGTTACAGAAAAAAAGCTGCTGTATCATGGCTGACCGGAAGTGTATGGATAAGACAGAGAGTCTGAAATTGTTCTAGCACGTTAACTATGAATCGAGGGCAACAAACATCGAGTGGGATAGAAAGTGACGCTAAATGCATCTCTCATTACACCTTGTGTTTTGGATTCACGTCAGAAACAGCTTGCGATTATAATGATTTACAGTTTTATGAAGACACAAAGCGCTGCAGAGACAGCGGCTCAGGAACGCCATCCAGTACATTGTTACTAGACAGTCTGAACAGTGCCGCATGCACTGGAATTTTCGTCAACAGATCTAAAGCTCTGCTTACTTATAATGATACAGAGGCTTAATATCAGCATGTACTCTTATCAGTCCACCAAACTACCACATCCCTTATACGTGTCAATTTCCTACCACCAATACTACGAACATGACGGACGTGAGGGCGTCTGAGGTATGGCACGGGACAACTTTGTGTATTATGATCATCAACATGGTCTTCTTTTCTTCTTATTCTTATTCACAGATGAGACCATGCTTGGTCTATTCAAAAACAAAGATGAAGAGAAATACATAAAGAACGTAATAACTAAGAACTACATAGCACAGAGCCTTAAATATTATTAACAAAAATTGGTAGAAAATTATTGAAAGGACAAAGTTTCGTGGAATAAATGTTTCAATTACATATTCTTGTGGTATATAACCCGTTCGGTAATAGAACTTGAAACACTCTATGTAAAACACAGCATATTTCATTCTTTTTACCTGTTGCACCCGGATCCAAGGAAGGTGAGACAATGCAGTATTCACGATAGCGTCAGAATTCCTGCGCTTGATTGAATCATAGTATTACTGAAAAACGGTTTACTGCTTTATGTGTAATTAATACAGGGAGCGTCACAGCAGAACTGTAGGACGCTACAGAACAAAGTTTGCATGACATCAGCTCATTAAAGCATGTTGCAATTTCAAGTCCGATGTACCGGTTTTCATTTTTCAAGCGCAGATTAAAGTTTACTTCTATACAAAAATGTGTCATGTTGAAACAAAGCAATATTAAGAAGTATGATATGGAATTAAAAAAAAACAGGTCGGCAATTACGTTTCAATCAGGCTTCATGTTAAACAAAATTGTAGAAATAGCATATTTTATCTATGCTTTTTAAAAAGTGAATTTACAAAAGGTTTGATGAGAGCTTTAAAACAGGCATTTGAACTTTGCGTTCGCCATGATTCGTCACACTAAAGGTAAACTGGAGAGTCAAATGATAAAAGGTGAAAAGCTGTTTTCATTAGCCTCTTCTAGAACTTCTAACATATCTCAAAGGATGCTCCAAACTCTGAGAAAGAAAAATTTATATTTCAAACCATGAGTCGAGAAGAAACAAGGACGGGAAGAAAAATTTTTGATATTAGTGTGTACTGCTATTGCAGTTTATAAGGTTATTCATTTCGGCCTTCAAACATGATTTAAGCCTCTGCTGCCTCAACTTTCGCTTTCAAGAAGGAAAAGGTAATTTACACTTATCCAGCATAAACCACACGTCATTTACACGTCAGACTGCCAAACAAACACATACACAAAGTTCGTGTCTTTCAAACTAGTAAGATGTAGTAAAATTAGCATCAAGTTAACGCAAAACAGACCTATCTGATAAGATCTTAAAAGTACACATGCTGTCATCATATCTTTTTACCACTTATCGGTGTTAATATTCTCTAACGTTTTGCTCTAATTACAGAATACAACTAAACGTAAAACAACGTGTAACAAAGAAAGAAAATTACTAAACCATTCATACACGTGATGTTTGTCTCACGAAGGTGCACTTATCCATTACAGCCTACGATAAACTAAATTAAAATGAAGACTATGATAAACATCTAGCTCAAATTCCGGAGGAAGAATTGTCCAAGTTCTTTGAACCGACAAGCCTGGATAGCTTTCTCCTGGTGTAATATAAAGACATGTTAAACGTTCCCCTGCCAATTTTCAGTCCACCAAATTTTCCATCGCCGGTCATGGTAGCCGAGCGGTCTAAGGCGTGCACTGTCTTCGCTCGCTTGGAAGCGGGGATCGTGGATTCGAATCCCACTCAGGGCATGGTTGTTTGCGTTTTTCTGTGTTTGTGTACAGGTAGAGGCCTTGCGACGAGCTGATCACCCGCCCAAGGAGTCCTACCATATATCTAAGATCTAGAAAAACCGAAGTGCGGAGAAGTTCATGGAGGTAGGCCTAGGCCCACTGGGGCTGTAGTGCCAAGGAAAAAAAAATTCCATCATCATAATCACCCGGGGCAGATACAGTAGGCCAATCAGTGGCCGACGTGCCGAGAGGACCCAACTGGACTCCACCCCCTCAATATGAGAATTTAAAAAAAATGCATGTGAACAAAATACATCACTTATGACAGAATCCCATAAATATTCAAGGCCCAACAAGTACAAACGAACATCCATGTTTACGTCATTTCTAGAACTCCCGACATCGCAAGGTAACTATGCGTAACATTTGCTTTCAGGTTCGACATTTCTTTTTCATTCTGCCTAAAAGAGAGAATGTTTAGAATGAATTACAATTATTCTCCTAACTGGCCAATGGCCTTTTGATCTACTGCCATGTTTTCTTGCCGGTTAACAAGATAAAATACATAGGCCCGTGGAAAAGTATTGAATATATGTATTCATCCAAATGCCTTTGAGGAACAACCCTCTCGGAGCAGCGACGCTAAAAGTATAGATCGATTATAAATCGCTCGAGATCAACTTCACTGAAATTACTTCTCTTCTGTTTATACATTGCAGTGTACATGGCAAGTAAACAGTTAAAAGTACACTCTTGTGCTGTAACAGAAATTAGATTAACATCTCGAGTTACTCGATACATCTAGCCTATTTCAAACTTCAAGTGCATTGCTAATCAGAAAAGTACTTACAATCAATCAAAAACCTTCTTACGTCACGATGAAAGAACTTTACGTGAGCTTTTACACTATCACCGTTTACGATCGTTGCGAAGTGTAACTTATTATGTACCCATAAATACAAAATAAATAGATGTACAAATATTATACCAGTATACGAATTAGGAACCTCGAACAATTAGTCAGAATTAATGACACAGACGTACATCACGACTGCTCGCCTACTCTACGATTACGTTATTTTATACGAAAACAAGTATCCTCGTCAATCTGTTCTGTTATTTCGGAAATAAAAATCGTCTTATCGGATCACCATCGTAGTATGCGCGTAGGGATGTCCTCTTACCAAATTTTAAACACAGTGATGAATTTTATGAAACTTTGTACGACGTCATGCCATACGAAGCTATCCAAATTTGTAATTTTTTTATTCCATATCAAAATGATATGATGGTTACGCGAGCTCCTGGAATGGAAAAACATTAGTAAAATTGTTTAATTTCTCTGTATATATAATAAGCCCATATTTGTTTTTAAAGTAAACAAATACAAAAGACCAAGACCAACGCGGGACGCAGCCACTAAAAGAACGAACTTAGAAGACTGTTTACTCGAAGCAGAAGTACAATTTTAAACTCTTCCAAGTTTCCTGTTTCCTATATTGGGTCGAATAGAGAACACCGACACATAATTGAAGAGCAAGAAAAATTCTCCATTGCTAGGCAACGGTTATGAAACCTAGGACATCACAGTAACTGTTGAAAGCGTGTTTTCTATGTGGTCCATGCCGAGGCTACATAAGGAGTCAGTCTTGTGTGCTGAGTTAGTGAGTGAGACAGAAACCGAGGAGGTTAGATGTGGAGGAGAGACAGTCGGTAGAAAAGGGTCGGAGTGAGTGAGAATTGAGTAGGTAGACAGACAGTGAGTCAGCTACACCAGGTCTTGGTTGGATTTAGTAGTGATTTGAATGAAACGTGTGTCAGACAGGTGGATTTTAGAGACTCCACTTTAGATAGTGTGTTCATGGCCAACTCTCATTTGGCGAAGGTGGTGTCGGTGAGGTTTGTCGACCGGCTGCGAGTGTACGCAGTGCTGTACGAAATATGAAAACAAGCGGTAAACTTGAGTGTGCACCAAAATGACGGACGTCCCAGAACCGGGATTCCGTAAATGTCATGCCATCACGAACAAATACACAGAAGCAATTTCTGTGGTGCAACAAGTATTTAAAGTACCCAGTGACATTGAGAACCTTGCCAGATGCACACCGGCCAAAGTGGGGGAAAGTTCTGAGTGGACTTCTATTGTCAACAGCGTGGACAAGTGAACATACGTTTGCAAAGCTCTTGATGGGAAGCTGCTTCTTACGGCATGTACGCGGAACACTGAATGAACTGAAGGCTGTCCTGAGGGTGAGTGCACAGTCAGGACAAACAGGTGTAGTGAACAAAACTTCTGTGGGAGCAAAGGCCCACGAAGACGAATTCCAGGAAACAAAGAGACGCAAGAGGTACTATAATACCTCGCAGAGGGCCAAGAAGTCGAATAAACCACTCCATTCATCCGTGGCTGTCAAGCTGCCTCCAAAAGCGGAGCTAACTAACTGACTTTCCTACTTATTTTCTACAGGAATTCCTCTTCACTCCCATTGGTGCTACATGCCCTTTCCATCTCAGCCTCTTCAACTTCATCATTCTAATTGTACTTGGTGAAGAGTACAAGTTATGAAGCTCCTCATTATTTAGTTTCTTCCAACCTCCTGTTACTTAATCTCTCTTCGGTCCAAATATTCTTCTCCCCACCCTGTTCTCAAACACCCTTAGTCTATGTTACTCCTTTGATGTCAAAGACAAAGTTTTACATCCATACAGAACTACAGGTAAATTTGTAGTTTTATACATTCTAATTCTTATGTTTTTACAAACATACGGGAAGAAAAAACCTTCTGGACTGAATGGTAACAAGCATTACACGAATTCAAGCACCTTTTAATTTTTTTCCGAATGAAATTTCGATTTCTTACCGTTGTTCCAAAATATTTAAACTGTGCCATATTTTCAAAGGATCTGTTAGCTATCATTATGTCACGATTTTGTCCTGCATTCTGGTGACGAGAAAGCAACATAAATTTAGTTTTCTCTTCAGTTACTTCTACACCAACCACCTTAGTAGATCCAATTAAAGGTTCTCTGTTTTTCTTTATGGTACCTATATTATCACCCAGCAGATTCACATCATCAGCATAGACCAAGAGCTGATGTGTCCCACTTAACTTCAGTCCCACATAGTTTTCACGTCTCTTCCTAACGCCACATTCTAAAGCAAAGTTGAAAAGCATTGGGCATAAAGCATCTCCATGTTTTAGATCATTTTGGATAGGAAAATTATGAGACAAATGTTTACCTATATGGACTTTAGTATATGTTTCATTTAGACACATTTTAATCAGCCTGACTAGTTTCATAGGTACCCCAAACTCTTTGGAAATACTGTACAATACTTTCCTACTAAGTGAATCATAGGCTTTTTTGATGTCTATAAATGGCTTATGTACTGTCTCATTGTACTCCAATCCCCCCTCACCCCGTATCTGACGAATGCAAAAAAAAATCTGATCAGTAGTTGATCTGTTACGTCGAAACCCACACTGATGATCCCCAATAATTTCACCGATATATGGACTTAATCTTGAGAGGACATTGAATAAAATTTTGTATGAAGTTGATAGCAGTGTCATCTCACGATACTTATAAAATACTACAGTCGGTTTTATGGTTCTTGTTGTAAATTTGTATAGTAATAGACTCCTTCCACTGCTCAGGTAATTTCTCCTTGCTCTAAACGGAACTAATCAGTTTATGGACCTTGGCTTCCTATATAAATTATCTAGATTAAAATTTTCGATGAATTTAATCAAACTTATTAGCTGTTTTCGTTGTCAGATAAAATTCAGAGTCTCAGTCGAAGGTGCAATATCTGCGCCAAGGGACATACAAGCAAGGGTGCTACAATGTTCCATCCTGTACCCCACATTGTAGAGTATATATAAATTATATGCCCAAAACACCGGGTGTCTATCTGGATCTCTTTGCTGATGACACCTGTACAAACAGAATGAGACATACCGCAAACAGGGTCATGTTCTCAGAAAGATGCAGCGAGGTCTCAGTGCTATTGAGACGTGGTTTGAACCATGAAACGTAAAAATCAATGACGATAAGACTCAGACCATCTATTTTCCTCATAGACTTAGGCCCCAAAGCTAACCTTACATTGAATGGCCGGAATATCCCCTTCTTAAATCATATATAATATCTCCGTGTAATCTTCGATAAGAGGATTACATGGAGACTATACATAGAAATGATTGAAGTCAAGGCCTTCAGAACATTCATTAGTTTCTATTCTCTATTCAGAAGTGAGCGTTTTTGCGCTAACATGAAACTTGATTCTAAGACTATGGACAGCCCTGGAAAGTCATACACATAACAGTGAAACTAGTTGCTTGCATGCCTTACTCCATAGGCATAGCAGTGTTGCTCAGGTGCACCCAGTCTTGTATCCTCGCCGGCCAACAAGCAAACAGATCACTCGACCAGTACGAGAGACAAAAACACATCACCTTATAACATATACAATACAAACTTTCATAATTTTCGCAAACGTGACATGTTAATTGTACGAAGCCGAAACGCGCACAGCCACTATTGTAGCAGTAGTAAACAGGGAACGGATTTTTAGATGCCAAAGTCTAGAAAAATTTATTTTTATGTGAATTAAAGTTTAAAATTTGCAAAAAAAAAAAGTTTAAAATATGTCACATAGAAGTGCCCATGATTACACAAAATACTCAACAAACGCCGCCATTATCTCAAACAGAAAGTGAATCACTGAAGCAGTGAACCTCAAAAGTCATCTTTCAGTTTTGCATCGTAAATCTGTGTCGGTTACCACAGAAGAGTGATTCGTATTGAGGAACGTCACGTTCCGCATCACGTGATACCAGTCTCGCATACACATGATGCCACTGACACTCAAATCCTTCCGGGCTTCAGAATCAACTGCGTTTTCCCCCTTGAATTCACACGAAATTTCGCACAAATTTCAGTACATCGTCTATCTCTCATATTGATTGTGACCTTTTCCAACTGTGTTACAGACTGTGACAGAAATCTGAAATGTGCATGAATGCAGGTCAAGTCAGTTTTTGGCATCTTGAATTCAACTGAATCATTAAATATTTTTCTGCGGTATTGCAGCAGAGAAAGCACCATTCCTGCTGAGTTCATTTACCACAGAACAAAAGATTTCAGTTTATGCATAATACACTATGGCCCCCAACCAATTCCCTCAACGTGTCATTACTGGAGTTGGGGGTGAATGGTATTTCTGGAAATTTGTTTGTAAAGAGGCCTCTGTTCTAGTCAGCAATTTCATATAAATTTTCTTCCCATTATGCACTAACTTATCTGCATGTGGATACAGCAGAGAAATTGTTTCGCGGATACTGGGAGGGGCATGCGCTATACGCGTAATATGTATCGCTTTTGGATAGTTCAATGAAAATCCTCCTTCTGTCAAATTTCACACCATCTGGGCATACAGCATGCACAGCTTCATTGGAGACAAGCGTCATTCTTATGTGAATCACTGCAGACATTTCCTGGGATCACAGGAAAGTCATTTCTCTAACAGCGTCTGATCATTTTTCAAAACTTCATTAGCAATATTTGCAGCCTTCCTTCTGCTTACATCGGTTGTTTAGTCTATGGACACCCAGACTTCCCCCACCCCCAGATAGTCGAATTTTGTTCTACTATGTTCCTTCACAACAGTTAGGTGCGTTGTTTCTTCTTCAAGCTGACTCATCTGGAGGATGTCTGAGGAAACTTTAGAAGAAAATTCCTACTTCGAAATTATTTATTTTAAAAAACGCTTTGCCCATATCCGGCGCAAAGGGAACAATTTTGAAGGTCCTGGAGAAGAACTTCTAACAAGAAGACTCACAAATTAGAGGTTACCTACGTAATCGAATTTTAGGCCAACAACGGCAGCATTATGTCTACTTCGACGAGTACTTCAATGCTGTGTAACGTGAGAAGGCTGTTGGGGGGCAATACATTTTCCAAGTGCGTGCCAAAAGAGAACTATACCACCAGAATGAACACATCCTTTAATTAACAAACACACTGACGAATACGGGAACTGGCACTACAAGTAAGTTCATTTAAACTAATCCCTGCTCTTCCAAACGACTAAACTAGAAAACTGCAGTACTGTGAACAATTTTAATGAAGATCTCTAACGGCCGACACTTGGCATCAAATAACACTCATTATATGTAATTTTCCTCTTGATTTCCTGATTGGCTAAACAAAACACAGATAGGCGATTTGCCGTCTATCTAGTGTCACTTACGCTCTTCTCCTGCTTGAATGGCTGGAACACCGAGGGGGAATCCCCGCGTCAAAACGCAGGGTATTTCCCGGACGATATGTCTCGCATAACAGGCTGCGCTGACGTCTGAAATATTAGTTTATCCATTCTCTCATTCTCTAAGAGGCATATTACTCAATTTTGCTTACATGTTCCAAAATATTTTTATATAAAAATATGGAAATGTATTCACAGTAACATAACGCTCTCTACATAAGCAATATTTGTAGTAACTTCAACGTTGCATTGAGTTTCATTGAGCTTAACAGCTGCAATTTCCCTTTTCATCATAGCAATCCGTTCCGTAGTTAATATCGCTTTACCATAGAAGCGGGCTGCGAACGAAACACTTTCCGGGCTGTCTTGTTTGTTGGTATTTTCGTTCACAAGCAAGCGTGAGCTATTTGACCGGTAAAACAAAATTCTATGCGTATGATTANAATTGTTTCTCATATAGAAAAATGGAGCCATCATTCTGTTATAATTATGGTAAAGCATCGGCGAAAGAAAGTTTTGCACTGAATGTACAACTGATACAGGTTTATAACTAATTGTATTTGATATATATATATATATATACAGGAATATAATTTATATACAGATATGAAGTATAACTTCTTTAATTAAGTTTCAGAACTGCTGAACTATGTTCGACATTGGATTAGAACGTAGTTTGCGGAATGCATAATTGAATATGACAGAGGAATCCGTCTGGAGCCCATGTAACTGAACACATGACAAGTTACATGGCAAGTCTTTTGTTTTTATTTTAAGACGACACAGCTTGAGGCACCGAGTAAAACGCCGGATGAAAAGGTGGTGTCCGCGAATATTCGCCTAGGTTCGACAGAGAGCTTGAAGCAATAACTGGCTCTTGTTACGTGATGGAAAGATTGCTAAAGAATATGGAAAGAAATGGCAGTAGCCTACTTTATAGGACTATTACAGAATTGTCCTGAAGTGACTGAGAAAACTCATGATAACATCAATTGGGTTAATTCACCTCCGGCCCAATATTCGAACCCGGAACTCTTCGAATGTGAAGTAAAATTATTGACCAAATCAACCAAGCCTCTCGTTGCATATATTTTATACCTCAGCACCAGCAGGAGGAAAATGATTAGCTTACGATTGGCTACTTTTCTCTCGAGTGAAGGTCCGAGTCTATAGGTAGGTACACACAAATCAGAGAGAAGGCTGGTGAAATCCACAGCCGGCCTTAACGTGGTGCCGTAGAGAAGAATAGGCAATCAACATATGAATTATTAGGCCTAACGGCTTGTTCTTCAATCCAGACGCACTTAAGTTCGTGCTCCCAGGATATATTCGCCCCAATGATTTCCATTCAAGTGCCTCATTTGATATCTGCTTATTTTCATTCTGCAAGCTTATACGTTTTTCAGCAAATTCGTTTGGTAGTTTAAAATCTTCCCGATAATATCTGAAGCATTCAATTTAATTTTTGTGATGTCCGTATTTCGTTGTCATCTACGTGGTTTTCCTTTGCCAAATAACTCACTTGTACAGCTTTCAGCCTTTTCTTCAACAACTATCGAATCAGCATAGCACTTAAGCTGCTTTTGGTGTGATGTTTTCTGCAACAGGACTTCTTCCAACGGAGATAACCTAACGGTCAGTACTGGCGGACGAGTATTGAAACTGAAAGTTTCAATATGGAAGTTCCACAAATAACTTACGAAAGAGATTCATTAAACAGGGAATTAAGAAATAATAATTTAGGCGGTTTTTAACTTATGAATGACAAAATACCAAAGAATCGTACTGTATGAGTAACTTACGAAATAGATCAATTCAAATTACTGATTTACGCGAGCTTCTAATCCGTAAAAGACAAACATTATTATTTCCGTTTTATTCGCCGTGTACTGAGCTCTTATGGCCAAATAAGTACTAAAATCGCGATCGCAGAGTGACATGTCCCATTGACTTTCGTCACATACAAAATGTTGCAAACAAAGGTCTAAAAAGTTAACGATAATTACGTTTCGTTCTATGTATTAAGACAAACTCTTCTGTAGAAGAATCATCAGGCTATTGACTACAAATTACATCATCTTGTAAATCAGTTGTTACATTCAATCGATATGATCTAACATTAAATATGCAGCAGCAGCTCAAACATAAAATTTTGTCGAAATCAAAAGAGAGCACTGGGACACTGATCCCACCTCTCCATTATGCGTTAAGTTTATGTACTTCGTTTAAAGAATGCATAATAGGAAAAGTGTGGGGTACGCTGTAGCGTAGTTGGTTGAGGCACTACGCTACAAACCGGAAGGTCACGGGTTCAAGGCCCGATGAGGTGGACTATTTTAATTGACCTAATCTTCCAGGTGCACTATGGCCCTGGGGCCGACTTGGCTTCTAACAGAACTGAATAGCAGGAATCTTCCTGGGGGTAAAGGGCGGCCGGCGCGTAAGGCTGACAACCTTACCGCCATCTGTCAGCAAACTGTCTAGAAAATGTGGGAACCTCAACATACCACAACCCTATGGATCTTCACGGCCTGTTACAGGGATACACTTACTTACTTACTATATTACGGCAAGTACACAGTAACCAAGTAGTAAAGCATTCAAGCTACTAGTTTGGCCCGAACACGGAAGGCTGAGCTTGCAAAATGCAGAAAACCCATCCAGTCCTGTTAACTGGCATCATGTTATTTAACGTAGCAACATGCGTGGGTGAATATAACAAACCTCATAACTACGAGGCTCTTAGTGAAACTATTCGTAGCTATGAAAATTAACGATAATTAGACACAGTAAATCGCAAAAACGTCACAGCAACTGTGACAGTCCATGACTTGCCATTGGGCAAGTTGCGAAAATAAAATGACTGGACGCAGGATGTGGTCCAGTTTAGGCGTGTCTTTCCTAACCGTATAAAATCAGAATATTTTCAGCTTCTTTAAAATTTACAGTAATTTGAACGTAATGAATGAAAAGTCCGTGCACTGCAAGCAGAATTTCTGAACCCTTTTCACTTTACAGAACATCAGAATATAAGGTCCCTTTAACATATCACACATACGAAATCATGCACTGCTGTACAGTTGTGGGTATCATGTAGGTCTACTACCTTCATATTAAGTTTCAAATCCAATCATTTTTTAAATTTATGCAAGTTTTTGTGATGCACATTTCAAAAAACAAAAGAAATTAAATGGATACACAGTGCTGTAGGAAGGATTAAATGACGGTAATGACTGTCACAATATTAACACTAAAATCTACAATTTCTAGAGAAAAAATCCAGAATGTAATTAGTTCCATGGTGCAGGGCCTTTCTTCAAAAGCTCACAATCGCTGAAGTTGTCTCGCTTTTCATGGAACCCGAAGGTTCATTGCCGTGTTCATAAGATCCCTCGCTGGGGCCTATCCTGAGCCAGCTGAAGTTGTCTCGCTTTTCATGGAACTGGAAGGTTCATTGCCGTGTTCATAAGAACCCTCGCTGGGGCCTATCCTAAGCCCGCTGAAGTTGTCTCGCTTTTCATGGAACCCGAAGGTTCATTGCCGTGTTCATAAGAAGTGGACCGCGCCATAGCTAAAGCGGTTAGTCGCTGGTTTGCCACCGCGGCGGCCCGGGCTCGATCCAGATCTGGTCAAGTGGGATTTGTGGTGGACAAAGTGGCGCTGGGTCAGGTTTTCTCCGACTACTTCGGTTTCCCCTGCCAATCTTCATTCCACCAATTGCTCCACAATCACCCTCACCTATCATCTGGGGCTGGTACAATAGGCCAGAAGTGGCCGCAGTACAAGGGACTTAGTACCACCCCACTAGCAATAAAAAAAATGTTCATAAGAACCCTCGCAGGAGAATATCATGAGCCCTTTGTATCCAGTTCACATGCTATTTCCTTACGAACCAGTTTAACGCACAGGATTATCTTTCCATCTATACATAAGTCTTACAAGTTCTCTCACACCTTCAGGTCTTCAGACTAATCGTCTGTATGCATAAGTTCGTCACTTTCCATTTTATTGCCCTGATAATATATGGAGAAGAATATGACTATGATACTTTTCATTATGAAAATTTATTCCTCTTCTTATTCATCTAATCCTTACCGCGTCTCAAGTGGGTCTGAATGTTATTCGCTACCACCCTTAATCTGTGTTCTTTCCTCAGGTGAGACATCAAGCTTCACTCTACTCAGGACTTCACGCTTTTATGCTTTTGTATATTTTAATCTGTAGGTTACTGGATAAGAACTACTTATAGAGAGAATTAGAATCAACAATATATGTTTCCAAGCCCATTCTGACGTATAAAATTAAAATAAGTATACTAAGAAAGATCTGAACTTACTTACTTACTCATGGAGCTGAGCCCTTCTGGAGGAGCCGCCAATTCTGCAGCTACTCAAGAATTTCCCAGCATTTTATGGAACCCGAAGGTTCATTGCCGTGTTCACAAGAGCCCTCCACTGGTCCCTATCCTGAGCCAGATCTATCCAATCCATATCATATCATCCTATCTCTCTAAGATCCATTCTAATATTGCCCACCCACCTACGCCTTGGTCTTCCCTGCGGTCTCTTTCTTTCTGGCTTTTCCACCAATATCTTATACGCATTCCTCGTCTTCCCCATTCGTGCTACATGGCCTGCCCACCTCATCCTCCTGTGAACACTGGGACAAAATAGGATTGACTATGTCAGAAGCCGAAACATAAACTATCAATGCGGTATCCAAGAAAGATGATAATGGCGAATACAAGAATGATAAAATGGGACTACTACATGTATCACGAATGGCGTTCGATCGGACTATACGAGTACCAGTATCAGGAGGGTACTATCCTGGAAGACAGCACAAAAAATGGCAACATTCACACTCTGGAGAAGACAGATCTATAGCATAAAGTATAAAAGGGATACGATATTTTGATGGGAATTCAATCATAGAAATAATCACTGAAATTTAATCGGTTGTTAATTTCATCATTAAACTTAAAGATCAACTTGAGATTCATGTTTCAGGATGTTGTGAACCACTGAATTAATCTCAAATTGCTACTGTAGCTTCCAAAATATTGTGCTCTCGCCATATTTTTTAATGATATGTTATTTTTAAGTTATGATTCCCCCTCATTCCGATAACGACACATGAAAGTACATTTAACTTTCTCTGCGACTGCCATTTCCACCGTAAGATTTACGCATTTGCCCAACAAAGAAACATCACGGGCGTAGACCAGACGTTGATGTGTCCCACTGAGCTTCAGCTCCTCTGATTTTCATGGGTTTTTATACTAACGGCAATGGAGCAAGCAACCACAGCCACGTTCACTTTTCAGTAACAATTCTTGTGAATGCTCAGCAATCTACAGGGACCCTCAACCACTGGATGACCAAAAATATATTTATTACAATGTTTCCTAGATTAAGGAAAGGGCTTCGTTAGTTGAAAGTATCTCCTTAAGCAAAAATTACACGTAATTATCTTTTAATTTAATAACAACATTTAACGACACAGAACTGAGATGGTTCCTACAACATAAATAACAGCAATAAAGGTAAACCTGCAGTACAAGTATGTGCATATGTTACAAAGAATACTAATTAGTCTGAAAAGAACCGTACTAATTAAATCAGATTAAGACGGAAGAAAGTGAACACGTGGTAGCATAGTTGGTCGAGGCACTGTGCTACAAGAGGGAAGGTCGCGGGTTCGGTTTCCGACGAGATAATAGGATTTTTGAAATTGACAATTCTTCCAGCCGCATTATGGCCCTGGGGTCGACTCATCCTCTAATCGAAATGAGTACCAGGAACCTTCCTGGGGGTAAAGGGCAGCCAGAGCGTGAGGCTGACAACCTCACCGCAATCTGTGAGCCGATTGTCTAGAAAATGTGGGATTCTCGACGTCTCACAACTGTATGCACCTCCACGGCCTGTTATAGAAACAGCTTTAACTTTACATTTACGAAGTAAGAAAGGAACAAGTATATTAATATATAGAAAAGTCACGATATGGCACAATTCGACATCGATAGGGGCTGATTCACTGATAAAGTTAAATCTAATGGTTTGGATTGATGATTGGTGTCTGAAATGTCGCTGGGTTATTAGCGACAATTAACTGTATGTAAGGAAAATATAATAATAACTCTTCCGAACTCAATGGAAACATTCGTTACCGGCATTGAACGTTCGTGCTACACTGTGTTAGCGTATTGAGTTTACTCAAAGTGTGCACAAACAATTCAAGGACTAGATCGCAAAAAATATATTTCAATTTGCTCACCACAAATATCCAGAAGTGCTTGTTCAGAGGCGTTCAGCGTTTCTAGAATAAAATGCCACATCAAAACCACCGGAAAGAATCGGTTTCAGTAACAGGCCTACTCCACCGTCAACACTGAAACGTTATTTCAGAAATCCATTGCAATACCAACAGTACACACTGTACAGGTGCTGACTGCGATGATCAGTAAATGATAAAATGATTGAATCAGTATAGGCGAGAGCTATACTGAGATACATGAGCCTACGTTCGCAACCGATTGAAATACGAGTTCGTAAACCATGTACGTATCTGTTTGAGTTTGTAAAAATAATTGTTTCAACACAAGCACATCATAAACAGAACAAATCAATTTTTACGAATACAAAGAAAGATTTTGTTGCTATTTTCTAGACTAAACTGCATAATATCGGTTATTCCAAGTGTAAACTTCATGATTCTTCATAAAGTCTTATTTCACCATAAGACATTTCTGCACACTTCACAAAAACAAATAAATACATTTGATAACAATGTGGAGCTTTAAGTCTCGGCTCTTTTATATTCCAAACCCGCGCTCCAAACTCATCCGTCACAGTTCCCGAAGTGCACTGCAGCCCACACCAGTGAGCACCTGATCGCAACGTCGGTTCGCAGATGGGGGGTTCAACTCTGATCACGTCTTGACTGGACTCTGACATTCGCTTCACACACGATTACATCTGCGTCCACTCCACTTCTTAAATTCTTACAGGTCCTATTACGCTCATCTTTCTCCGATACAAAACGGATCGTTGGGCAATGCTCCTATCCTGTGCGAATCTCTCAGGCATACACGGCACGTTATGGTCGAACATGAGACCCAAAGACTTATGTTCAATTCATTACAAAGCTCCGCAGCAAATAACTAAAATATATCAATTCTATCCCGGTCGCCATATTCCCCGCTACATTGTGTTAAGTTATCGTACTGTTTGAAAAAAAAATGCCACTGTGTTTCATTATTCGTATAAAACGGTCTTAATTTTGTTCCGTTACAAGTTCATACCCTAAGGGAACCCATGCAGGATAAAAATTCTTGTTAAGTGCCACAACAAAGAAAGGAAATCCGCTAACCTCTCGCAGTCCAGAGGAGAATCTAGATGAAGAAGTATCATATTTTAAGACGCGCATTTTCATTAAATTCATTCATATGCAGTTGAACGACGTCTTATCAGCTGCATATGTAATGGAGTGTCGAATGGCAGGGGGATTTGTTTTTGATGAATCAGGAAGGGTGTGGAAGGAAGCAGTCGTCGCCCCTTTAAGGATATTATCATGTAATTTGCTTAGACGACGAAAACTCTCAGTCAGGACAGTCCGAAGAACCTCGGAATACGAAGCAAGAGTGTTAACCACTCAAGCACGACGTTTCTTGAATCACATCTACGGAATCCTTTCACATTATAGCCGGGGTAGCGTAGTCGGTAGAGCAACTGGCTTCGGGCTGGACAACCGAAGGGTCGGAGTTCGAGTCAGTCGTCCAGACAGGCTCTGGGGCCCACCCAGCCTTCTATCCAGTGGGTACCGGGGGCTCTTTCCACGGGGTTAAAGCGGCCGGTGCGTGAAGCTGACCTCACCTCCAATTAGTGCCGAGGTCAAGAATATGTAGCTGTATACATCCACTCCCAAACACGCCTTCATGGCATAGTGCTTAATTAGTTAAGCACAGGGACAACTTTACCTTGTACCTTTACATTACAGCTCAGTGTGTGCAGCAACCAGCAACGCATCCAGTTTCGTAGAGCACAAATACGGGAACAATTCAGTGATAGACTATCAAGTGAAACATACGAAGGAGCTAACGTCCAGAACTTCCACTTGCCTCAGGCTAATTAATTTCATGAACTAGCCAACATTCTGATTCAGAATCGCATAGTTTCACTGTAATCTGCATGCAGCCATCTCGGAACCTAACTGAATTTTCCTTGTGCACCAGAAGAAAGATAAGCATTTGCATTTTAGAAGCCATGTGAGACCCGTAGACCTAGTATATTTCAGCATCCCGTTGTATTGAGACATTATCCTATTTCACTAATGTATCCGTCAAAAATACAACTTTAAAAAGACATTAGGAATATGTTGTTTACTAAAAATGAATTTTAATACTATGACAGTACAAATCAACAATATGCCCGTAGGCTATTATGTTAGCATATAAATATACACATTAAAAGTTAATACATTTATTCACACTGAATTCACTTTTAATGTGTAAATTTATGTACTGCGTAAAGGCCTACAGCCATTTTATTGATTTGAACTGTCATAATATTAAAATGCATTTTTAGTGAACAACATATTCCTGATGTTTTTTAAAGTTGTATTATTGACGGATATGTTAGTACAATAGGATAGTGTAGACCTATGTTTCTTCAGAGAAGTTTACAAGCACGAATACTATAAAATTCCTGGACAAAGGAGCTGAGTGATAAGATTATACGTAGAAAGCGTATTTAGCCTACGTGTTTGGCAGCAGAAGCAAGATCCCTCAGATGAATCACTGAAGTCACATAACTGATCAATAAGGAAAGACGATGGAAGCTGTCTATTGAAGAGAATGGTACAAGGAAAATCATTATAGAAAATATGAAATTATAAATCAAAGGTTCCAGAGAGCGAAGTCGGTATGGTTGAGAGATGTTGGAATCAAAATGAACACGCGAACAATCTTGTCTTAAAAGGCGGTTATGATGATATTTTGTATGATTCGAGGTTTTTATGGCTGTGACTATGAAGAATATCGTCTTCTTGGGTGTGGTGTCGTGTATATCTAGCGTAAAGTGACGTTCCGGATGAATGTATCGCCTCCATCTTCAGGGTAGAAAAATCCACGAGCGAGGAAGCAGCTTGAGCAGGTGGCTGCGATGGAGGCGATATGTTCATCCGAAACGTCGGTTTACACTAGATCTACATGACGCCACATCCCAGAAGACGGCTTTCTTCATTAAGATACTTATTTCTATTCACTATGATTGTTGTAGCTAGGGGCTATAATGAAAGTCAGACCTGGCGTTTGGTGAGGCAGACGCCGGGCATCAATAATAAGACGCTGCCCGCCGGTGATAGACGTCCTGTCCGAGGAATCTGCGTTACCTCCACCGCCACTGTCCTCGGCAAGGCTCCACGAGTACTCCATTACACCGCTGCGTTGACGTGCAATATCTAGAGTCCAGTGGCTACTGTTACACTCATAACACAGCTAAAAGTTATGCTAGATTCGGCAGAGCTCTTGACAATAACACTGTAAACCTGGAGAACTCCATCTGCCTTCAATTGCAGCTTGCTTTTTATATTCACACAGCAAGATGTCACTCCTGTCAGTCTTCACTCTTTATAAAACGTTTCGGATTAACTTCACAACTGAAGACAACTATGAAAATGTTACAGCATTACTTGGTGAATGTCAGAAATACGAAGTAAAATTATATATTTAACACTATTACATATTCGGATATAGCCTCCGGAAATCCAGACAACTCTATTTGCAACTACGGCTTACAATCTTCACGTTGGTTACTCACTTCATGGTTCAAACTCACACCCAGAACTGACGCCTACAGAAAGGTCTATCGTTCTGACTTCAGTCTCCGTCTATTATACACTGTAGCATTAACTTGGCACTGTCTGTATTTCTGTATAGTGTCGCCTTTTTCACAATAAAACTTCCATACACACCGAAATAAAAGCAAGTGAGAAAGATCGATAAGTAACAAACGAAGTGGTATTTACTAAAATCCACTGACCAACAGACAGTTTAGAGATCACCATTTTGTGAAGTTCGTCTTTTCTTTCAGAAATGACAAACCATTTCTGAGAATTTCATATTTGAAAAAGCAGAAAGTTCCAATGAAATTAATGCCGAACACCGAAGCGCATATTGATCAATAGTTCTGCATTCCTTAAGTGTCTTCTCAGGAACTGCATGAGCGGCCTAATGAAGAAACATATGCATTACACCGACGGTAAACATAAATGTCTACATTCAATAAACATTCATATGCATATAACAGTGTAAATTATTAGTAACCTTCTCTACAAGGTCTACACTTGTCAGAATTTCAAAGCTGAAGAAGTGCGGACTGTATTGCCTGAAAATATGCTCCAAATTACACTAAACACAGAAGGTACCACAAATTTCAAGATGATTTCTCTTCTGAAAAGAGCAGTTTGTAATTTATTTTCAACTCTTAAAATGGTTGACATTAATATTAATGAAGAATCAAACTACAGTTCCAATCTGTTTGAATTAGAGGTTAATTCGAAAAACGTTAACATTTTGCTAGATTGTTACATAACCTTATATCGGTATAAGGATATTAATGATGTATATTTAAATCTGATTAAATTCCAAGCACTATTATCAGATTACGGCACAAAATAAATTTTCAACGAATTTTTCTAATATCAAATACCGAGTCAGGAGTTAACAATTTTGCCATTTCGCCAACAAGGAATAATTTTATTGTTGAAGTTACGTTTAATTTCACAGCAGTCATTTATAATTAAAAATTAACGTAAGGATAGGCGCTGAGTTTTGCTTTAACTTCAGAACGGGGAAAACATCTTGATTCCGTGCCACTGACCTTTACGAAAAACTGAAACAGGTACTATCATAATACTAAAATGTGGAATACTGAAATGACATAAAACGTAAAATAGTAAGGTCAATTTCAAATGTAATTAATTTTCCACATCACCTAGGTGTTTGGAGAAATTTATGAAACCAATTCGGTTAGCAGCACTGCACAATACGACTCACTACGGATCACAACACGCTGCGCACAGAGACCAACGGGTACTGATATTCGAAGGCCATTTTTCACTAACTCTTTTCGTATCAGAATAAGATACACTTGTCTTTTCCTTTGCACAGGTAAGTAAAGAGGCGTTACTTAGTTACAGTATTTCCACTCACCGCTAGAGGCGCTAGTTATGTACTGAGCGCACTCATTCATTCACTTATTCTCTCTCCTACACAGCTCCTGTGAAGTTCGCACGTTATGCAGCTGTGAGAACCAATCACAAAACGTCTAACAGAAATTTGACCAATAACATGCCATCTGAAAACACGTTCGATTTGTAACGTAAGGTTCTGCTTTTTAATTTCTAACAGGTTTGATACCTTTCCTTTGCTGTGGTCTGCCAGATAGTGGGTGAAAACTATTCTACCGACATAATGGTTGTCCACTTGTGCATGCGCAAAGTGATGCAAAGGTATGATGCACATCCAATCATATTACCACAATTAAAATGGATGGACTACATAAATAATATACTGCTACCATATAGATTGATTGGAAAGTTATTTAATGATGCTAGATCAACCGCACATGGTATACGGACTCGAATGGTGAACTGATAAAGCAATATCCGTTGTGAACGAGGTGAAAACCTATTTGCAGTTAAATAATAATATTTATAAAAGAATCTTCATTGGGCTTGATCAAAGCGAAAATAAAACGGAGGGCGCAGACAAATTTCGGACCGAATGCTTACGAAATACCGGTGAAATACGAGCACACTGCCGACTGCGCTAACCTGCTCGTTCATACATACTTTTACAACGAAAATGGTTGAACTATAAAAACGCAATAAGGGTAACATATCTATTTATCAGCACGTCACTTAGTGACGCATTATTAACCTCCGAGCTCATTTGCATAACTGATTTGTGAGGAAGATTAATGGTGAGCCAGATAATATTAAATACAAGAGGACGCGGATTGTTTGAAGGTGCTACTAGGACCGAGTACACTACTCAGAATGTTCAGAATTGCCAGTTCCCCTACCGAGAATTTAACAGTCTTCTTCTAGTACAGATGCACCTATCAGTTGCATTGCAGCTGAGTCACGCCTGTTCTGTCACTGTTCTAATTGCTAGAATATTATCCAATTCATAATTACATTCGCAGAAAATCACTAATGTCACTCTCGCATGGAAAGCATTGGTATTTAAAGGAGTTCCTCTTGGAAGAGCTCAAAAAATGTCATACAGAATTACTGGGTTTTGGGACTTTTCCCATCATCCGGTATTCTAGAAAATAGAAAACACGACGTTTCGAAAAAAAACAGTAATTCTGTGTATTATACACCATCGTCAGAACCATACAGAATAAATGTGATGTTCTTCCAGTTATATTGTAAACTGTCAGATTACTTGATGATACATCTGCCGAAGATATTAGCGTCGAATGAAATTTCATGTATGATCAGAAGGTAAGAATCTGGAAGAAGGCGATAGAGGGTTATTTCAGCATTCATTTGGAAAAGGAGTAAACGCACGAAAGGCAGAGTCAGGAAAATCTAATCCGGACAATACTGCAATCGGGTACCTGCGGAACAAATTGCAAGCCCAGCTCCAGACCTCCAATCAGTTAACTTCCGCTTAACGGGCATAAACGTGAATAAATCTGAGGGCCTTGGACTTTTGTTCGTTTCAGACAGTTTATGTTTAATACAGGTACCTTTGGGCACGCGGTAGCGTAGTTGGCTAAGGCACTATGCTACAAGCCGGAAGGTCGCGGGTTCAAATCCCGATGAGGTCACTGGATTTTTCAATTGATCTAACTCTTCCAGCCGCAATAGGGGCCTGGAGTCGACTCAGCCTCTAACAGAAATGAGTACGGGGGTTGTCGGAGCGTAAGGCTGGCAACCTCACCACCATGTGTGAGCCGATTGTCTAGAGAATGTGGGAGCCTCGACCTCCACGGCCTCTTACAAGGAGTACCTTTAGGTAGGAAGATCATTGTGCGGGTCACTTGTTAAGTTGTTTATTTAACGACGCTGTGAGTATGGGGCCTACATAGCGTCGGTGATAGGATGACTGATGAATGCGTAGACGGTGGTGCAGTGCGAAGTCATGTTCTGCGCATTTACGGGTATAAGCCATGCGAAGTCAGAAATTCATGCCATAACGTTTAAAATAAAGTTACTGAGCAGTCTATAAGTACAGCTCTCTCTCTCTCTCTCCCTCTCTCTCCCCTCATTTCCTTGATTTTTCCACTGTCTTTCCGTCTTTCTTCTTTCTAAACTAGTCTTTGAGAAAAATACAAACATATTTTTTCAACTGTCCAACTGAATCATTTCCCATCTGCAACAGGAGTAAGCCCAGGAACAAAATTATATAACTACCTAACTCCATAGGGATGAGTTCTTCTTAAGAAGCTACCAGTCGTTCAGCTACCCAAAAATTTCTAAACAGTTTACCGTACATGAAGTTTCATTACCGCGTTCACAAAAGCATTCCACTGGTTTCTATCCTAGGCTAGATTAATCAATCCTGTCCATGCCACTGTATCCTATTTCTGTATCATCCATAATAATATTATCCTCCTACATATTTCTAGGTCTTCTTTGTGGTTCTTCCCGTTTGCCATTCCCACCAAAACCCTATATGAATATCTCTTCTCCTCATGCGTGCTATATGCCCTACCCATCTCATACTCCTTGATTGGCAGAAATAAATATTCAAGCATAATATTTTCTTTAAATTTTGTTATCACCGTTAGGTTCCTATGTTAAACAGTGTCCAAGTATTAAGGATAAACTTACATCTGTTTTCTCCCTTCCAAATATATTTTTCGATAAAGACTGGTTTCAGTGCAATACAGGTTACTGTAAGACTGTAAAGAATGCCTGAACCATTAAATTTGTAATGTACGTAGGTTTAGCAAGCAGAGAGGATTCCAGAACTTCGCGGTATGCACTAATAACTGCCGCAACGGTAGATCTGAAGTCGATATGTAGCAACCTCTCCACTTTCCATCTTTACGTCAGCACTACGCAAAATACAGCACACACATTCATCAAGGAAACAGAACTGGGAATCCCCTTCGTTTCACTCTCGTTTTCAAATGTACATGCCCGAGTACGTCGTGGTAATTAACGAACCAACTACAGATATATTCGACCAACGAAACTAACTAAACAAGGAGTTCTCTAACCAAACAACTAATAATACTTCTTCTGGCTTATTTTGGACTTCATCCATCGTCTGGTATGTAAAAGACAAAAGACCACGACGTTTCGGAGACTGGATCTGTCTCCGTCTTCGGGTGGGTAAGGAAGGATAAAACCTGCTCAGTTGGGCCCGTTAGAAAGAGCTAGTCTTAATCACTGGTCCAACACTATACATGCAGTCTGACATACATACAACCTTGCTAAATAAGCAATAAATAAATATAAAATAATGACGTTAAGTAACAAAAAGTTAAGTAACTACGTCATCATATGCTACACCCTACTTAACGACCAGATGATAATTCAAGATACCGAAATATGTAACTGACTGCTTACAGGTAATGAAGGATTTTCGATCCTAGCATCGGCATTGCATTCGTTGGTGAGGACCCACTCTTACCTCAAAACATATGGGTAATACAAAAACACAAAATATCAGATTATTTGATATTACCAGGAACCAACAAATTACTTCATTTTCCGGTCAAATAAATTGATAATTCTTAATGCATTTCTGTATCATACCAAGAAAGCACAGCAATCCCTCACCATCCTCAGGGGTTAAGTTCCCTTAAATATCTAAAGTCCAAAGCCTTATTCGGAACTGGGGATTAGGGGAGCCGCGGCCACTGTTAAAACTGCTCAAAGTAATTAAGGTGCCAATTTATTCACATACAAACAGAAAGAAAATGCTTTTAAATAAAATACGTCCAGGTAACATAGCAGTTAACACACTGGAATCGCCAGTTTTCTTCTGTACCTTTCAGACTCAACACTAGCAAGTCCATGACGACGATGGCAGTGCTCACTCTCTTCCTGCGCCAGAGATTCGCGTCGCAACAAAAATACGAATAAACGACAAAACTGGACAGAAATGAAAAACTGCCGATACGCAACTGGCGACAGATTTTTGTATAACATTCATATCTTATATAATACATAGGTACTAAAAACCACTGATACTAAACAGTACCGGGGAATTTATTGAACAGATTGTTAGGTGAAGAAGAGGCCGCGCCATAGCTCAAGCGGTTAGTCGCTGGCTTCCCACCGCGGCGGCCTGGGTTCAATCCCGCGGTCTGGTCAAGTGGGATTTGTGGTGGACAAAGTGGCGCTGGAGTAGGTTTTCTCCGAGTGTTTCAGTTTCCCCTGCCTATATTCATTCCACCAACTGCTCCACAATCACCCTCACCTATCATCTGGGGCTGGTACAATAGGCCAGAAGTGGCCGCAGCACAAGGGACTTAGTCCCAACCCACCAGTAATACAAAAATAATAGGTGAAGGAGGAAGAGTTTGTACAATGAAGTATGAAGCACATTCCTGCTTGAGACACTAATCGGATGGCCAAGACCAGTCCTGGACTCGAGAGACAACTATGAGTCTGCATTAGGGTTCATAAGCTGGAGTATAAATAACCCACACTTCACATTTCTTTGCAACCGTAACTGACCCACAACGTACTAATACATTAGTCTCTTTAGCTTTCATGGTCGAAATAAACAATGCAAATCGATGAAAGGAAGGTCATTTGGTGGAATTACGCCAGCCAACGAATCACAAAATCCCTTCATGTATTCTAAGATCACAAAAGAAATTCAAAATTACACAACCATCATTTATACGCTCTAATGAATCGGCAAGAAGCTGTTCACTACTTGGAAAACACACCTCTGATATACTATTAAAAGGAAAAGCAAATATTACTTCTGCTTCAAGAGTCGTGTTATTACACCAACCGTTGCAGCAGACTCTCTCGTCATGGCAACTGAAAATTAAAATGGCTTGTACGAAAATTATTGCTAACCTAATAATTGTCCCGCCGGTCACGGTAGCCGAGCGGTCTAAGGCATGTACTGTCTTCGCTCTACTGGAAACCGGGATCGTGGGTTCGAATCCCACTCAGGGCATGGATGTGTGTGTTTTTCTGTGTTTGTGTACAGGTAAAGGCCTTGCGACGAGCTGATCACTCGCCCAAGGAGTCCTACCGCATGTGTAAGATCTAGAAAAAAACGAAGTGAACGGAGAAGTTCATGGAGGTAGGCCTAGGCACACTGGGGCTGTAGTGCTAAGGAAAAAAATAATTGCCCCACCTGCCGGAAAATGACGCGCACCATCTTTCCCTAAACAACACCCAACAAAACTGACAGTACGATGCAGTTACTTAAGTCCAAACGGATATTTAAAAATGCAACGAAATATTTTCAGAAAGAGGATTTGAAGTTCTCACAGCTGTTGCTTTGAAGAGTTTTAGCGTCTGAGCTAGATCCCAGAAGACAGAGGTCTTCGTTCTATAAAGTGTTTAATACATTGACATTTGAAGAAAGCAGTCTACTGGAACGGTGTATATGTGGTGTTAACCGAAGTTTCGGAGGAACGTATCGCCTCCATCTTCAGGGTAGAAGGAAAAATATAAGAAATCCGCAAGCGAAGAGACCGTGACAACCGGTAAAAGCAGTCTCACGGTCTCTTCGCCACGATGCCAAATCCCAGAAGACTGCCTTCTTCATAGTCACCGCCGTGAAAGTCTCAAATCTTACACATTGACATTTGTTTGCTGTATTAGTAAATTACTCAATGAATTATACGTATATGAATATCAGTATCAGAGATACGCAAGAAAGAACCGCGTTAAAAATACAATTTGTTCCCCCTTATAGAAATGGCATATTCTGTGGTCTAGTGGTCAGAGTTCCTGGCTACAGATCCAGAGGTCTCGGGTAGGATTCCCGGAGTTACCAGATTTTCTGAGAAATAGTGGGCCTGGAACGGGGTCTAATGAGCCTCGTGAGGATAACTGAAGAGCTCTTTCAAGGAAATAGCGGCTCCCGTTTAGAAAACCGAGATTAACGGCCGTGGAGATCTGTTGCGCTGACCAAGTGACACCCTCTATACGCTAAAGTTGGCACTTACTTCGCCGACAAGCGGCGGTCGCTCGGTCCGTGTAGTTCGTTTGCGGACTACAGGCCACGTAGTTCATGTTATTCGGTCCGAAGATTATGATTCATTATGATGCTGTTACTTTCAAATTGCTACCCTCAGCATTTCCATGTATTATGTACGTATCACCAAATATAAGTAACTATTTCGCGCGATTACAACGTTTTTATTTCCCATATTACAGAAGCGTTACCGTAATAGCATACGATTATAAACCTTGTTAATAATGGTCTGGGCCTACTATCAGTTTCCTGAAATTTTCTTTGTGCATTATCTACTATTTATGTCGCAAAAATTTTAGTTCCTTACCAGAAGTTAAAAATAGTCTATTAAAAGTCTATTAGGAAGCACAATACTTCACTGAATGATTGCTACCCCTTTACAATTCGTGCGTAATGACGTACGAGGCACATTTTCGCACTAATGTGAATTTCGCTTTCGGACCAAGATTTATGGAACATAAATTATAGAGGCTTGTTCATAACTGCAGCTCCATGTTTTCTAGATATTTTTAGAAACTAAGCCAAGACTTGATCAATAAAGCTCCTCTGTTGCCACAGAGAAGCAAAATACTTGCGCCGAGCAACACAAATCATTTCCAGCTTAGCATCACATCGAATTATGTCATTACTAATACCCACACAAACATCTGACTGCTTCAACCATCAATTTCGCTACCTTATCAAAGCAACCACGTGCACATTCGCATGCAGCGAGGGAAGATATTCCTACTTATCTACAAAAATATGTGTGTGTATTTCACTCATTTCGATTACCATTAATTCCCCTACCCCTTTTTACTTACTGTCTTGCAGAAGCCGAAATCTACGTAACAGCTATTATTAAGGACCAACTAAATGACGACCATTAATATTCGCTTATACATGTACACGTATAAAGAGGCTGGAAAGTTTCACACTGAACTATGTACAGATTAAAATTCTTGCTTCGTCAGGAGGCAGACCATTAAGAGAGACAATATATTTGACAACCAAACAATTCCCCTTTGTTTCGAGAAAATTCCTGAACAGTCTCCAAGTAAACTGGCTCACATGTATTCGGAAAGTGTGGGGTTCGATTCTAGGTCGAGACACTAACAATCCTGATTGAGATGTGACATTTAACCTCATTAATACCTACAACGATAATTGGAAACTGTTTACTTCTAATTCCGCAGAAATATAAGGAAATATAACTTATGGCGCAATCTATGGTCACAACTGAGCTATGCATTAGCTTTGCAACACACAATCAGTAAGACGAGGAAAATCACGTTTGGGGCATTGTGCTCCACTGGAGTCATATTTCCACTCTAATGGAAATAACCCCTTTTTGCAGTTTACCAGAAAAAACTAACCCTAATTCTGATTAGCGAACGTTCTTAGGAGGAGAAGCTAAAAGCGCCACAAAAGTGAACCTCTATTTTTCTTGCAGTCGAAGTCGGAAATAGTTCCGTGAATATCTACTAGATACAGATGAAGAAGAATATGTAGGAGGATGTGGCTGTGATGATGATGATGACGATGATAAAAACTCCGTGGCCTCCAGTCCGCAAGCGAACTATACCGACAAAGGGACAGCCGCTTGTCGGCGAAGTTAGTGCCAACTTTTGTGGATAAAGGATGTCACGTGGTCAGTGCAACGTATCCCCACGGTCGTTAATCTCGATTTCCTAGACCGGAGCCGCTATTTCCTTGAAATAGCTCCTCAATTATCCTCACGAGGTGGAGTGGACCCCTTTCCAGACCCACTACTTCTCAGAAAATCTGGTAGTGCCGAGAATCGAACCCGTAACCTCTTGATCTGTAGCCAGGAACTCTGGCCACTAGACCACAGAGGCGGTCGATGACGATGATATTGATATAAAATATATATCTTTACAAATTATCATATATTCTACGTGGTTCTATACTTCAAGTTAAGTGCCCATTTTTGCACGGCGATCCGTCTCTCAGGAACTGTACAATGTTCTATCTAGGTTTCATGTAGTTGTAATGCCAGAACGAAATTCGTTCGAGAAATTTTACTGTGGAATCATCCTGTCATAACGTATAAAAATCAGTTACGTAGCTTGATAGTATATACGAAAGGACGGGCAGACAGGCAGATAGATAGCATGATCTTTCCATTATCCGCTCATTACACAGAGTTCGAACAAAGAACGCAGAATAAGGAAATCCGATAATGAAATTACCGACTGAACAGTTTTCATGCAGGCTATTTCACAAGTAGAATATGATACTGAATTATACTATTTTTTAATTAGGCCTAAACAGGTTTGGTATTTGGCTATTTCACAGACATTGTATAGTGCTGAACAATATATTTTTTTTTCCTGGGCATTACAGCCCCAGTGGGCCTAGGCCTACCTCCATGAACTTCTCCGTTCACTTCGGATCTTTCTAGATCTTAGACATGCGGTAGGGCTCCTTGAGCGGGTGATCAGCTCGTCGCAAGGCCTCTACCTGTACACAAACACAGCAAAACGCACACAAACATCCATGCTCTGAATGGGATTCGAACCCACGATCCCGGCTTCCAAGCGAGCGAAGACAGTGCACGCCTTAGACCGCTCGGCTACCGTGACCGGCTGCTGAACAATATACTCGAATTAATTTCCATCTTTGCTTTCCTCTAAAAGTTTATCATGAAGCAGTTTCGGTTTGCGAATTCGCTCTTGTACTTGGTGTGGACGTTTGTCACGTTCACCCATTCTGAAGGCCGTCCGTACACGAGTCTCTCTACGTTCGCGAATACAATGGTCTCAAATCCTATTCTTATCCGACTTATAGGATGATTTCAAGATAACAATACATAATATAAAGAAATGTGTTGATAAGGATGTTGTTATTGCAATGCATGGGGCATGGTCTGCCATTGTGACGAGTGTTATAGCTTCCGCTTAGCAAGAACAGAAAGGTGTGTAATTCTAAATTTCAGATTCCATATCATAGCAGCACCATTTTAGCCATTCTTTACAAAGTAGAAAAGAACGCATTATGTCGAAGTCATGTCTTTCCACCTGTTTGATCTAATATCACAGCCTAAACCGTTGAACATGTTTTCTTGAAATTCAACATAGTAAACTTTCACTGAGCCGGTCACGGTAGCCGAGCGGTCTAAGGCATGTAATGTTTTCGCTTGCTTGGAAACCGGGATCGTGGGTTCGAATCTCACTAAGGGCATGGATGTTTAGTTTGTTTGTGTCCGTTTTTCTGTGTTTGTGTATAGGTAGAGGCCTTGCGACGAGCTGATCACCCGCCCAAGGAGTCCTACCGTATGTCTAAGATTTAGAAAAACCGAAGTGAAGCTCGTGGAGGTAGGCCTAGGCCCACTGGGGCCTAGGGGGAAAAAACTTTCAGTGAACGTTGTCCGGAAATTCCGACATTCTAATCATACTAATCCATAACAGAAACCTTGTTCATATAAGACCACAAATGAACTTTTGTATATATCCCATTAACCTTTTCGCAGATATTGGTGAAATTCGATATAGGAGAGTTAATTAATTTGCATTTTATTATTCCTGTCTTAAGTAAGTTTTTAAGTAAGGTTGCTGTGATGAGCAGCAGATTCCTTCTTCATAACAAAATGTTCACCTGATGATGGCCGGTTAGTCCTAAACATGTAGTGACAATAAAGAGAAAACGAGAGAATATTAAACGACGTTGTATATAGATGGCAAAAAAAGTGGAACACAGAATAAGATCTAACTCTGGATAGTTTAATGCGAATTTAACATTTGTTTACTGCAAGGGAAAAATCATTGTAGTCATAATTATTAAAAAATAAAAGAAATCCCGCCGCTTTAGTCCGCAAGCGATCTATACCGACCGAGCGACCGCCACTTTTCGGCGAATTTAGTGCAAACTTTAACGGATAGAGGGTGTCGCGTGGTCAGCGCAACAGATCCCCACGGCCGTTAATCTCGGTTTTGTACACCGAAGCCGCTAGTTTTCCATTCTTAGCTCTTCAATTATCCTCGCGAGGCTGAGAGGATCCCGTTCCAGATCCACTACTTCTCAGAAAAACTGGCAGGGCCGGGAATCGATTCCGGGGTCTCTGTATCTGTAGCCAGGAACTCTGACCACTAGATCACAGAGGCGGTCCGACATAATTATTCAGTTTATGGAAAATAAGCCATCTCCTAAATTACAGAATATCACTTCCCTTTCCCATATTCGCTACATTTTCTTTTCAATTTGACGACTATGGATGTTCGCAAGCCATTTATGTTTCCTCTGCGGAACGTCCTTTTAACAGGAAGAGTGTACTCTGTATACTTTTACAATCTTGTTTTTCTTTAAAGAAATCTTCTCTTGCCAGGACATTTCTTCGGCAACGCATAGCTAGTTCTATTGTTCGACAGCCACGAATAGCTTGAAAGACGACGGGAGGCGTTACTTTCACTGATCTGAAACACCAAATAAATCCGGATAATAAGGTCAGTGGTTTGAAGTGAGATATCTCCGTATACAGCACGAAAAGATAAAGCCCTGCGCCGTCCAATCCTCCCCAATGTTACAAAACACGTCGCCAGTAGACAACGCTTTTGATGCCTACTTCCTCCTAAAGATTCCCAAAATTCTTGGTCTAGCTATTATGACGTCGTTTCATATCAGAAGGCTGACTCATTTTATTCCTCAAGCATGACAAAGGTCGTGATCGCAGAATGTTTCACACCACAAGGATACAAGACACTGTTTTTAAAATTCTCCTACGGCCTTGTCCGATTATTACAGGTTCCGAAGTGTGAAATCCGTAGACAATATTGTCCTCGCTGTTCTGAGGAAGGATATGTGATGTAAGTTGCGAAGTCCTGGTACGTTGAAACACTCGATTAGTGGGTTGGGATATAGCTCGAAATACGGATCTGCGTCAGCAGTTTTGTATGTTGTATAGCAACATAACGCGTCTTCAGATGGACTGACTTTTATCCAACTGTCCAACTGCTTCTTTTCATAAGGAACCTAACAGAAGCAACGGCTGAAATCGGGCTATGCAGACAAAGACGAATTCTACATGCGAAGAATAATCCATCATCTCTGCTCTTCCTTCCGAAAGGATATTCCCAAACGTCCCCAAGCCAAAATTAAACGCCGCAAATAAAGAATAGCTTGAAAAAGGGAGTTTCTTTTATAGTTCACACAAGGGAAATACGAAGGGAATTAAAATTTTAGACGTCTTCCTGTAAGTTGTTTGGGATCTATAGTTTTCATAAATTCTCGGAATTCCCAGAATATTCTAGGAGTAACGCTGGGTAGTTGAATTCGGGCTGACAAGAAACATTAAAAACCTGATAACTTTGAAATACTCTTGCAGTTTATTATTAGCCCACTATTACAGCAATCATCTGGAAAAAAACTTGACAGTTACATCCTCAGTCGATTCTTGAGTAATTGAACTCTCTCTCTCTCTCTCTCTCTCTCCTTCCTGTTGCTTACACTTTGGAGCATAGGGCATCTCTGAAACGCTTTGTTTCACTTCTGTTTCTTAATCCCAGAACAGTTGGTAAGACTCCTTGGAAGGGGGATCAGGCCGTCGCAAGGCCTCTAACAACAGAAGACAACACAAACATAAAATTAACGCAGACAGACATCCATGGCCCCAGTGGGATTCGAATCCACGATCCCAGTTTTCTAGCGGGAGAAGACAGTTCAAGCCTTAGACCGCGCGGCCACTGTGATCGGCAGTAATTGAATTATGCTGCTTCAAATACGTTCAGAAATGAACATGAATATAGCTAAGGATCTGGTCAAAGAAAAAGTCCCTGTGCTTAAGTAATTAAGCACTATGCCATTAAGACGTAGGTGGGAGTGGATGTATAAACCCACGTTTTCTTGACCTCAGCACTAGTCGGAGTTGAGAAGTTCCTGTTGAGAGTTGATCCCTAAAGCCAGTCACTTCATTGACTAAGCAATCCTCACGTTAAGCAATGAAGCACTTGTTTATTGCAGAGCACAAGTGTTATAAGCCTATGTGCGCTTACATCCGACAGTTGTCAGCAGTGGGAGAGTGGATAACATAAACAAACCCCTAAATATCGTGGGAGTTTCCACGGATGCAAGTGCACTATATATGTCAAACGTAAATGTGAATGTATTAAGAGTTGATAGTGCAGTAATTCATACCCACCAACGCCTTCATCCTAATTCTCAACCCCTTTCATTATGATCCCCCTATGATACATCCTGTTGACAGACAGCTGCGCAACGATCACGCGCTCAAACCATTTATATTTTTAGGGGGGAGGAGTTGAGGGATGGGGAGGATGCGGCAGCATTGCATGAAGGTTGATTTTCTATGGAAAAAATAATGTAACACCTGCTGCACGCAAATTAAGGATCCATCCCTCTCGGACTCCCCTTGCTTTTAATTTGTCCCTCCCTACACGACTTATTACCCTCTAACATTTCGGACCGTTTTACATTACGTATAAGTTTATGACACAATCACTGGCCTAAAATGCATATAGTAAAGTGTTTCTCCAGATTTATACTGATACTGAAACGACTATGCAACTGACTGAATGACGTATTGGTTGTTGGCTTAATTAAAATCGAAGTCAAAGTTATCTAGATCAAGTTACATTTACTCCTGTACTAAGCAAACATAAAAATCCCTACCACTGTCAAGAACTGAACTCCGGCTTTCCAACCCGTAGCCAGTCTCTTTACTAACCGATCTATCTCGATTTGAAGACTGCTTAATTAATTAAAAAAAGAAACATTAAAATAACTTTAACTTAATTCAACATTGGTAATATATAAGATTTGAGGCTTTCACGGCGGTGACTATGAAGAAAGCAGTCTTCTGGGATTTGGCACCGTGTATATTTGGTGTTAACCGACGTTTCGGAGGAACGTATCGCCCCCATCTTCAGGGTAGAAGAAAAAGTATAAGAAATCTGCAAGCGACAACACCGTGAGAAACTTCTCACGGTGTTGTCGCTTGCAGATTTCTTATACTTTTTCTTCTACCCTGAAGATGGGGGCGATACGTTCCTCCGAAACGTCGGTTAACACCAAATATACACGGTGCCAAATCCCAGAAGACTGCTTTCTTCATTGGTAATATAATTTACTTCGCACGAAATGCAATGATTCAATCCAAATTTGGCAGTGAGACTTCCTCCACAGCAGCTGCAGGTCAATATTCCATCACATCTCGGCCATAAGAAGCTCA
The DNA here is from genome assembly GCF_002891405.2 of Cryptotermes secundus. Classification (NCBI taxonomy): domain Eukaryota; kingdom Metazoa; phylum Arthropoda; class Insecta; order Blattodea; family Kalotermitidae; genus Cryptotermes; species Cryptotermes secundus. Next base: position 1,170,336 of record NW_019742442.1, on the reverse strand, counting down.
TTTATCATTTGATTATGATCCTGGGTCAATTTCACACACCTAACAACCTCAAAGCTATCCAAATAATAACTGTATATACTTTTCATCTTATACAAGGCCAGCGTCGACGAGGTTCCTCTCCAAAATTCTACATGTATTCTTCGTATCCTTACCCCCGACCTATCGTAATTTTCTTGCTTTCGCCACTCTTTAACAACACATGGTGACCTATATATCTATGTATTTTAGGCACTAGTGATACAGAGAAACAGGCCTGCAGTGTAGTAGTGGCAATGCGGCGATATGACCCAAATAAAAACATCCCGCAACTGGTAATACAGACCCGCAGCTACCAAATTAAGGATAAATCTGTCAGGTAGTTCCGGAGATGAAAATCCCGGACGCACACGTAGGTGTAACTTGCATTTTATTTATAGACAATTTTTTTATCGAACAATGTTAGGAGAGTTAAGACTCCGCATTTACACACCAGACCTACAAACATTTAGATTAATTTTACACGTTTCTGATCTGACAAAACCTAACGCTTCTGTCAGAAATTTGGCCTACCCTTTGGCAGGTAAATACAATTAACTGCGAAAAGGAAACAGATGTTATCAAACAGCAGATTTGAGCAAGTATGTAAGATTTGAGGCTTTCACGGCGGTGACTATGAAGAAAGCAGTCTTCTGGGACTTGGCACCGTGTGTACTTGGCACCGTGTATATGTGGTGTTAACCGACGTTTCGGAGGAACGTATCGCCTCCATCTTCAGGGTAGAAGAAAAAATATAAGAAATTTGCAAGCGAAGAGACCGTGAGAACCGGTAAAAGCAGACAGTCTGCGATACGTTCCTCCGAAACGTCGGTTAACAACACATACACACGGTGACAAATCCCAGAAGACTGCTTTCTTGAACAAGTATGTTGAGAAAGTTAATAGGAAGGAGCTACACCAAAAGCAGAAAACGTTGTCTCAGGAGTGTAACATGGGAATTTCCAGAAAATCTTTCTTCGGGAAATTCCTGAATCCTCTACATGTATTTCTTTAAAACTACATTCATATCATACGATTCTCCGTCAGCTGACACTTTCATAATATTCACTGTACCAACTCACTGCCTAAGACAGAAGTTGAGGAAGAAGACGCAGAGAGAGATTAAAAACGACTATGATAGTATTCGTGATAAAGAACATAAAGATGATGATGATAATGATGATTGTAACGATGAACTGGAAAATGATGGTGAGGGAGTTCGTGATAAATAACAACAAATCAATGATTATTCTCTCTTTACTTCCACCACAATACAATTAGTCGACAGAATACAGCACCTGCCCTTAGGCCTGTTATAACTGTAGTCCTATTGTGTTAGCCTTAAGTCGTCCCCGTCTGAATTACACTCGTCCGTCAAATAGTGCCCTGTTATACATACAACAGCAAAGTGCAGCTTCAGGAAAGTTAACGAAAATGAACTACCGTGGTCATTGTAACTCACATTATGTTCATGGTCTGCTGAACATAAAAATGTGCAGCCTGTCTGTTATTTTCAGCACCAGAACATTTGGACGATGTAAAATCAATAATGGGACTTCAACAGTTACCATGGTAACTCACAGCTAAGCATAAACGCTACATCGACATTCATTTCAGGTTACATTAAACACGATTAAATAAAACGTACGCTTCGTGCTTTAATGCAAGATAGTTTGAAACTGAAACAACATTTTAAAGCATTTCTCGCACTTTACGGAAATGTATTCATAACGTGATGAATTTAACTCATTAAGCAGATCTAATATAAATACATCTGCAAGTCTTTCCAGAGATAAATGAAAATCTTCTAACATAATAATTGCTACTGTGGGGTTAAATTTCATGAAAATACACATCTTGTTTTCTAGATAAGAAAACCAGTTTCAGTGCGAAACTACATTAAAATACTTTCACGAAGAGCATCAATATCTTCATCATAGGCAAAAGAGCCCTTTCTTAACCATAGCCTATCTTAGAAGATTCTGCCAGAGTGCATCTGGTTTTCACTTCTTTGGATTTTGCAAAAAAAAAAAAAAATAGTAATTGTTTACAGAGCAAAGTCGTCAGCCTTGCATCCAACCACCAACAAGGATAACAATGTCCGGGTATTTATGACCCCCAGTGATAGAGTGGCCCAGTTATACCCCCAGGCACCGGGCTCCCTTTTCGTCGCCTTCTATGATTCACAGGCCTACGGTGGACATATTCCAAACCGCCTCCACACGGGGACAATGTTGTAGTCAAAGGCATTTAATTGAAATGGGGGGGGGCTACATTCTCACAAGGCAGGGATTATCAAACTTTGATACTGCCACGCTCTAAAATAATACATAAAGTTACGCCCCCCTATAAATGGAGCCATAAATGTATTTGGATTAATCAGAAACATATACCTGTCGAATGCAGCTACATTCTCCAGAAGCATATGTATTAAACCACAATGACATAATCACTTGCCAAAACTGTGCGTGGATACAACTGCATTTCAAGTAATAGTTGAAAATTTGACGACCCCTCTCAGCCGCGACCTACATTTTGAGAAACCATGTCATAAAACCTTCTGCAGCGTTATATGCTTACAATGCCCAACTGTATGAACATTTTACAGGCCTTTCCGACTTCAACTCTAAGTGTTAGAAGGAGAGAACTGTTGTCTTGCTTTCCCGACATTAGTGTAGCTGAATCAGTCCTACGGGATTGTTTCCATGGCTCACAGTCCTACTCGAACAGATTACGCGTAGATATATAGTTATGCAGACGTTCAACACATTTTCTCTTGTTCTGGAGGACCCACGACCATCGCCGAAATACTCTTCGTCGGTCCCTATTCTGAGCCAGTTCAATCGAATTCGCACGTTGAAAATTCATTTCTCTGAGATCCATTTTAATATTTGCTTTACCGCATACATACAGATATGTCAAATGGTATTTTCATGATATATTTTTTTCTTTGGTGCTACAGCCCAAATTTGGGTCTTGGCCTACCTCCACCAAACTCTCTGTTTCATTTGGTTTACTAGATCTTAGACATTCGGTTGGACTCCTTGGGCGGGTGATCAGCTGGTCGCAAGGCCTCTACTTGCACACAAACACAGAAAAATGCATACACACACACACAAAAACACAAACACTGAACATCCATGCCCTGAGTGGGATTCGAACCCACGATCCCGGCTTCCGAGCGAGCGAAGACATGGCATGCCTTAGAGCGCTCGGCTACCGTGACCGGCCATAAGATATATTACCCACTGATTATTTCCTAACATCTGCTACATGGCCAGCCTACCTTTCACTTTTTACCGAAGTACCCTTAAAAACCAGATGAAGAGAACAAATTACGTAATTTCCTCCTGGAGCCCCCCCCTTCATCTCTTTGCATCCAATTCTATGCTCGGTACTTTGTTCTCAGATATACACAATTCAAATTTGTCCTTCAGAACGAAGTATCAAGTTCCACTTGAATTCTTCTACATAAGAGTCAGTCAGTCAGTGACTCGCTTATTCAGGCAGTCATCCATCCAGTCAATAAGTCAGTCGATTAGTAGTGATAGATATACGCTAAAGAAATGCAATTATATGTATTTATATGTAAAAATTCTGCATGATGAATATCTTGAAGAGTTTTGTCTTCTGCGATATAAAGCCGTGTAGTCCGTTGAAAGTCAACCGACGGTTCGGAGAAACATTTCGCCTCGATCCTCAGGGCCGAAAAATAAACGTGAAAGACGGAAGCAAATATAGCTTTCGGTTGGTTTCTTACTCGACTTTTCTCGACCCTGAAGATGAAAGTGATGTTCTCCGAAACGTCCGTTGACTTTCAACCGACTACTCAGCGCTATACTCAGAATACAGAACTCTTCATAACCACCGCTGTGTGAACCTAAAATCCTATAAACATAAATAAGTACATAAATGGGTACTTGACCTAATTAGTGACAACCAAAAAAAAATGCGAATTGCATCACCCACGTATTTCTTGTACGACAAATTGTTCTTAAGAAATTTGGTAAGTTCAATTTGACTCTCATACAAAGAATGAATAGTGGGTCGAAACGTATCAAAACGAAATCTCGGGGAGAGCTTTTCGAGTACTCGTATTTCTCCCATTCTAAACTTAAGAGAAGTCTGTTAGTGATTCCCCAAATGAAGTGCGTACGGACTAATCTTCTCATAATTCTTCCATTTCATCCATAATATCGTATAGTTTCCGATGGCGGTGATCGCTCTAATATCCCAAATATGATATGGATGATATACAGACACCATGAGCGAGTAATACAACTTTAACACATTTGTTGAATCGTTTAAAGTTCCTGAAAGCAGTCAGCAAAAGCCTCCAAAGGAACAGTGATCAGTTCGGCCGTCACTTTTTCTCAATGTCTTCAACAACCTGATACCTCTTTCTTTTGTGCCCGGTTTTACCTTGGGAAAGATAAAAATACAGTCAAGAACATGGGGATTGTCTTGACAAGTCTGGACAAGCCTTCACATGATGTCCGTCCGTCAGTCTGTGTGGGACAAACTTTGCGCAGATCTTGCTCTTCCATAAATCTTCATGGAGGCTTCGACGAATCGTCTACTAACTGATGTTTAACCCATCCGCGATCATTCTGAGAGCCCATCGACGATCTCGTGTAACCACTTCACGGACATTTGCGATTGTATCTGCATTTCGAGAGGCAGAAGAACGTCCTCCACTTAGATCATCCTTGAATATCCTCATGGCCGTCTTTTCATCGTCCAAAGCAATGAAACACCATTCAAAATCCCGTGTACGAAAAAAAGAGCATTGTCACCATAAGCATGCTTTACCAGCTTGAGAAATTCAGTTACTATTTTGCCCATCTCGAAACAAAACGAACTGTCACAACGATCTGCACGGTACAAAATCTTAAACACGACCGAGCATGAACGATAAGAGAGAAGACAAGATGAAACATGTTCCTACGTACTTTTAGATGCGCGTACTGGGCTCAGTCCCGAAATTTATTTGCCAAGACTTGTATGTAGCTGCACCGCCTCTGTGGTCTAGTGGTCAGAGTTCCTGGCTACAGATTCAGAGGTCCTGGTTCGATTGCCGGTGCTACCAGGTTTTGTGAGAAGTAGTGGGTCTGGAACGGGGTCCACTCAGGCTCCTGAGGATAAAGGAGGAGCTATTTCAAGGAAATAGCGCCTCCGGTCTAGAAAACCGAGATTAACGGCTGTGGGGATTCGTTGCACTGACCACGCGACACCCTCTATCTGCTAAAGTTGGCACTAAATTCGCCGATAAGCGGCGGTCGCTCGGTCGGTATAGTTCGCTTACGGACTCAAGCCACGGAGTTTGTTTTGTATGTAGCTGTCTCCTTGCAGACGCATTTCGTGATAATGCGTGACTGTGTGTTTCATTGTCTCTTTTTGTATGTTTATATGCCGGCCACGGTAGCCGAGCGGTCTAAGGCATGCATTGTCTTGGCTCGCTCGGAAGCCGGGATCGTGGGTTCAAATCCCACTCAGGGCATGGATGTTCAATGTTTGTGTGTGTGTGTGTATGCGTGCAAGTTTTTCTGTGTTTGTGTACAGGTAGAGGCCTTGCGACGAGCTGATCACCCGCCCAAGGAGTCCTACCGAATGTCTAAGATCTAGTAGACCGAAGTGAAACGGAGAGTTTGATGGAGGCAGGCCAAAGCCCAAATTGGGGCTGTAGCGCCGAAGAAAGAAAAAAGAAAAATGTTTATATGCGTGTAAGAACGTCACTACGAGCAACGCGTTACGAAATTTGTTGTTGCAATTATTCGCCAAGGCGACTCGTTGACATTCAAGCCAAGAGCAACACCATCAAGAGCTTCTAATAAACGGATTTCCTGTTTGATATGAAGATGAACAGTATGATTGGCGATTTATAAATAATAACAAGCATAACATAATTTATCCAGTTGTTTCTTCATTATTAACTTAGACATCTTCCATTTTCCTTCTTTTTTTTAGGATTCAAATTACCCTGATTCATTATTTCGAAATCTATAAGGAAAAGTGTTTGGTTTTGCGCTTCATCAGTCATTTGTAACTCGATGGAAGTGAAGTTTTGACCTAGATACTGAAATTCGCAGACAAAAAGAACTGAAGTCTCTAATCTTGTCTTCCCGCTCTTTATTTTAACCACTGATCCATGCACAAGCAGCATTCAGTACATATTCGTGCGTGACCATGAACTCTTCCACAAGAGGGACTTTCGTTTGTAACATTACGCTGTAAGTACTGTTAAACACACGACGAGAAATCCATCTCCACTGACCAAGATGTTCTGCTGCAGGTGGACGATACTTAATTTGAACATTCGCCTGACATTTTGTTAATATTATTATGCTGAGTCAATTGCCTGGGTCAGGGTTTCTCAGCTGGTTGCGTTTCTTCACGAAGTTTTGAATCCGAATTCATTTCTACAAACGCAACAGTTCACAAGTGTCATACCATCAGTGAGACCTTGTTCAGCCCTGTTTCGTCTCCTCAACGGTCTGCAATGCCGTTTATTTGTTGAAGTGTAGCTGAATCGATATTTCTCAAACTTCTCTTTAATTTGTCCATGCTGCCTTCTTACATATTCGTTATTTCTGACCGTAATACTTTTTCAACTGTCACTCGTTCATAAAATGCCAACCAGCTCAATTATTTTATAGACTGTAATATGTAATTAATACTGAGAATTTATATTATAAGTACACACGCAAAAAATACAAATAAACATTGAAAATAATACTGTCACAGTTTGAAACGAAGGAGAATTCTGATTATCTTTACTTATATACGTCTCCTAGTAGAACCGGGATAGCGCGGTCGGTATAGCGACTGCCTACGGACCGGACGATCAAGGGGTCGGAGTTCGAGTCCCGGTGGGGGTAAGAATTCTCACTTCTCCATGTCGCCCAGACTGACTCTGGGGATCACCCAGCTTCCTACCAATGGGCTTTTCCCCGGGAGTAAAGCGGCCGGGGAGTGAAGCTGACCACTCACCTCCAACCAGTGTCGAGGTCAAGAAAACATTGGTCTATACATTCACTCTCCCATACGTCTTCACGGTGTAGCGCTTAATTAATTACGCATACGGACAACTTTGCCTTTATGTATATATATGCATATCTAAAATGATACCAGGTCATATATATATATATACACAAAGACCGCGCCATAGCTCAAGCGGTTAGTCGCTGGCTTCCCACCGCGGCGGCTCGGGTTCGATCTCGGGTCTGGTCAAGTGGGATTTGTGGTGGACAAAGTGGCGCTGGGGCAGGTTTCCTTCGAGTACTTCGGTTTCCCCTGCCAATCTCCATTCTACCAATTGCTCCACAATCACCCTCACGTATCATGTGGGGCTGGCCCAATAGGCCAGAAGTGGCCGCAGTACAAGGGACTTAGTCCCACCCAACTAGGAATAAAGAATATATATACACACACATATATATGACTTGGTGTGTTAGGAGAGACTGAGCAATGTTTCAGTGTGCCATCATGTGGCAGAAGTCGAGAAATACTGGCTTAGGTTACAAAAGGTCGAATTAAGAATGTCAGTATGATATAATGGTGATTTCAGGATGATAATAAGACTCGATGTCCCAGACAGGACTGTGCCCGGTTAAGGGATAACCAACCGGCTTCTGATCCTGGCAGGGACAAGGAGACACCCTTTGCTACCACGTCCAGATCAGCAGTAGAGACAGCACGTCTCCTATGCAACATGTACGCGGGATTCTGAAAAGCGGCCGTGAGATGAAGTTAACAATTCACCCTCACGCCTACACGCCATCTATACGCCTTCATGGTGTAGTTCTTAGGCAAGGGAGAACTTAACCTTTTGGAAAGGATATGGAAAGCGGCCGTAGCCTATTTTCTGTGCTTGTCCAGCACCTTCCTTGAAAGACTATAGTAAATGACGAAAGATCTTCTATTACAGTCGGTATCCTGCCAGAGATTGGAGCCGAAGACCTCCGAAACACAAAAGTAGAGAAATCTTATAAATCGCCAAGACGACAAGTGTCCAATGATCAAACCTGGATATAGTTCCAAAGAAGGAAAGTGCATCTGTCTTTAATAATAAATTTTATTACCGCATAGTTTTATGTCCGTCCCGTGCTCTTTCATGTTCACGCCTCGACATGCCGTTTCGTGCACGTTGTGACCAAAGTAAAACTGCTATTCGAAATTCGCAATTTTCCGCAGCCCTGCAAAGAGTTCTACAGTACAATAACGTACACAGAAAATATAAATAATATCTCAACAACGTTGTTTTTTAACGTAAACAAAATAGTGCAGTATTTCAAGGAAGACTTTGAATCTGTAGTTAAAATGAAGCTAAATGATTTCGAATCTCCGATATGTGCCTCAGGAGAGATGAGGGAAAATATTGTAATTCGTTTGATATCCAGATGTGCCATTTTGTGCGAGCCACCCCATGCCCAGGCACAGAGATGCGTCGTGATGGTGAAAGGGCCCCACATACACAGTTCACTGTGCCTCAACACAAAACGCTGAACTAAACCAAGACAATATACTTTGTGAGAAGTCTTAACCAATTCGCGCTCCCCCTGAACAACGTTAACTACCGTCGCCAAGAGTTTCTGACATGAAACAAAATAAGTACTTTCCACATAACTACCTCCACAGTAATGGACCGTAACCGCAGTGAAACGGTACTTGCCAAGTCCTTATTGCTATCTGCACAAGAGCGCATTCTACTGCAGACTATTCACTCTCGTTTGGAAAAAAAAAATTCTCCGTATCAGGAGCATGAAATGGAGAAAACTTACACTTACTGACACATCACACTTCAGCTAAAATCATTGCCATTCTGTATTACGGGGTCGTGTTTTGTGCAACACAGCATCGGACACAGCATTCTGATGCGTAAAGATTACGAATTGTAACTTATATTTCGATTTAGATCAACATGGCACAGAACTGAAAACAGCATTACAGACATTCTCTTAATTATAATCAACAAATTCTCGAAGAGTTTGGCCGTCTGTTAATTCGTTCCGGTCTCAATCGTATTAGGCCTAATGGTCTATTTGAGGATCACTTTCATGTTCCACTCGGTCGAAACTTCAGTACTAATTTGGTAAGTCGATCTCCCTGCTTTTTGTGAGCATGGAAAAAACTGTTCAAAAGTTTGGTCAATGCTGGTAAGTTGCTTATTTCGTCAAAAAGTCTTGGTTTCTTCTGAAAGTCCTTCCACGTATATTTTGCGATTATCTCATTAATATTAATTTAGTAACTGTGATTCTGGGTGACTTTGAGCTATATTGTCCAGGTCTCACTGCTGCACAGGACAGCGGCGACAGCTAACATGTTATGTAACCTCGTTGTCTTATACCTTTGATGGCACCTAATTTTAAAACAATGTCCTACATTTTTAATATTGTAATTTGCAAGATTATTAACTGCAAGATGGATAACACTTATTTAATAATGTTCGACATAATATTTCAATTTTGGTCAAGTTCTCCCTTATACACCTTCTTCGGGGAGTTATTCTTGCAGCCTGAACAGGATTCCTTTACTGCCGCTGTTTCATAAAATATTACCAAGAAATGTCTTGAGGTTCTTCTTGGAATGGCTCCATTCACGTGAGGACATAAATCACTCTGACAAACCCCCACACCAGACCGTGATCGTTTTAAGCCGTTATAAGTTGAAGCTCGCCAAAATAACATTTTGAAAGTAGGATCTTACCGCCCAGAAAACACCCCACATCTTCATTAATTACTGACGTTTAGGGAAACAATCTATGTTTGTTCTCAGAAAGAAACCAACCACACAAAACCTATGGGCGAGATATGGCGTCATTTAATGTTAAAGAAGTGCATATAATTCGAATGGGGAAGAAGAGGAATGTATATAGGATATTCGTGGGAAGCCAGAAGGAAAGAGACCAATGGGAAGACCAAGGCGTAGGTGGGTGAACAATATTAAAATGGATCTTAGAGAGACAGGATGGGATGATACGGATTGGATTGATGTGGCTAAGGATAGGTACAAGTGGAGGGCTCTTGTGAACACGGTAATGAACCTTCGGGTTCCACAAAATGTTGGGAAATTCTTGAGTAGCTGCAGATTTGTTGGCTCCTCAAAAAGGACTCAGCTCCATAAGTAAGTAAGTAAGAAGTGAATATAATTGTCACTAGGATATAGAGGACTAAATAGCACAGGCACCGAGGTTCACCAATGCCCTGTAAAGGGTTAAACAGCAAAACAACCGAGACATATACTTGCGTACACAAGGGATGAAATCCGACCGTGAGTCCGCCACGTACTTAATCAATTAATTAGATAGTTATAAACGAATTACCAATAATCCTGATTCGTGTCCACTAAAGGCCTATTACTTAAACTAAGTAGCGCATGAGTGTTCGCAATAGCACGTAAAACAAATGTTCCATTTTTGTATTCTCTGTTAACGATGAAAAGAACAAATACGTTCCCGCATGACAAATATCACTGCTTCAAATCAAAACAAATTATAGAGCAGCCCTAAGAATTATCTTCCTGTCTTCGGTATGTACGTTAGTCTGTCAGAAAACCAGTCATTTCATTCCGCAGTTACTGCTGCAAGCACGCAAACTCACAACAAAATGGACGTCGTTAAAGCTGGAACGAGATAGAAGAGAACTGCGCCATATATCCATTCATTTATTTATTTTTTGATAGATATCTTTAAAGAGCAAGCCATTTCTATTTCTTATCTTTCTATTTTGTTTTCCATAGTTCAGAGTTTCTGCCATATTACGATGAATAGCATTTCGATCTGCCATGTAAAGACTGTCTTCAAAATTGCGTTTATTCGCTAATTTGAATAAGGGCTTACCCTATGATAATATTAACTGCCTGAGACAATTCGATCTAACTTGCGTCCTCAAACACATTTTCTTACTTTCAGAGTCAATACTATCATCCCATCTTCTTCAAAGTCATCGGAAATTGTTGCTCCCACTTTTTATAGTTGGTTGAGGCAATATGCTACAAGCCGGAAAGTCGCGGGTACGATTCCCGTTGAAGTCACTGGATTTTTCATTTGACCTAATCCTTCCAACCGCACTATGGCCCTGGGGTAGACTCAGCCTCTAACAGAAATGAGTATGAGGAATCTTCCTGGGGGGTAAAGGGTGGCCGGCGCGTAAGGCTGACAACCTTCCCCCCATCTGTGAGCCGATTGTCTAGAAAATGCGGGAACCTCGACGTCTCACAACCCTATGGGTCTCCACGGCCTGTTACAGGGATACCTTTACCTTTTACTAATTTGAATTCTTGGCTCGGAGTCTCTGAGATCACCTTAAACAGGCCACGGCAGTTTCTTTCCACATCTTTTTCAGTTCATTTGTCATCATTCACTATCACCTCCCAATACTATCACTAGACTTGAGCAAACGTTGTCAAATGATCTAAGAAACAACCAAACAATGCTTCACGGTCCTCAGGATAGACTTTCCACCGAAGAGTTAAATAAAACAGTTAATCCAAACTGTTATTCGCGGAATACTTTAGTAGTTTCGCTGGAAAATGGCACAGCCCTGTAAGAAAGTTGGCAATAAAAACAATGGCGCAAAAGGTACTGCTCACTTTTCTTGAACAGGAAAGTGCTGTGTAGTCTATTCTAATTGCAATACTTCGTACGTGTAGATACACTAACTTCTTTCTTGTTCGAACAGGAAATAATTTGCTGAACAGTGTAGAAATGACCAACGCCGAATCCATCTCGACTTCAACATATGCCTCACATATCGGCTCGTGACGTAGACAATATAGGATATTATGGGGATCAGATTCTGCTCAATACTGAAATAAATCATAAATAATATTTAACTCTGCAGGCCTATAAGCAGAGGCAGAAAATATTCATGTATGTCGGACTTATCTCGTTTGAACAACCCGGTAATTTTGCTCCAGATGTATTTAATGTTTGAGAAGATCAGTGAAAGAAATGTGCTCCAACATGTACCAACAGTTAGGACCTACTATTCGTGACTTTCTTGCAATACAAATTACATGTTACCATGGAAATATAGGTCTAATAACAGAAGGTTTCTTTAAATGAACACCAGCACGAAAAGGGTGATAATTCTCTTTGGAGGGAACAAGTCTTGAACCATATCCCACGCCGTGGAGTAGAGTTATTTCAGGTTTTCGCTGTAGTTGTGCAAAATAAAAAAGCTAATCTGAAGTGTGTTCTCAGCGGGCCCCACCCCCTTTTCACAATTACATACCTTCAGCACTTCCCAGCAATTGATTAATCCGTGCAGGGGGTTGAGGAGATTATGGAAACGAGTCAGATGTAATAAGATCCATGACGCAAGGAGGGTAGCCCTACGAAGCCACGACTATCTTTGCCGGAGCCATAAGCAATTACCAGCATCTGTTAGATCGTGACCACGGAGTAGCCACTCCGGATTACTAGGTTTCTGGACTTTGTTCATCGTCCGGTATTCCAGACAGCACTAAAAACACAACGTTTTGAAAACTGGATGTTTCCGTCCTCAAGTGAGGGGTGGAATACATTTACTCTGTTGCATCTGATAGAAAGAGCTGACCTCAATGTTTCCGAAACGTTGTCTTCTATAGTGTATTTTGCAATACCGGACGGTGAACAGAGTCCCAAACCCCAGTAACCCCGACCAACAGCTATGCTTACCGTTCCTACCGTATTTAGCAGAATACTGGTCATTCGTCTTCTCGAAGTTCGTCGTGGCAACAAAACAAAAAAAAAAAAAAAACTCCGTGGTCTGTAGTCCGCAAGCGAACTATACCAACCGAGCGACCGCCGTTTGTCGGTGACGTTAGTGTCAACTTTAGCGGAGAAAGGGCTGTCGCGTGGTCAGCGCAACGAATTTCCACAGCCATTAATTTCGGTTTTCTACACCGGAGCCGCTATTTCCTTGAAATAGCTTCTCAATCATCCTCACGAGGCTGAGAGGACCCCGTTCCAGACCCACTCTCAGAAAATCTTGTGACGCCGGGAATCGAACCCAGGACCTCGGGATCTGTAGCCTGGAACTCTGACCACTAGACCATAGAGGCGGTCTTCGTAGTGGCAACACAGACACATTCAACGAATGGCTTCCTGTACTGCAGATCCTTTATTAAGACAAGTGGCAGCAGACTTCGGACGCTCGGACCATTGACTCATTTTTGGTTTACTTAATGACACTCCTCGGCTTCAATGACAGATTAATTGTAAAGAATTAATTTCATAGCAAGTGAAATAAGGGTCTCTGTAATAGTACTACCTCAGCACATATGGGTGGGACTGAGTAAAACCTCTAACAATCAGACCACTGACAATTCGTAGACCTCCTTGCCACTAGCGACATTCGAAACCGCGGAACTAGAGTTCGAGAGTCCGCTGGGATCACAGCATTCCTCGGATTTGGGTGTACCATAAGAAAAGAAGACTTCAAACCGACAGCAACACGCGCAGTCATTCACTCGTAATGGCATGAGTGTAAGGGTGACGCAGTGCCACGAGCAGAGTGCGCATGTCTGCATGCGTCCGGGTCCGGCCATTCTTGTCCAAGCTAGGCGTTAGTGAAACATGGCCCGCGAAAAAATTCAATGTGGTTTACGGTGAGGTTTGCATTATTAATAACGGAGCTGAATTAATTTCTATGTTCTCATGCAATGTACAGAAGGTCGCGGTTCTTTCGCATTCAGGAAGCCCCAGTGTTTGAATCCCGGCACTAATTCAGGTTATGTCCCTGAGAGTTTCTTGGTTTTTCATAGCCTTTGTGGGCACATGTTGAGTTAATGTCTTGAAATACGTCAAGACGCTTAATTCAACATCATTCGTAATCATCTTCCCATGCCACGCTATGTAAGTTAAACAGCCAATAAATTCGTTATATAAACAAATACATATATATATATATATGTGTGTAATAAATCATAATTCACCATAACAGCATGAAGCGAAAAGCGCAAATTTTGAAGCCTCACTCGTCGTGTAAGTTTTCTAACCTCCAGTTATTTCTTCCTCTTTCTTAGTACAAACTGTTAACTTATACTCTACNGTTTTCCCGTACTGTCCGATCGAGGCTACATACGGAGCAGCGAAGGCTATTCACAGTCAGTTCTAGTGTGGCTACCGCAGAGTTGTACTGAGTCAGTCAGCGAGTCCTGGACCTATCGTCGAGTTAGCCAGCAACCAGTCAGTTGTATTGTGGCATTTGGAATGTACTATTTGTGATACTGCAGATAGCAGTAATCGTCAGATTGTAATTTGGGTGATTGTAAGAGCGAGTGTGAAATAAAATTCGCTGCATCGAATACATCGAGAATTTATTTGTCGCGATATACGCCCGATACGCGACAGTATGACTATTAAGGGTAATGTTTTAAGTCGTGTGAGGGTCGATAGTTATTTATTTAATTCTACATGACAATATATGAAGCAGAGATTTCTCACCGTGGTCACGTATTTGACTAACATTTGGAAAGGCATTCTAGCCATGAACAAGTTATTCACACCAAGTTTTGACCTGTTTACGTCCAATCCACCCATGCGAATGTCGAGATTGCACTTTAAAATAAACCTCGGCCACTTCTTCATCTACCCATTATATTTACAGAACACAATCGTCGTCCGATCTCATCTGATCATCAAAGTATCCCATCAACTGAAGCAACGTCACTGAATAACAATAATAATATCACAATTTTCATAATTATTATTATAATCGAAAGAGAAGAGAGGAAGAGACAGAAGTAAGAGCAAGAAGACAAAAACCGGCCACCTTTATTACGAACTCCACGAAACAGGCTTCCAACAGAGCAACTGGAATATGGTTAACGGAGATTAATCGTGAAGTGTAGCATATACAGATTACAATCTGGTGATTAAGTGTATTAAACACTTCATGCTTCCTGAAAGTGATGCATCATCATTGTTACATATTGATCTGTATCAGACAATCCGAAAGGATTCTGAAGGATGTATATTATACTGGGACTACAATTGAGTTCCTGGACCTGTATATTGTATGATATTCTAAAACAACACAACGTTCTGGAAACTGCATCTGTTTCCGGCCTGGTTCAATGACTGTCACTAGCTTTGCCTAACAGACACAACTGAGTAGATGCCTTCACAATCCTTTCACCTGAGGATGGAAACATATCCAGTATTCGAGATATTAAACGATGTAGAAAGTCCAAAAAGTCGGTAACCCCGACTGATCTGTACTGTTTCCTCACTTCCTCTTGTTAGAGACCAACGGAAATGCAGCAAATGAAGCAATTTACTTTTGTGCTGTTTGCAAGGAATGGTCCTCTGAAGCTCTGTGACAATGGTTCATGCTGGGCAATGTCGGCTACAAGAGCCAGGCATAGCCTACATAACATTTTGAGAATGGGCCCTGTGTCCTCTTCCGATATCCGGTTCTCATTATACCAACATGCGTATAACTGTTACCGCTTCTTATTTCTTGAGCTCACTAGCCTAGGAGTCAAAAGGTCCTGGGCTCGATACCAGCCGCTGTGTCTTTAAAAGAATAAAAAGAATCGGTTAGTCAGCTTAGTAACAGGGCTACTAGAACGCGCGAATATAAAATGGAACATTTCGGGAAGGTACAAAATTATCATATCGCAAGGCATCTGAAAGGAAACAGAGACCTGGGAGTAAATTTTAAAAACTGTTCAAGTTCAATTTTAACAATTATATTTAGAACTGGAACATGATGAAGAGTCTAATCAGTGGCGATGATATTCAAAGTAAAAAAGGAAAAATTGTCCCTGTGATAATTAATTCAGTACCACGCCATGAATATGCATGGGGCAGTGGAGGGACAGCTCCGCCATTCTTGACCTTCGCGCTAGATGGAGGTGAGTGATCAGCTTCACGCCCTTACCGCTTTAGCTCCGGGGAAAGGGCCCCCGGTACCCATTTGATAGGAGGTTGGGTGAGCCCCAAAGCCAGTCTAAACGCCTTGGAGAACAGAAAAATCTCGTCCTTGCCAGGGATTGAACCCCCGCCGTCCAGCCTGTCGCTACGAATGTTACTGTGAAAGTGATAAATCAGAAGGACGAAATGGTTAAGACCCCTGCTTCGTAACCGGGAAGTAGAATCGCGGTCTCTGAGTACAGAATATTCTGAGTGAGGTTTATCGTGGTTTTACTCAGTCTTTCCGGGTAAATGCTATCATATGTTTTACTATTAATAACTGACAATAATCCTACCGCTTAATGCTATAAAACGAACGTAGGTGAAAGAGCTTCGGAAAATAACCAAAGACATCAAAACTCGTGGAACTATATCAGATACCACAATTTTGAGACAATTTGGCTACAAGGCCTCGGAACACGGCAAGAAATCAATACCATGAAATGGAGGTGGTCTATGCAAGAAAATAATGTAACACTATATAAACATTATTTTACATAGGCTATAACAAAAATGAAGACAAAGGACATTGATTATACAGAACCAATCAGAAAACAAACAACGTTTAGAAACCCACCAACCACAGATTAGAATATGTACGTCTAAAGGCGTGGCTAAGGTAAAATATTTAGCGTTATCTCTGATGATATGAGGGGGAGAATGAAGCGAAAAAAATATACACTTTGGAAGAAGAACCAGTAGGGCTGCAGGACTCCCGGCGCATGTCCTAACGCAGGCGTCGTGGGCACTCGACGGCTGACACTGGATTGGAAGGACTTGCTTGTAGGAGGCGCCTCATTATGCTACTGTACAGAACAGTTCATAGCATTTGCAACCACAGCTACGGTCCCTAGGAAAACTATGAGGAAATAAACTGAAAGCATAACCCATGAGTCATACAGTTTACGTAATAACGTCTGGATCATACACGGCAGAATGTCCATTATAAGGAAGCTGTGAATAGCTGAGACCATGCAGCGTGGAATGTTATCATGAGTAATGAATGACGAGTAATAAAGCACGTAGAAAGGCACAGTAGCCGGCATTTTCCTGAAGGGACTGAGGAAAATTGCGAACAACCTCAGAATACTTAAGTGTTTCGGCCAAGAATTCTAATTTGGCACCTCCAAACACAAGTCAGAAGCGTTACTGCTTACGGCCACTCACTCACTCGGTTCCATTTTGTACGAGTACAAACAAGAGTCACCATATCCAATCCACTGACCAAGATATTATCAAAATCCATACTTCTTTTTTCTTTCCTTGGCACTACAGCCCCAGTGGGCCTAGGCCTACCTCCATGAACTTCTCCGTTCACTTCGGTTTTTCTAGATCTTAGACATATGGTAGGACTCCTTGGGCGGGTGATCAGCTAGTCGCAAGGTCTCTACTTTTACACAAACACAGAAAAACGCACAACTTCAAACAAAACATCCATGCCCTGAGTGGGATTCGAACACACGATCCCGGCTTCCGAGCGAGCGAAGACAGTGCACGCCTTAGACCGCTCGGCTACTGTGACCGGCTGCCATACTTCTTAACGGATTAAAATTTCAGCAGTAATATTATGGATTGTAATTGCTATCAGCTGTCATTTTTTTCTCGGCCTCTTCAGTAAAGTGTAAGCCCAGGCCGGTGTCCTGAAACATATCACTGCCGCCATTGTCCCTTCAACATTCATAATAATGCCCTCATCTCATTCGCCGATAAATAATATCTGCAGTGGATTGAGAGTCCATGATCCAATCATGACTTCCTCAGAATGCAACATGAGAAGTGACTGACTGCAGAGAATTAGAAAGAGTTGTAGGCATCGAACATGGCAGGTAAGCGACACCTCCCCTGCTTTGTAGTAGGGACGTCCCGGGTTGGAAATTCGGCCACGAGACCGACTGTCCTGCGGTATTATACTCAGTCTCTCCAGGCAAAGGGAGAGAAAGTATGCTGAAATAGGCCACTGCTGCTGCTTTTAACAATGTTTCCAATTAATAATTCACAATAATTCCCTTATTCTACGCCGCAGTCTTAATGACTGTAGCGAACTTCTCTGAACATGACTGAAAGCCTCACTGTTCACAATTAAGTGCGAATCCACCACGGTTTATCTTCATTCGTTTGAAAAAATTACAGTAGCAATTAATAAATGGAAGACGAAGCAAAGTAAAACTATTAAAATATATGAGACAAGGCAAGCGAAATGTTGGCTCATTCACGCATAAAGTAGTAGAATAGAAGTGAGTCTGAATAGCAGGGGATGTGTCTAGGAAATAATTCGTTATTGAACTAAAATACAGGGCTTCCTTGTCCAACACACTATAGATTTAACTTCTACTCTCCTTACGTACCGTTAATTAATGTTGTTAAATCTTTTTCTTTCCGTTTAGTAGACCAGAAGTTTATGTCAGAAGAACACGGAAGAAAGTCATTTCCATGATATTTTCCTTCAACTTGCATTTCATTAACTTGGGATCTAGATCTATTTTTCTTATTGTGTTCAAACTACAGAAGTCTTCAAGGAGTACAAGACTACTTGCTTCTGAGAGATTGAAACGAAGATACATAAAATACAGGGCGATTCTAAAGTATTGTCGGGATTTCCGACAATTTAGAATCACATTGCATATTTTACAAAGAACAATCTGCGTGTTACTACAGTGTATATCAGGGATGAAAACTCGTTGGCACTGATACTATAATTAGCACCATACGAGACTTGTGATGGTACCAGTGACTGCAGATTCTGTCCATATTTATCTCCTACAGTAATTTAGTAACAATACAATATGATTCTAAATTATTGTCAGAAATGCAGACAATAATTTAGAATAACCCTGTAGATCAACTATTTTCACTGCCTGCATATGGGATTACTTATAGAATATTTTTTTCCGATGGGCACAGGCATTATAAATAAATCACATAACTCTCCTTTTCGTTAATAAGGAGGTTGGTACTGGACGCAGGTCAGAACAGGCATTTAAACTGAAGACAACAAGAATAAATAAATGAGAACAAATAATTAAAAAATAAATATAACTAAACCCAAAATAAGCCGGTCACGGTATCCGAGCGGTCTAAGGCATGTACTGTCTTCGCTCGCTTGTAAACCGGGATCGTGGGTTCGAATCCCACTCAGGGCATGGATGTTTAGTTTGTGTGTGTGCGCTTTTCTGTGTTTCTGTACATGTAGAGGCCTTGCGACGAGCTGATCACCCATCCAAGAAGTCCTACCGATTGTGTAAGAACTAGATAAACCGAAGTGAACGGAGAAGTTCATGGAGGTAGGCCTAGGCCCACTGGGGCTGTAGTGCCAAGGAAAAAAAAACAAAATAAAGCATAGATACAAATTAACCTGAAACTCAACAACTTTCGAAAATATTCCGGAGAGGTTTCACATCCATGTCTAAAAAAATAAAAGTCTATATTTGACATTTTCTTCTTCAATGTCCTAAAAGTGTACGAATGATCATGATCTAGTGTTGACACCAAACAAGTGGAATCTTTAGACACAATTCTAGATGCCCATACAAAGCTTAACCGACTTTTGCCTCTCTCATGTTCGCCTGATTTCGTTCAACCTCTTTCAGTGTTTGACTGTATATTTGCAAAATAAATTTCCCAAGTACAAGACACACGGGGTTGAATAACATCAGACTATTTGCTCGTAACAATAAATCGCCCCTTTAATACATTCATTACCGTCAGTTAAGAACCATAACATCCCATCCAGCTGTAAAAACAATAAGGGCAGTACTAGAGCACGAACATCAGTCTCATGAAATGACAGGGTTGAAGTGAACTTCCGGTCAAATACGCACGTGCTTCTGAGTGACTGGTCTAGCGAGGCTATTACACTAATTCGACCCCTGGGAATTGATTTCTATAATGTGTGGACATACAGGGACCTAGAATGGCACAACCCACACCTAACAGCAGTACGTGAATGACGTGTGAACACTAGCAGCAGGAACTGTTCTTAGGCTGTCCTGCTGTACCCACATTTTCTCATACAGCATTAAACTCCAAGTCGCAAAACAGTACGATGCTAAAATAACAGTTAACAAAATTTTCGAGCTGATTTTTAAAACATTCTCTTTTGTGTGTGTGTGAATTACATCCATCAGAAATCCGAGTGGGGGGTTTCGGTTTTGCANNNAAAAAAAAAAAAAAGTTTTAAACAAGAAAAATAACTTTTAAATTACTATTAAATATATATAATAATTAACACTGAACAGTAACATAAAACATAAATTCATCCCTGTAATCAATACGAAAGGAAAAAGGGATTGTAATAGAACAGAAATATTTAAAACTTGATTCGAGGGAAAGAACAATAATTTAAATTCACGGCATGGTTTTAAACATTACTTTCATGCACCTAGACCTCTACAGCCGTTAGATTTTTATTTACATAGAAATAGAATAGCTAAATTTCCGTATCTAATAAGAAATCTTTATCAATAAATTGATTTTTTGTGCTAGTACTTGTTAGACTTTATTCATTTGTAATTTAAATTTTCCTGACAGTTGAAATAGCAGATAAATCGGCAACGAAGATTGATGTTTATATAGAAGCCAATGTTTGGAACAAGAGAAGTTATAAATATTGTTACTGTCGAATGTTACAAAAATATCTCACAATCTTACAAGTTTTTGTACCCATAACGGACTATGAAAAGACGCCTCCACATTGCGATTAGATACGGCTATAATAAAGTAGGAAATGACTATCTAATTATTGGGGTCGCCGGTGAAAGTGTTGAAGTGTAAAACTGAGTAAAATAACCAACTACAACAGACAAACTAGAATGGAAGAAACAGATCCGCGTTACTTATACAAAAGAAATAGTTTGTAAAGCTTCAAGAAGTAATTGAAGCAAAATAGACCATGATACGATTGAAAATAGTCCCGTCATGAACACTGCGTTCTTTGCTTCCCGCAGTAAGTTCAATAGCCGATAAATCTGAACTTTTTTCGTCCATTTTGTCTCCGTGCAGTTACTTGTACAAGTAAAATCATTTGAAGCACGTCTTCATCGATTCAGGACGAGTCACAGCCACCAGTCTGGTGCTGCACGCGATGTTCGGCTAAGTTTTCACACACAATTCTTGTAACGCCTTTTGTATTCTTGATTTTCAGGGGTTTCCTAATCTTGGATTTCTTGGAGTCATCACAATAGGGACTTACGCCGACGGCTGGATTTTAGGTTGCTTAACATCGCCTTTCAGCTGCAGAGGCTGCATAGGATCCAATTAGTTTTTAATATTGTTACGTACAAGGGGTTGGCGTGACTAATAATAACTGGTTCTGGAATTGATGATTGGGTTTATTGACACTTCTTTACGATCAGAGACTATTATAACAGCTCACACACTGAACTCCTGAACGACGTCTGTCTGACGAATTTCTATGAAGAATCTCTCACTGCTCTCTGAAACTCCAACTGATCTCTGTTACTCCTGAGTCTGAGTCTGAGCCATATATTGCGACCGAAGATCAGTCGGCCAGTCTGTCTTGGAATAAAGCACCCAAAATCAAGTCAAAGTTACTTTATGCATGGCGGTTTACTGCCTATCAGTTCGTCTTGGATTCAAGCCCCTTCATCAGAGATTTTTTTCCAACTGAACTCCTGTGGTAATAGTCCTCATGTAACATCCTCTCTGACGAGAAGATGGGTTTGTCTCTTACGAATACTCTTGGCCTTTCGTCAAGTGTATATTTCGCATGTATAACATGTTACTGAAAATTCTTCCTTTTGTACTACACATAAATCCTCTGTCAGTACAGGCTTTACAGAGCAGATCATGCCTAACTTACATATCTTATGCTACAACGGCAGCTTAGTGATTTTAACGGTTGTAAGCTTAACCACCGCCAAGATTAAGCTTCTTATATTTTCTATGACTGGCTTCACCTTATCCTATACCGCGAACATGTTCATTCTCATGGGTCTTACGAATTTAATTCCTTTTATAATTGCCACGCGGCCAGGATAGGAGTCACTATGTCTAACAGTTCCTCTGTGCTGTTGTGTTGTCACGGGAACCATATCTCAATTCCCAAGCAACGGTTTGGTTTTCTAAGTGTTCACAATTTTCAGTTTCCATATCCAGGAAAACAGTGTTTCGTAATCAATTGGCTTCCAGAAATCAATCTCTCCGTGATAACGTGTTTGCCCATTCATTTCCTACAAACGGGCCACATATCATAGTATCATACGAACTGAGAAACAAAGGTGTGTAAGAGAGTGGTCACTTCCTATCTGAAGCTACTAGCCCAGAATCTACTCGAATGTACTAAGGAAAACCAAGAAGAGCCTCAGTCGGACTGCGAATGACACACTTCCCATCCTTCCCTTTCGTTCTCTTCAACTTTACGCCTATCACGTGCCAAACACAGCTGTGCAGTGATTAATGTTCCAGCCTCATGTTAGGGAGGTCCTAGGTTCATATTACGATTAGACGACATGGTTACCTGACAGCTCTTTCTGCATTATCCTCAAGCTACTACCTTTCCAATCTTCCCTTCTACGTACGTATTTTCCAATTCACCACTGAAATTCGACGCCATGTAATTCGTGCAGTTAACAAAATTAACCTCTCAAAGTATGTAACAACAACGCCCGAGTCTGGCTCATTTTTGTGCTATTTTACGGCGCCATGTAAAACATATGGTTTACATGACGGTATCGAATGGGACTGGAAGTTCATGAAAACTTAGTATGTGTGGACTTCGCGGGAGCTCGTTGGTGTCCGTTTTGCCTCGATAACTGATGAAACTGCCATATTTTGTATTCTGTTTGTAAGTTTTTTGTGGTTTCTGTCTTCATAACCGTTGACACGTAAATAAACAAGATTTGAATTGAACTGAATTTAAGTGAATTATTAATATTACTGTTAGCTCTGCAATACCACAAGCAAATACAGCGTTTTAGGAGCTCTTTATAAAGTAAGAAAGAATTATAACTTCTTGTCTGTCTACAACCTTGCATTAGTGCATGAATCGTTGGACGGGTTTTCTTCGAATTCCATGTACGATACTTTCAAAAACCGTTGTCGGAACATTCCGATTTTCAACCATACTGATCCATAATAAATCCTGGTTTATATATGAGGTCATAAACGGACTTATCCATGCAGACTATCCCATTAACCGTTTACCAAATATTGGTATAATTTGACAAGAAAGACTTCCGCTAAAAAATGGTTAGGAAATTACAATTTTTCAACCACACAAAAAAGCCTACTATATACCACGTATAAGGCTACAAATGAACTATTTCGTGCATCCCACAAAAACTTTCATATATACTGCTTAAAATTCGATTTCCTTTAAAAGTTTTTTGGGTAGATCCGATTTTCACAATAAAGCCTAGTTTACATATGGCTATAAAGGGAATTTCCCATGCATTTCATATACGATTTCAGAGGTTCTGTTGAAATTCGATATTGAAGGCTGTCACCAAATTTGTTGTGCGAGTCAGAATTTCAGCCACACAGTTTTCATAACGCTGTAAATAGAGTTTACCGTGTATCCATTAAACCCTCCAACAAATTCTGTTTACGTCTGGTTTGCATTTCGTTTTTCCCATTTTACTTAAGTACAACCTTCATAGAACACGGTTAGTAATTTTGTGTATAACAAGACGGAGTACATTACTTCCAGTCCTGCTATACTCAAACACTGACGTCAGGAATTCTATGACGTTCGGTCTCGACATAAACCAATCAATAAGAGTACAGTGTCAAAACATAAATGGAGTTTGTTCTTTTTAAAAGTAGGTCATCTGTAATTTGTTGGTTTGCCTCTACGCACGCGTTTAAAGCAATTTTATCTTCCTTTATGTGTTCATAATAGAAAATATATGGAAAGGCACTGCCAATACTGGCCTAACATTAATTGCTATAAAAGAATGAGAGAAACAGAAACAGACAGTTACTGTAACTGACTATTGTGAAACTGTGGCCCGCTCGCAAAATAAACTCGCCTAAGGGAATGTACGCAGATAATAAATTTGGGTGTAGGTGAAACTCTTTTGCAGTGTACTGTAGGTATAACTGCATACTGAAAGGCAACAACGCGAAAAAAAAAAAGATGTAGATAACTGTAACCGGACTACAATACAAAACAATTCGATTCCAAACTCCATGTTTAGTCCTTTTAGCCCACTTTCCTTATTTTGAAAAAAAAAAATAGAAGTAAGCGTATGAGATCACCTTGCTGTGTGTCTGTGTGTGTGTGTGTGTATCCCATCTATTAACTTTTGAATGCCTTAACCAGTCTTTATGAAAACTGGTACGTTTATCACGGCACTTCACCTCATATCAACGACGTAATTTATAAATCCCTCCCACCAATAATACCAGCATTACAGCCTTTCAAATTTCGGAGAATAAACGTGAATATTGCTTGAATGCCTGCACTAATCTTCATGAAACTTGGTACCTGGATCATGACACAAGAAGCTATCTTAACGACATACTCCGCCAGTCCCTTAGGTCAGCAGTACTATAAACACAGCCTCTAAAATTGTTGTGATTATAATCGTAATCTTGTTTAATGTCCAGCCGATAGTCATGGAAATTGGTATGTGTGTCATGCCACCTGAGCCCATTTCAAAGGCAGACTTCATAAATCCCTTCCATTCAATAATGCTGACATTACAATCTGCTGAGGAAAACCCTTAATATTTCTTCAAAACCTGTACCAATATTCATGAAACCCGGTATGTACATCGCACCATCTGAGGCAACCTCAGCAGTCCCATCAGTAATAGTAACGTTACAGCATCCCAAAATGTATTGTTTTATAGAGTTTGAAGCTGTCTTTCTACTGCATCAGATATTAAAATTACAATGAAAGAAAAGTAGGCGATCAGTTCTTCTCAGAGCTTTTTTGTATATCTCCGTTTGTTTGTACAATCAGTCCACATTAAGGAGTATAAGTACATCTTAGGAAATACTTAACCTAAGACTTAAATACTAAGAAAGAACATGTCGGGGAGAGTAATGCTCCAGTGAGCATTCTCTAGGAATATATTTCGAGTGTGACTTTGTTACTGTATGTATTAGATTTATGTGAGGCGCGTCGTTAGGGTGGATTGTGCCTTTTCAGTCCTCTGGGCTTGTCTGTCGTTTAATAATATGGTTGCCAGTTCCTGAGAGCTTAACGTCAGAAATTTGGGGTCCTCGAAACTTCATGACCAGTAATTGAGATGAGAAATACTGATAGACAATTTCTTCTTAAAACGTTATGAAAGTCAACCAGTCCCAAAGCAATCGCTTTTCTGAGTACTAAAACTGCTTACATAGTTACAGTTGGATACGTTAGACATTAGCTCAAACCTAGGTCTGTGTGTTAAAATTAAGGACAAGTAATTAGTCTTATACGTACGAGTCATGTGGGATTGTGGGCTCGAATCTCACTCAAGGCATGGCTGTCTGCGTTTTTCTGTGTTTGGTTTGACATGTGTAGGTAGCGGCCTTGCATTGGGCTGGTCACCCGTCCAACGGGGGCCACCGATTTTCTATAAGATTAATAATTTCAGAGTTAATTGACTCTGAACGGGGACCTGACAGCCTAAATCACCAAGGTAGAAGAAGAAGAAGAAGAAGAAGAAGAAATCGTAGAGAAGATCAGGACACGATAAGTCGAGCAATTCAAGAGTTATCTATCTTCTTGGATATAACGCCGTGCAGTCCCGATTACATTGTGTTATGTCCCACAAGATAAACTCTTCATAACTACCGCTGCAAGAACCTCAAATGCTACAAATCCAGAAAGTGTCTGCATTAAACCATAAAATATGAGGTAAAGTCAATAAGCTTCAAGATTCCCTTCTCTGAAGATCCTCTAATAGGCCGAGGAACTGTGCAGAAAAACTCCACTCTTTCCCCCATCCTATGTGTGTGAGTCAGGCCGCGCCATAGCTCAAGAGGTTAGTCGCTGGCTTCCCACCGCGGCGGCCCGGGTTCGATCCCGGATCTGGTCAAGTGGGATTTGTGGTGGACAAAGTGACACTGGGGCAGGTTTTCTCAGGGTACTTCGTTTACACCTGCCAATCTTCATTCCACCAACTGCTCCACAATCACCCTCACCTATCATCTGGGGCTGGTACAATAGGCCAGAAGTGGCCGCAGTACAAGGGACTTAGTCCCACCCCACTAGCAATAAAAAATAATGTGTGTGCGTCTGTATGTGTGTATGTATGTACATTTATGCCACCGTCATCATCACTGACTACGCAGGATTCGGCTTGAATTGTGTTTCTCTATCGCCATGATCCCCATTGCCTCACTGGTTCATGTTCCTGTACAGGATCCCGTTCCACTGCCGTCATACTTAGTATGAGCTGCAGCCAGTTAATAACGTGTCTGAAACTTTTAACTTTCTTATGTTTGTATGTCCTTCATAATCTAGTATTTGAATACCCAGTAAATGCAAGGAAGACCTCACGCTGCTTCTAGACTTTCACTGACCGTTCTCTTCAGAGGCCCAATTACCATATTACATACAAAAAGGCCTATGTATAACAGATTCCATTTAAACTACAAAATACGGTACGAGTCCAATGAGATGATAAGATGATCATGGAGTACAATTAGATAGGAATTTGAAACGACGTTCAATCGCTGAAGGAAATTCATTAATGACTCCCATTTCAATTGAAATGGTAAAAGAAATTGTTAATTCAAAACCGGTATACATGCTCCACATCTTAAAAGGGCCTATTATGCAACGTCGAAAGAAGGCGAACTCTAACGCCGATCATCTTCTAGTCCGAAAGTTTTGACACTATATTTTCAAACTTCGAACAAGTTAACAAAATATTTCACGGAAAAATAGTAGGCACTACATATTGTCACGATTTTTGAGTAATTACAGACGGAGTTTGGATTGGTAATGGGATTTACTGAACTCTTTTAACAAACAACTCGTGACTACACTTTACAATTCACTATTACACACAGGCTAGTCTGTTAGAGCCTCCAGTAGCCGTTACTTGGTAGCGTCTTTCAAAGGCGGACGTTCCCCTTCCTCTGGTTTCCCGAAATATCCGCGGCCTCAGCTAACCACCTTCTCACAGCAGCAGCTCACGACTGAACAACAGTAGTTCTCACAAAACTCACCATCCTGCTTGTAACAACTCGGCACGGATCGCACAGAAAACACCCTTCCTCTGTTGCAGCGTAATTGGTGCCGCGGAAGCACGCTTTTTTGCGGAGTCGTTACCTATCAACTGTTGTTGTAGTTACTTATTTCGTCGTCGTTACCTAGCAACGGGTCTACATGTCACATTATAATCGGATTTTTAGACATATTCATACTAAGAAATTCAGCAGATCGGAACCCACACGAGGCACTATTAATAAGGACAGTGGTGAGATAGAAATCTAAGAAACTGGGTACCGTAAATAATGTAAGGCACATGCAACCGCTTCTGGATGTTCTGCTCATTCGTTAAATATTACTTTAGTAGTAGGCCTATACTTTAACTCTGTATCGACAAAACAGAGGAAGTTACTTCACGAGGAGCAGATCACAGTGGCCGCGCGGCCTAAGACATTAAATGTTTTCGCCCGCTCAAACACTGGGATAGTGAGTTCGAATCCCTCTAGAAGATTGAAATCATGTCGGCGTTTATTGCGTGTCTGTGTTGTCCTACGTAGGTAGCGGCCTGGCAACAGGCTGATCCCCCGTCCAAAGAGTCCTACCGAAGGTCTATGAGATTAAGAAACTGAAGTTAAACGGCGTTTCATAGATATTCTTTGCTCCATTTGGAGCAAAATGAATTAAATAATAATAATAATATCCCAATTTTCACGCTAACATCATTAGTGAGATTAAACTGATTGATTGCCTAATTGATTTTTGGGGCTTTAATGACAAGTTTTTGACACAGACTATAGGCCTATAGCATCGAACGATGGGATTGTTGAGGATGATGAATTTGAAGGCCTGTCGAATATACTGTGACAACTACGCCTGGAGGGACTGGGAAAAACCATGAAAAAGTCGATCGCAATATTTCGTCTCCAGACCGATTGGAATCTCAAACAATACAAACAGATAGCAGCAGTGGTAACCTTCACTGGTGATTCCCGGTGTATGGGGGTGACATAGGCAGCTCATGTTGGGTTCAAGTGTAAACAGAAACTGCATAAAGAGTTTTATTCGATATCTCGATAATAAAATTTATATCAATGAAATAGGCCCTGTAAACATTAACTGCATTGATCGGACTTTGAACAATAGGAAACAAGAATGGTTTCTATTTATTACCGTGCTGAACAGCCGAATTCTACAAAAGGAAATTTCTTGCCAGTCGAATAAATACCAGCTGGTCAAACACACTTGCACTATGGAATCAGGTGGTTTGTTATTCAACTAATTAACTATGCTCCAAAAGCATTAATATAACCTTGCTCGAAAAGTGCGCTGGTTCTAACAAACAGAGAAAAGAGAGTACATATAAATACTTTCAACGACCATTGTAGAGTGCTAGTGTGTATCTATCTTTCTCGTTTATCACTCAATTAACTTAATCTGAGGTATGTTCAATGTGCATGACATGGATCGTTCTATTCTTGTGAACATAAGATCTGCATCGTCCGAGAGAAAGTGTCACGCTTTCCTTTTCGTTATAATTTGAGAGAAAAATTACATTTAATAACTTTTTCTATGTTAAATAACATTATTTGTGCTTTAATAAGATTCACACTGGCCTAGCAACCCGTTTTAAATATATTTTAATAAAAATATAAACAATTATTAATTTTCTATAATTACCTTGCAGTTACAAGCTTAATCCCTCTTCAAGTGTATTGTTACACAAATTATATTTGGGAGAAGTGACAAAAATTTAAAGATCGCGTAATTCGAAATTCGAATTATGTCTACAGACCGCATGATTATACCTTAAGAAGTCGTCGATAGACCTGTAAGTCCATATACGATACTTTTAGCATAGTACGTAATAATATTTCCCTCCAACATGCATACTGAATCAGATTCGAAACTCTGAAATGTCTGTACATACGGAAATATGTTTTCTTTGCTGTTTCGCACCTGTCTTCTGCCATGTTCGTCAACTGGAGATAGAAAATTTATTATAGTAATTATGCCATAATGCTGCAAGTTAATCTCATTACTCATATGTCATGGGCAGTCAGAATATGCTTTAGTTTCCAGTTCGTTAAATATATTGACATTGAAACATGTGTCAAACAGACGTTGAAATTCTGAGAGAGATTCATATTAGTACATTACCATTAACAACTGATAACATTTTTTTTTTCGAAATTCACGAACAGTGTGAGTATATGAGTAGGTAAGGTAAAGTCGTGCCGGTCACGGTAGCCGAGCGCTCTAAGGCATGCACTGTCTTCGTTCGCTCGGAAGCCGGGATCGTGGGTTCGAATCCCACTCAGGGCATGGATGTTTGTGTGCGTTTTTCTGTGTTTGTCTACAGGTAGAGGCCTTGCGACGAGCTGATCACCCGCCCAAGGAGTCCTACCGAATGTGTAAGATCTAGTAAACCGAAGCGAACGGAGAAGTTAATGGAGGTAGGCCTAGGCCCAAACTGGGGCTGTAGCGCAACAGAAAAAAAAAGGTAAAGTTGTCCCTGTGCTTAACTAATTAAGCACTACGTCGTGAACACTTATGAGGGAATGGATGTATAGATCTACATTTTGTTGCCCTCGACTCTAACTGGAGGTGAGTGGTCAGCTTCACGCCCCGTCCCTTCTACCCCCGCGGAAAGAGGCACCGGTACCCATTAAACAGGAGGTTGAGTGGACCCCAGAGCCTGTCTGGACGACATGGAGAATAGAAAATTCTTGACACTATCGGGACCCTCGGTCGTCCAGCCAGTAGCCAGTCGCTATGATGACTGCGTTATCCAGGCTATAGGGCATATATGAACCAAATTAATTAATTTCGCCCGAAGACATTTATCCTTCAATGCCGAATTTTGTCAAAATCCATCCAAGAAGTCTTGCAGAATAAATATGGGAATAGACAGACAATGAAAGAAGACATAACCGATTCACTGCGCATTCATTCCACAAAATTTGTTTGAAAATGACGTGACTTAAGAACTTTAGGCCTAAAAAGGGAAGTGGAAAGAGGTGGAATTCGAAACTTGCTCGGCTGACCTCATTACCTAGGTACGGCAAAGCTATCCTTGTAACAGGCCATAGAGGCCCCTAAGGTTGTGAGATGTTGAGGGGTCCCACATTATCTAGACAATCGGCTCACAGATGGCGGTAAGGTTGCCAGCCTTACCAGCCGGCCGCCCTTTACCGCCCAGGAAGATTCCTGGTACTCGTTTCTGTTGAGGCTGAATAGACCCCAGGGCCATAATGCGGTTGGAAGGATTAAGTCAATTGAAAAAAAAATCCACCTCATCGGGACTGGAACCCGCGACCTTTTGGCTTATAGCATAGTGCCTCAACGAAATAAGCTACCGCATCCCTTACTTATTACCTACTGTTGCTGTAAAATAGGCTGTACACGCAGCTCGGATGAGACAAACAAAATATGCCTAAAGAGTTCTGGCGTTCAGATCTCCTGCTAAGTGCCTATGTCAGCGACCTCCGTAGTGTAGGGGTAACGTTCCCACCTCATGACTCAAGGTACGCGGGTTGAAACCCGGCGGAGGTCGTGGAATTTTTAAGGGCGGAAAAATTCAGGGAACAAGTCCTCCGGGAGCAAAATTAGGCAACAATTTCCAGCCCAAGTAGTTTCCAACGCCTCTGGTAGATGGGGTACCGACGGCCGACCTCGTTTGCTGAACGGGGCTGATAGCACGCACCAGTACCGGTAGGGTATGGGGACAGTAGAAATTAAAGGGGGACGCACAATGGACCAATAACTGGTCTAAGTGTATGGGGAAACCCACCCCCTCTAATAATAATAATAATAATAATAATAATAAGTGCCTATGTCCAATTAGGAAATGGAGAAATAATATTAAATTGAGTTTTAAAGTAGGATGTTTGGTGATGAACTTGCTCCGGAGTGCGGCCAATGACGTGATTGCTAGAAACGTTGAGAGTTCTGCCACTAATATAAGAAAGTTAATTACGCTCAACAAACGTTGCAGGGGGGAAATGAAACACATGTTAGGTCCAAGAAGCTTTTCCCGCACATCTTATGGTTTTAGAGGTACTTAAAGTACGAAGGAGACGGTACTGTTAAGTTATGTGCACGGTTCGAGATGTATTCATATTGTAATTTGAAGGAGTGTGCTGGTAATGATACAGTCGTTTATTAAATGTTTCAAGAACAACTGTGCACCTAACGAACGTTACCGTTACACCTATCTGCCATGTACCACCAAATTTATTTCTAAATATTTAAGATGAATACTTAAACAACATTCCGCATGGAAACAAGAGACGAGAAAGTACGAAAGTAAATCATGATCCGTTTCTTCGTGACAACAGAAAAGCTTATACCATTGACTCCCCCCCCCAGTTTGAAATACTTCCTTAACCTGTGAGATCACGACTGCGAAGTTTTATAATGTACTATAAAAATTTTACTTTTCTTGAAATTTACATAATCATGCAATCCTATAAAAATTTATCATTTTCTATACTTCTTTATACGTTAATACTTCGTTCTAAAGAAAGAGATCCCTGCAGTCAATTAATCACCATCGCGCGCATGAGCAAACTTTGCTGTAAGGTTCGAGTATACCATTATTGTGTGATTATCATTTCACGACCTCGATTACATAATACACACAGGCAACTAAATGCTCAGATCGTGTTATTAATCGTAAACAAAACAACCATAAAAATTATTCAGGTTTCACACTAAAATTCCATATGGGTAATAAAAATATATTATTCCTTACTACCTGCAATAAATGAAGTGAGAGGGAAACAAACTATGAACTACTGTGCAATTCCTTTGCGTCTTGAACACAGTTTGGTAAATCTGCACTGAAGGAAACCCTACATTTGCCGGCGGGGTTTATGGTCCTATTTTCTCAGACAGAAGATAAACTGATGACATGAATTAAAATTTTGCATGGTTACAGTATTTCGTAATATTACTCAAATAGTTTTTCACTCAAATACTGCATAAAAATAAGCATGGCTGACGCTGGGCAATACCGATTAAATATTTCACTATCAAAACATTAGCAAAATACCGTATTTACGCATGTATAGGCCGCACATTTTTTGCCAAAAATTCAAGAGGAAAACCGGGGTGCGGCTTATATTCGAAATATTCGATATCACACTTCATTTAAAAAAAATTATATTCATAATTAGTAATGAATAATTTCTACTCCTGAAATAATATTCCAAGAAAATTATTTTTTTCTATAATTTGTCTGAAAATTGTGCTGCGGCCTATACACGCACGCGGCCTATACATGCGTAAATACGGTAATCTGCCTAAGGTCTTAACTTGACAATTTCATCCATTCCGCACATCACGTGCTTGCTCTTGCGTTCAAATGTGTTCATGTTCCATGGAAGAAACCCCGAAAAGACGAGAAACGTGGAGGTAATCAGGATATGGCACGCCCTCAGGATGCAGATCAAGGTCATTGGTTTCAGACACGGATGGTGGCTCAGAATATGCTGAATAAGCAGTCGCGCACATCCCAAAAGCGATTCTATTCCAACTTTGAAATTATGGCCAAATGACCTGATATAAAACAAATCAACTTCTGAAGAGGTAATGTCGATGGACATTTTCCTCGCATGACATGTAATAGTCCTTAGCGAAACCATTAACCTATAGAATGCACGTAATTCTGATTGTTAATAAATAATAGACAAAAAGAAAAAAAACTTTGAAATTGGCCTGGGCCTAAAATCCACTCACCACAAAAGATTAACATTTCGAAATTCCACAGAGTTCCTCGCGCTAGGGAGAATGCTTTGGCACAACCTAAATAACGAATACATCAAAGAGAAAGGAAGTAATAACAGACTGGAAATACACATGCAATGAGGGGCGTCATAAGCCCTACTCCCCATTACACATTTTTTTTTTCCTTGGCACTACAGCCCCAGTGGGCCTAGGCCTACCTCCATGAACTCCGTTCACTTCGGTTTCTCTAGATCTTACACATTCGGTAAGACTCCTTGGGCGGGTGATGAGCTCGCCTCAAAGCCTCTACCCGTACACAAACACAGAAAAACTCACACACACACAAACTAAACATCCATGCCCTGAGTGGGATTCGAACACCCCGATCCCGGTTTCCAAGCGAGCGAAGACAGTACATGCCTTAGACCGCTGGGCTACCGTGACCGGCGGAATGAGGTGGGCAGGGTATGTAGCAAACCCTGGGGGCCGTGAGAAATTCATACCAAGTTACGGTCGTATATCTTAAAAAGCGAAGAAAACACCTGGAATATCTTGGTGTACATGAGAAGGTAACATTAAAAGGGGTCTTACATAAATAGGGTGTGAAGAGATTGACTGTATTCAACAGGTTCGGGATAGCATGAAATGCCACGTTTTTGTAAATAAGGTAATGAAACTTCCGGTTACATAAAAGGCAAAAAATGTACTGACCAGCTGATTTTCAGATCCTGAAGAAGGATTCTGCATCACAGGGATACTTAGTAAAACTAAAGTTACCCCTACGTCTACGCAGCATGCAGTGAAGTGGTGTAGATATTGAAGGTAAATCTTCGTCCGTTTAAGAACCACGGTATTACACAATGGCGACTCTCAGCTTCATCCCGCGCTCATTTATCTTATGGAAATAATTCTTCGTATTTAGTGGACGTGCCGGAATCGCGGTCTAAGGCATGAACTGTCTTTGCCCGCTCGAACACTGTGGTCGTGGGTTCGAATCCCACTTGAGGTATTGATGTTTGTGTGTTATTCTGTTTGTGCTGCCCTGTGTGCAGATAGCGGCCTTGTGACGGGCTGATCTCCCGTCCAAGGAGTCCTACCGATTGTGTAAAAGATCAAGAAACTGAAAGAAAGCGGCAAAGGCCCAACAAAGGGCTGTAGAGCCATAGATAGATATATTTAGTAAATATCTGATCGAGTGGGCCTCAGCATGTTTCTGGCCAAGATGGCAGACGGATAAATCTTGCCACTGCAGGGACCCAAACTACAGCTGTCCAGCAAATAGCCAGTTACTTTATTGAAAGAGTATTCCGACCTATGTAAAATGCAGCCATGAATAAGGACAAGAATGACAAAGCATAGGACCTACTCAGATTTGGGGTAGAATTATATTCTGCCCTATTTTTCAAACAGGTCCTTTCCGAGTGTTCGTATCTCACTGTCGTCCACGATCAATACCGCAGTGCAATTGTCACTAAGAATCAAAATTAAATTCGCTTAACAACTGTGAGTTCAGATCTCGTAATACCAAATTTCACCAAAATCCGCTGAATATTTTCGGTATGATAAATGTATACGACCTTCACTATATGCTCTACTTCGTGCATAACAGAAACAAAACAATCAGTCCTGCTGTTACATCATGGCTGCTTAGTTAACCAGTCTGGTGGCTCTTGTGTGATGTAGCACGTGTAAGAACGGAGTCAGCCATGAATATGTTTGGTTTACTAATGTAAGGGGGCAAGGAGCTGTTTACCGACCGAATAATTAATTCATGGCTAAATTGTTGGTACAGTGGAGAGTCGCATGCACAGAGGTTAACAAGACCGGCCGGTAATGCTCAGGCTTTTACACTTCATTGGGGAACCATGAGCAAACAAACCAGTACCGCGAACATATCACTGCTTCTCAAACTGTGTGGTCCGTTCGTTGACTCAGCGTTATGATTAAAGCTTATTGCGCGCATATCTGTTGTTTACGCGAAGAATTTCCTCCCAATTTGAATGCAAAAAATCACGTTTAAAATTTTACGAAAATGTTTGTTGTATGTATTCCTTTCTACCATTCAGAATGATTTAGACCACAATCTTCAGAGGAGGTTCCACAAATAATTTTCCTTCTGAAGCGAAAAGAAACTATCACCAGTTTTAAAATTGCATCGCTAAGGAAGAGAAGTTTCCTAAAACAAACACAGTAGCATATCCATTGGTCTACAACTGCTATGCGATCATCTCTGCATGCAATATTTGCACGCACGCGCGTACACACACACAACAAAATCCACCACTGAGAATTTCTTCCGGCAAATCCCTAACACATTTCAAGTTTTTCGTGCTTTCCCTAGTCTCTACGGCGGAGAATGGGGTAGTATCCTCAAAAATGGCCGCCTCCTTCTAAATCCTTACCTACTTGCTAATCATAATAATAACCATTCCATTGCATTCGCTGCTATATCACCTCTGCGACTGGAATAGTGAGGTGAAGTAGATCTAATCTGAGAACACATCAATCCACGGGATACTTGAAAGTGGATCTATACATCCAGTCCCCATACGTCTTCATGGAGTAGTGCTCAATTAGTTAAGCACAGGCACAATTTTCCCTTTACCTTACAGGATACTGGAACCACCATTTGAGAAACAGTGTCGTAAGCTGTCTAAAGAATTATGTCCTCTCTTCTATGAATGTCTTTTGAATAATACTCATTCAAAAAAACTCCTAGACACTGTCGCAACAATTCTAAATTTGTTTATTATGCAGACGGGTGTAGGAAGAAGTTAGCCTCTTTTTAGTTCATGTGCCTAGGCCTAATTGTATACAAGAAAAAGGAACTGCACTGTTCTTAACAATTTCTAATTGGTGTCATTTTAAGCAAATACTTTACAAACAGCGCACCTAACAACAAGAACTTCCAGTAGAGAACTCAACTGCTACTATCCCAGCCTGCTTCAAATGTCAAAAGTTTGGTTTTATGCTATGAAAGGAACCGACAGTGAAGCAGAATATGGGGTTCTCACAGCGGTGGTTATGAACAGCTCTATCTTCTGGGATCTAACGCCGTGCAGTCCGTTGAATGCTGGCCTTCAACGGACTATGCCACATTATAACGCAAAAGACAGAAGTCTTCATAACCGATAGTGATGACTCCTTTCTGTCGCCTGACATTTTAAGAGAACCGGATAAATATTATTTACCATCACAGGGCCGCGCCATAGCTCAAGCGGTTAGTCGCTGGCTTCCCACCGCGGCGGCCCGGGTTCGATCCCGGGTCTGGTCAAGTGGGATTTGTGGTGGACAAGTGGCGCTGGGGGAGGGTTTCTCCGAGTACGTACTTCGATTTCCCTTGCCAATCTTCATTTCACCAATTGCTCCACAATCACCCTCACCTATCATCTGGGACTGGTACAATAGGCCAGAAGTGGCCGCAGTACAAGGGACTTAGTCCCACCCCACTAGCAATAAAAAATGTACCATCGCAAATGACAACTGAACATCATTTCAATAGACATCACCAATTACCATCCCGGTGTTTGTCAGAGATTCATGAATCCTGAAAATGTACAGAACTGAATGTTTGCGTTCAACAGTTTGAATGGAACTGCAAGGTGTAGGGAAATGCAAATAGGTTATTAAAAGTCAAACCGATTTTCTTCGTGATTCACTTCACAATGCTGCCAGGATCTAGAATAATAGGACTGGTGAATAATGGAGGGAGAAAGGATTTGGAAGGAAGCGGTAGTGTCCCCCTATATCGGCATTTTCGCGGAAGGACTAAGGAAAACCACGAAAAACATCAGTCAGAATAGCCGTGACGTAATGATCGAGCCGAATACAAGTCTTGAGGATTACCGCTACACCAACCTGCTTCATACAGCGAAATATTCATATTAAGGCATCTTTAACGATTAAGTGGTTTCTTTAAGGACACAATTCTCAGTTGCGTATAAAGAGGGGCTGGATTATTCAGAATGGTTTTATTTTTTGGAAGTCTGGATGTTGATGTTGCCAGCCTTCCCGCACTGTGCAGAAATTTAGCTGGAGGGACATGATAGGGTGTACCAGAATCCTATTTACAGCTAATTAACAAACTGAAAAACATTAATTATCTTCAAGTNCCAGACGAAGTACTCCGAGTTTGGGGTTGGGTGTGCAGCTAACGAGCCCACCCGGAAACAAAATACTGTTACGAAACCATGGAGGGGCCTAAGACCCACAGAAAGTTGTAAGTTCAGTACAAAATAATAATAATAATAATAATAATAATAATAATAATAATTAGTAGTAGTAGTAGTAGTAGTAGTAGTGGCAGTAATAATATAACCATCATATAACCATCACCACCACGACTACATCAATCTTAGACTACGAACTGGTTACCATTTTTGTTGAATAAACACGTTTCATTAACAGTTTATTTTAATTGTCAGTAGGCTGATTAAAGGATTTTTTTTCCCTTGGCACTACAGCCCCAGTGGGCCTAGGCCTACCTCCATGAACTTCTCCGTTCACTTCGATTTTTCTAGATCTTGGACATACGGTAGGACTCCTTGGGCGGGTGATCAGCTCGTCGCAAGGCCTCTACCTGTACACAAACACAGAAAGACGCACACACACAAACTAAACATCCATGCCCTGAGTGGGATTCGAACCTACGATCCCGGTTTCCAATCGAGCGAAGACAGTGCATGCCTTAGACCGCTCGGCTACCGTGACCGGCGATTAAAGGAAATAGTCAACCAATTATGAAAATGAATCTCTGTATAGCCCCCTCAATCGTCTCTCCTGAGTAAAATACAAGTGAACCATAACATATATGGTATTCATTGGTGAGTTCTACGTTCGGAGACATAGGGATTTGAAAGTCATTTGAAAGTCAACGAATGCCGCCTCCGTCTTTGGGGTTGAACAGTAAGCGAAGAAAGAGGAAGCCAAAATGAAGCACGCAGCAAGAAGAAATTCAACATTTCACAGAGGGTGTTATGTCTGAAGATGAAATTCTTCATATCCACTGCTGTGAGAACCTCGAATTCATTCCTTGTGCAACGGTTTCTATGAGATTCTGTCCCATAAGGACTCTGAACACTATGCATATGAAATTACACGCGTAATTGCAATTTGTTTAATTACATAACGACCATAATGCCAACAACATAATCTCAATATGACTGATTCTTCCATTTCTATTGCAGAGGTTATACTGTAACGTCTAATGAGATCCGACGCTGAGAAATGGTTAGTAAGTAAGGACACGATAGGAGACCGTCATAGCCTGCCTGGCGTTAGACTACCTCGACATTTGACTCAGGAGAAAATGAAAACACGTAAACCTTGGTCACGAACACAGGTAATGTGGCTAATATCCAAATCGACTACGATAAGAATACAGTCCAAGATAATCACCATTACACCAGTATACTCCGTGAGTAGCCTCCTATGGAAATAGTCGCTTTCAGGGCCGAATTTTATAACAAGCAAACAGGACGCGGATGAATGCTAGCAAATGCATAACTAACGCGTTTGCAGGTTATGCGCCTAGTTAACGATTCTGAGTAAACATGAAATATGTGGGAGCTAGTTTGTAAACAGCCGATCACAGTGGCCGCGCGGTCTAAGACATAAACTGTCTTCGCTCGCTCGAACGCTGGGCTCGTGGGTTCGAATCCCACTCATGGCATGGGTATCTGTGCATTTATTCTCTGTGTTGTCATGTATCCAGAGAGCCGATCCTCCATTCAAGGAGCCCTACCGATTGTGTAAAATATCAAGAAATTGAAAAAGCGGCCAAGGTCAAACGAAGGACTGTAGAGCCGTAGAAAGAGGTAAAGTTGTCCCTGTGCTTAACTAATTAAGCACTACGCCATGAAGACATATGGGGGAGCGGATGTATAGATCCATATTTTCTTGACCTCGATACTAGCTGGATGTGAGTGATCAGCTTCACGCCCCGGTCGTTTTATCCCCGGAGAAAGAATCCCCCATATCCATTGGCTAGGAGGTTGGGTGAACCCCAAAGCGGGTCTGGACGACGTGGAGAATATAACATTCTTGACTCTATCGGGACTGGAACTCCGACCTCTTGGTCGTCCAGCCCGCAGCCAGTCGCTATCCCGGCTCCATAGATAGATAGGCAGATAGTCTGTAAATAAACTTACATTTCAGTCTTCATGTTTACCTTCGCGCGCGCGCTTCACTTTACGGAGACGTAAGCCACGACGTGAAATGGTTCCACGCACAGCTCACCACACCGCGATCCGCTTACAGGTGTGGTGATCCGTAGGCAGGTTCTTAGGTTGATTTGTATATGGCAGTGTGATTTGAAGTCATCGCGTTACAACCGAATTAACAGCCTTGCCACACAAATTTCACAGGACGCTAGCTAGACAGATCTTAGGCTGGGTTTGAATCTGGTGGTGAGCAATAATCACTATTATCATTATCATTATTTTTAGCCTACATCCCTTATTTTGAAAAAAATACAAGGAGGTTTGTGAGATCACCTTGCTGTCTGTCTCTGTCTGCCTGTGTATCTTCTCTAATTTTTATTAGAAGGCTTATGAGACCACCTTGCTGTTTGTGTGTGTTGTTGCCACCTGATTTCTTCGTTTTCCACGCTGTGGGTGTCGTATCGAAGGAAAGTATGCGATTAGTTCTTCATATTATATTTCCAGTATCATTAGTGCAATTGTCATAATCACCATCTTAATTATCATCATTATTATTTTTGTTCGTAAAGGACCATATGCCGGTCACGGTAGCCGAGGGGTCTAAGGCATGTACTGTCTTCGCTCGCTTGGAAACCGGGATCGTGGGTTCGAATCCCACTCAGGACATGGATGTTTAGTTTGTGTGTGCGCGTTTTTCTGTGTTTGTGTACAGGTAGAG
>NW_019742442.1:1117621-1130681 GCF_002891405.2 Cryptotermes secundus | reverse complement strand
CAAGGAGTCCTACCGAATGTGTAAGATCGAGAAAAACCGAAGTGAACGGAGAAGTTCATGGAGGTAGGCCTAGGCCCACTGGGGCTGTAGTGCCAAGAAAAAAAAAAGACCATATAGACGACCACAGAAGCCGTGCGGTCTTGGGCTCTAACACTGGGATCGTGGATTTGAATCCCACTCGATGCATGGATGTTTGTCTGCATTTATCCCGTGTTTGTGCTGTCCTGTGCAGGTGCCTTATGACAGGGCTGATCATCCGTCCAAGGAATCCTACCGACTGTCTGTAATATTCAAATTTCAGAATTAGTTCATTCTGAACGAGCACAGGCCATATAGCCTAATCGGTCAAAGAAGAAGAAGAAGAGACCCAAATAACTTCCTTTGTGCAAGAATCTCAAGAAATCGGTTCACCTACAAAAGCTTAGTACCTATATTAAAATACTGAAATTCAATTGCAACCGAGTAGGAATATCTTCATATCTTCTCCGCCTGAAGATGGAAATACAGCATCTTTACGAAACTTTGCGTGTTTATATTATAAACTGAGACAAGATCTAAACGTTTCCATATTAATACATTTATTGTATTTCTGAACATTATCTATCGTCTTGGTTTTCATTTAAAACACGTTTCGGAAATTGGATTCTGTCTCCATCTTCAGGTAAAAACCTACAGGAGATAGGGACTAGCTCTATCGATTGAGCCCAACTGGGTAGGTCTTTATGTGAAGATGGAGACAGAATCCAGTCTTCGAAATATTGTGAAGACAGGACGATTAGTAATGTCCAAAAACACAATAATTGTAAAAGTTGCAATGATGGACAAAGTCCAAATAAGTAGGCATAAAATTGCGAAAGTACGCAAAGCATTGGTACACAATTAGTAACATGTAAAGCAATCTGTCAAATGCACACAAATGCTTTGGCACATCTACTCGTAACCACATCCGACTCTTCGCGTTGATGGCTTCCGGAACTACGCATATGTACATTTCTCATACACGCAGCAAAAGAAAGTGCCATTAATTAAAGCGAAACAAGCACTGACAACACGCAATATATGGAGAGATTCTCTCAAGAATATGCGGAAGGCTTGTTCCGAAAATGCAATAAGGAACTGATACAAATAAAACACTGTGGAGCTCTGAAGAACGAAAGCGATGAAGGATATTCACTAGAGCAGAATAGATATATCTTACGAAAAGCATTCTATAAGCAAAGGATAGGCCAGCCTGATTTAAGAAGCTGTGACAGGAAACGTAAGTAAATAAATAAAACAAACTGAATAAGGAACAAAGTAACTGAGTAACTGAGGAGACTACTAACTCCACAGTAAGTTAAGCTTATAGGCTATAGCCTCAGAAGTACGAGTATGTGGGTGCTTCACTGTTACAGTAATTTCATGCTGTTACGAAACCCGAAAGTTCATCATCGTCACCATAAAAGTCTGCAATTGGGCTTATCTCGAGGCAGGTCAATCCATATCACATCTTTACGAACTAGTTCCGTCACGTTTATTTTAATATTATAATTCCGTCCTTGCGCCGATCTCCAAATTGTTCTCCTTACAACTACTTTCTTTTTCAAATCAAAACGCGCTTTTCATCCTTCTACTGTACCTGCTATATTTCCGGCCCATCTCACTCACTTCGATCAGAACAAAATCAGGTGTAGAGAAGATATTACGAAGACTGCCATTATACGGTTTCCTTCCTCGTTACTTCACGTCTGTCCTATCCATATATTTCCCTGAGCATGTTCATTCAACAGATTTAAAAAATATTCCGTATTGGGGGCTTAAAACTGTCAACGTTGGAACGCGCATAAATCCATGGCTCTTGAACAGTTCATATTGCGGTGTATAGACTCGTTGCTACGAGTTGACTCTGTAAACAGCGGTCGTTGCTACGTAACGCCCACAACAACAGAACAAAGGGGTTATGCAACCCGTTTCTAAGCAATGACTCGGTAAACACGTGCGCACGGTAAACACGACTCAACAATTGAGAGTATACTTTCTATGTGGTCCGCGCCGCGACCGTTCCTATGCAATAGTGCGGCAAACACACTTCAACAAGAGAGGCTGTGTTTTCTGCGTGGTCCGTGCGAGGAGTTATCTCGAAGACAATTGGCGCTACAATGGAGTTGAGAGTTGCGAGTTCAGTTGTGGAGTGGTAACCAGCAGGCAACGGATGCTCAAGAATCTCCATTGATTAGATTCGTTACCAGGAGAAGACTGGTGAAGACACGGAAGATAGAACAAACTTAGCGCGTGCTCTAGTTATTTGTAAAGTGTGGATATCAGAGATGGCACTATAATTACTTAAAGTAATTAGTTGTGTGTATAACTAGTCAGTAAATCCAACTATCAATCCAAACCCCGTCTGTAAGTCACCCCTACACGTGACAATATTGCTACAGAAAGAAATGAGTAAACTGTAAATGAAAAGAATGTACCAGAGATGTTGTGAAAGCACCCCGCACTTCTGTGCCGAACCACGCCAAGCCTCTGTCTCAATTATATGATTCAGACTTCAGAAAAGCGAAAATTGCGATTCCTCATATGAATTTTACTGTACGATTGCGTGCCTGATCGTATTCATGTATAAGAAA
Organism: Cryptotermes secundus; assembly: GCF_002891405.2. NCBI lineage: Eukaryota > Metazoa > Arthropoda > Insecta > Blattodea > Kalotermitidae > Cryptotermes > Cryptotermes secundus. The sequence goes on along the minus strand of NW_019742442.1, from coordinate 1,128,069 downwards.
TTTGCACCCCATGCTCATCATATTTTAAGTCATACGTCCCCCTACCCTGTTGCCGCCCGTTGGTGATTATTGCCACGCTTCACTGGACAACAAACAATACTGAGGGGCAGTATAATGTCTGCCATTCATTGTGTGGGATTTCTCTCTCACCTGCACAAAAACTTTTGTGGGGGGTAACTACCCCTTTTATCACGGTCAAAGATTACAATTGTGTGACCAGAGGGAGAGAGTAAGGGAAATAAAGCAATTCAAATGAAACAATTAAATAAAGTGGCAATGTGTAAAGACATTTTATATACAAACTCAGTATTCGAGTATAGTCAGTTATGCAAAGAACTGATACTCGTACATGTGATAGAGATGATTGCCCAGGAATAGGATGACATACGAAGGGAAGATATTTCGACCTAAGGGAGATGTAGTAACTGGAGAATATTATATAATGAGAGGGGCTCAGAATGTATACCCTTTACATAATACCTAGCCGGTCACGGTAGCCGAGCGGTCTAAGGCATGTACTGTCTTCGCTCGCTTGGAAACCGGGATCGTGGGTTCGAATCTCACTCAGGGCATGGATGTTTAGTTTGTGTGTGTGCGTTTTTCTGTGTTTGTGTACAGGTAGAGGCCTTGCGACGAGCTGATCGCCCGCCCAAGGAGTCCTACCGAATGTGTAAGATCTAGTAAACCGAAGTGAACGGAGAAGTTCATAAAGGTAGGCCTAGGCCCACTGGGGCTGTAGTGCCAAGGGGGAAAAAATACTTAAATCAAGAAGGTAAAATATAACGTTTTAAGATACTGAAAATACCGCTTGGGAGGCAAAGGCAGAGATGGAAATATTAAAATACTCGTAGATCTTGGATACACAGTGGGTGAAACTTTGGACTGAACTAAATAAAAAGAAGGAAAATTGTCAGGTTCTTGTGAACAGGTGATGAACCTTCAAGTTCTACAAAAGCAGGAAATTTTTGAACGGTCAGGAAGATTCTGTGACATGCAGTTAATTAGCTCGTTAGTCCATTACAAACAGACGAGGTAAATTACTCTTCATTGGGTCCGCTGTCCATGAGGTCTGGATGGCTCGAAGGTACGCAACGAAACAGACTAGCGTACCGATAGCGAACTACACCTTTATTCAGGAAATATGTGGTTCAAATCTTGGGCAGGATACTGGCTATATCATTTATCATGTCTGCAGTCTCTCCAGACGAATCCCGGTACAGTACAGTCAAACATGCTATATAACTATACGCCGTTCATGATCACTTTTCCGTCTCATTGGATGATAATTGGTCCACGCAGCTGAAATAAAGTCAACTCATTTAGATCGTGCACCGCACTAGGCGTACTGATCCGTAGCCGCATTTCTCTGCTCTTACGCGTCCTTAGCACGAAGTGGTCGAAGTGAGTGCAGGAAGTGCAGACTATGCGCCTGCATCTTACATCTCCAAAATTAATGAACGGATCTTCGATTTAAATTGGTACTGGGACGGGGTACTAGTAGTTTCATTTCGGTTCGTAATGGGCTAATTTAACGGCCATTTTAAATTAATATACGAGTACAATTGAAATCTGTTGATTTTCTCACAAACTACTCATCGTAAATTGAAACATGATATAAATTGCAGATGTCAGCGAGATCTACAACTTTCATTTTAAACATTTTTCGATTCTGTTATTAGAATATTCATATGAGAGGCACAAGACAGCCTATCATGGTGGCCGAGCGGTCTAAGGCATGAACTGTTGGATGGAATCCAACTGAAGACATGGATGTCTGTCTATGTGTTTATTCTGTTTTTGTGTTATTCTGTTTGTAGGTACCGGCTTTGCGACGGGTTGATCACTCATCCAAGGAGTCCTACCGTCTTTGTAAAAGAAATATGAAACAGAAGAAGAGGCAATGGGTCCCAACTAAGGAATATAGAACCACTGATGATGAATGAATGAATGAATTAATTAATTAATTAATTAAGCACAAGATGAAAGGTTTCCGACTCTTCAGCTTGATAGTCCTATATGTAGTGTGATCAGATTTGCAACGATATGTAAGCCGACATAGCTCGGTCACCATAGTGACTAGACCCAGGCTGGAAGACCAGGGAATCGGGAAACAATTTTCGACAATTTTCTTTCTTCTCCACACAGTACAGACAGGCTCTGAGACTCACCCAGTCTCCAATACAATGGGTGACGAGGAATATTTCTCGGGTGTAAAGCGGGTGTAGTGTGACCTTGATCACTCACCACCCTTCTGTGCTGAGGTCAATAACGCGGGGAACTAATGCCTGTCTTCATGGCATGGCGCTTAATTAAACACAAGAACTTCACGGGTCTGTCTATATGTATCCGAACTAAATAAGCATCAACACCAATGAATGACACAAGCACAAACGCAAAGAACGCATTTGGATAACATCATCCTTGTCACGTGAAGGATTTACTCCCCATATGTGGCATAAGTGATTTCGTTTTTTCAGGATCTGAGAGCATTTGAGAATCCCAAGGCTTGAAGAAGGTGGCAGAGGCAAGAAGGAGATAATCCCAAGAGACTATTTCAATATATGTGCCGGAAAAAATAAACTGAAATTATACACTTAGCGCATAGGCCTACACAGACGTCAACGCATTAAAGTAACATTCTAATTTACTTCATATTTTTATTTAATTCGCTTAGTGAGGGCTGAAGTCCAACTGGGTCCACTCGGCACGGCGGCCACTGATTGGAGTATTGTAGCCTGCCCCGGGTGATTATGATGATGGAGAATTCCTTCATCTTAGGTGCATATAAAGCCAAATGATAAATATTCAATTTTGTTCAATGCTTATGTTTACGTAACCACGTCTCAATAAGATTTACATATAAACTCAGAACACCAGCAATAATGAAACCAATTTCATAAAGCGTTCTTATTTTCTTCTACTCTTACTTCGTTTGTATGGTCCACCATGATTTTCTTGATTACACTGCAAACAAATCCATTAAACATAAAATTTCATTTTACAAAACTTATCAGAACCGACCCATCATAATACAAATTGTATAACAAGATACATCTTGTACTCTGTGCCAGATACAACCAAAATGATCAGGATGACATAGACATGGCATTAGCACGCACGGGGAGAAGAGGAATGCGTACAGCGTATTGTTAGGACAGCCAGGACAGAGACCACTAGGAAGATTCAGACGTAGGTTGGAGGATAATATTAAAATGCATCTTAGAGAAATAGAATGGGAAAGTACGGACTGGGTTCATCTGGCTAAGGATAGGGAACAGTGGTGGACTCTTGTGAACATGGTATTGAACCTTAGGGTTACATCAAATATTGGAAAATTGTTGAGTGGTTGACTAACTTGTGCCTTCTCAAATAGGACTCAACTCCACGGAATACCATCACACATGCCGAAGCAAATGTCCCAGTCTCCACTTAACACTGTTAGGGTGAAGGTACAAAGAAGGTGAGGTAGCTAGAATATGTGGCATCTATACAGGAAAACGAAACAACAGTTCACACTGATTCTCAAAGAGAAGCACGCAGCACTTGACAAATCTATGTGTAGATCAATATGCCTAGCAGAAAGATACTTTATAAAAATGTAGCCTGAAGTTAATCGGAACAGTAGCACGGCGATGATCTCCCCAATCCCGTTACACAGAAAACAATGCATTTCTTGACTAGACGGATAATTTTTAGTATTTCAAGGAAAACTACCGCAGATTTCATAAGGTAAGTATGTAAGAATTATTACAGGTCTTCCGACCTCTTCTTTAATTGTGGACCAACAGCATTTCCCCATAAGAAGCGCGGACAGGTGTCAGTAATATGACTGGCTATATGGCCGCGCCATAGTTCAAGCGGTTAGTTGCTGGCTTCCCATCGCGGCGTCCCGGGTTCGATCCCGGGTCTGGTCAAGTTGGATTTGTGGTAGACAAAGTGGCGCCGGGGCGGGGTTTCTCCGAGTACTTCGGTTTCCCTTGTCAGTCTTCATTCCACCAAATTCTATATTATCATAATCACCCGGGACATGGACCCACTTGGACTCCACCCCCTTCTAAGCTAATTAAAAAAATATATATATATATGATTGGCTGTATGCTGGAGATGGCGATTTGATTCCCGACAGGGGAAGCTATTTTCTCTTCGTCGCCCCGACCTTATGGGCATTCTTTCCTGACCACTCCCCTCCAGCTAGTGCGGGAGTTAACAATCTGTGGAGCCTACCTACATATTCCCTACAAGCGTTGGTATATGTACCGTTACTGTGTCTTTCCATGGGAAATATTTGAAATCAAATGATTCATACACGCGTTAGTAGGTATGAGAAAGGGGGTGTGACGTCATGATATTAACCTCTACTGCATGGCTCACATACAGCTTAAACAGATTAGCGTGGGACACTGCATTCTGATCAGAAAGAAACGGACAGGAAGTGACGTCGCGAACACAATGGCACACTGTCGGCTCGCAATCCATCCAGTGCATTGTCCAACCCTCCCCATAGCGTCAACAAGCGGACTACTGATTGCTACGGGGATGTCCAAGTCATATCGTAATGTTTGTTCACACCTGAACGGCATGCGCCTTTAATAGAAATTATACATAACGCGCAGTGTGAAAATATCATCGTAAACACAAACAACTACCTTACACGTAATAATTCATCAGTACTAGCATAACCGACTATGAGACACTAACACTCCCCTCTGAACCAGGCCATGTTACCTGCAGTAAGCTCCACCTTTATTCTAAATTCTTCGTTTTTATTTCATATTCTTCTTCATACTCTGCATTCCTTTTGTGAATTCTTATCAATTCAAATTTATCACACTTCATTTCAGTAAATAGATATGTATTATATAGAATTTATACCCCTTTAGGCCTACTCCTACTTATATATTGTCACGTGTATTAGTGACTAATAAAGCGGGTTTTGGATTGGATGAACGAGTTTATTTACTCCTTATACACACCACTACACGTAATTACAGCTCTATCGCTATTTCTACACTTTATAATCCACTGTTACACACACACACGCACGCACGCACGCACTACTCGTCTCTACAATTAGTTATTATACTCTCTAGATGTCGGCAATTATAACACATAAATAAAGTATTCTATATCTGCTTGCACTACTCGTTGCTAGGTAAGAGATCTCAACAATGGCTAAGCATTGACAATGTTTTCAGTGAATTACACACTTTAAATATTACACATAAAGTCTTCACCTCACAGTCGCCCGTACAGAACTCAACGCTCAATTAACTTCCCAAGACTCTGATCTAATCCCAGCCACAGGCTGTTATATAGACTCCACACGGATCACACAGAAAACATGGCCTCTGTTGGTGATGAAGCTTGTTTACCGCTCGGTTGCTTAACAATGGACGTCCTATTGTTGCGTGCTGGAGTGTTGCGGGGATATGTTTACAGGCCTGTTGCCTAGCAATGGACTTCCACTTGTTCGTTGCTACTCCGGCTTTTAGGCAGTATTTATCTGGCCGTTACTTAGAAACGGCCCATATGTCACAATATCTTACATGTCATATGCGGTCATAATATCTACAATTATTAAGTTATATTTAAATTAATGGGAAATTAATTTTCGTTTAACGAATTTTTCTCCCCACGAATGGAATTTATGGAAGATACCTATTCCTTTCGCAAACGCGGAGGCGTGCCAGAAGCAGCAGCCACTGACGTGGTACCTGTTTGGGTTCAGAATAGAAGTCATATATTAACAATTGCCAAATCCAGTTAACGCGGTCTTGGCCCGTCTGTATACTGGACTCACGGATTCGAATTCCGCTCGGGGCATAAATAGGCTATGTCCGCCCTTGTTTGTAACAGTGTTCAGTTGTACTGTCCACCTGAAATGAAAAAATGCGTAGTTTACCGGACATACCGAACGTCACGGTGTGGTAGTAGCTCCCATACTTCATATTCAAGAGGTCCCGGGTATGGATCATGCCTCCGAGGCGGGTTATTCGAATTCCGTATTTCGAAAATGTCTCCGAGCAAATTCTGGTAAAAGGGCCGAGACCGTTTCCATCACCATCCGTCCCTACAATTTGTAGGTTAATTACTCTCTCATTTCTCGTTGGACTCTGCATGCAAGTGACAAAGCGTGGTTAAATTAATCAACAAACAAACAAACAAACAAACTGAATCGTATAAAAATATATTGTAGAGTACTGTTCAAACGTGACGAGAAAGTGTGCATTCTTTTAAGACACGGTGAACGAAAAAAAATATCAGGCAGTTTGACTGACAGATGAGAATTCTGCTGCAGATCGAGTGTAACCGGGAGAGATCCGTTCTGCGCAGTCAAGGATTATATGCACTTGCGAGCCGGATAAGCCACGAGTCAGAGAGTATCGCCAGTAACATCAAAAGTTCACAAAGGGCCGCGTAAGTTAATAGTACTTTATAGACACGTAAAACAAAATACAAGTAAAACAAGTATGTTACGAGAATAACTTGTACTCTTCTACAAGTATAATTAGCATGATCAAGTCAAGGCGGATGAGGTGGGCAGGGCATGTAGCGCGAATAGGGGAGACGAGGAATGCGTATAGGATATTGGTGGGAAAGCCAGAGGGAAAGAGACCACTGGGAAGACCAAGGTGTAGGTGGGCGGACAATATTAAAGTGGATCTTAGAGAGATAGGATGGGATGGCATGGATTGGATTGATCTGGCTCAGTATAGGAACCAGTGGAGGGCTCTTGTGAACACGGTAATGAACCTTCGGGTTCCATAAAATGCTGGGAAATTTTTGTGTAGCTGCAGAATTGGCGGCTCCTCCAGAAGGGCTCAGCTCTATGAGTAAGTAAGTAAAAACAAAATACATTGAAATAAAATTATAAATAATAAGTTCGGACACGAATTCAGACTGGTGTTTCTAAAGAGTTACGATGCGGGTTAAACCGAATATGGGGTTGGCCTCACTCGACTTTCTCACATACAGTACTAATGAAATACGCATTAAGCAGATTTGTGTATCAGCAACACTTCGGATTTATAATCGGACAGTGCTCCGAATTTCGACTGCGATACCGGCTATCTTAACAAGGGTTTTCCATTGGTTTCCTTAGTCCATCTAGGAATACGTAGAATATTGGGATTATACCTCGATTATATTACAACCGATCCTTCCAAATCTTTTCCACTTTATCAGTTACCTCACCATTTGACGATATATACAGACATATTATTTATTATTATTAGAGGGGGTGGGTTTCCCCGTGCACTTAGACCAGTTATTGGTCCATTGTGCGTCCCTCTTTAATTTCTACTGTCCCCATACCCTACCTGTACTGGTGCGTGCTATCAGCCCCGTTCAGCCAACGAGGTCGGCCGTCGGTACCTGATATTTCCCCCATCTACCAGAGGCGTTGGAAACTACTTGGGCGGGAAATTGTTATCTAATTTAGCTCAGAGGTCTCCTAGAGACATGATGATCTTTTACGTGCCGTAAATCTACGACACGGGACTATACAGACATATACATATAGCATGGTGAAACAAATCATAAAACAGGGTAAATGCAATTAAGTTAGTATGGCCGGCAGTCTTCGTTTACAAGGGAGCCAAAAACTAGCATTCCTATCAAAGTGGCAACCCCCGTTAAGCTAAAACTCCGTGGCCTGTAGTCCGGAAGCGAAATATACAGACCGAGCGACCACCACTTTTCGGCGAGATTAGTGCCAATTTTTGCGGATAGAGGGCGTCACGTGGTCAGCGCAACGGATCCCCACGGCCGTTAATTTCGGTTTTCTAGACGGGAGCCGCTATTTCCTTGAAAAAGCTCCTCAATTATCCTCACGAGGCTGAGTGGACCCCGTTCCAGACCCACTGCTTATCAGAAAATCTGGTAGCGCTGGGAATCGAATCCGGACCTCTGGATCTGTTTCGTATTATCTGGCCATCATCAGGTGTATAAGATTGTAAAAGAAAACTGCTGCTCTGTTGTTATGCTGTCGTATTTTGCATTTTATGAGAAATGTAAAATGTTTATAAAATATTTTAAATTATGCGGATAGAAGTGACCAGAAGACGAGGAAGAAGATGTAAGAAGATGCTGAATGACCTTGGGGACAGAAGAGGATATTCTTATTTGAAGGAGAAAGCTCTAGATCGCATTAAGTTGAAGAACTGTTTTGGAAGAGACTGAGGACCTGTCGTCTGACAGATTACTGATGAATGAATAATAAGAAAGACATAGAGCCTTCGAAGTGTGAATTTTAATATATGAACAAATTTGCCAGGGTCAGTGAAGTGAGACTGCTAAAAATTGGAATACACAGTGCAACAGGATGCTGCAATACAATATCATGAACTTCAAATTAAACTTCCGTATTCCAGACATTCTAACGTACACCAAAGGACCCCACAGTTTTCTAACAACCGACTGCTTAAGCTATACGCATGTGCATTACTTACATTCTTAATTTATGACATTATTCTACTCATCACGAATGGATGAACATCAGACATTTCAGAAGCAAGATAAGAACAAGAAGTTGCCACAGAAGATGACGCTTCTGCCTTCCACTCGGGAGGTGACGATTCGAATATCCTCAGTCCCACACATAAACTTCGGGACAGTATCTCAGTTAGAACACAACCGTTTCATTTTAATATTCTTCCCAATTCGTGATTCACTGCTCATCCTGTCATTCGACGTCGTTAAATAAACGATAAATAAACGCGATAGTGTGGTTGGTTTAGGCACTATGCTACAAGCCGGAAGGTCGCGAAATCGAATCCCGATGAGGTTGATTTTTTTCAATTTACCTAATCCTTCCAATCGCACTGTGGTCCTAGGGTCGACACAGCTTTTAACAGAAATGAGTACCAGGAATCTTCCTGGGACTAAAAGGGCGGCCGGCGCGTAAGGTTGACAACCTCACCGCCATCTCTGAGCCGGTTGTCTAGAAAATGTGAGAGCCTCAACATCTCATAACCCTATGGGTCTCCACGGTCTGTTACACGGCTACTTTACTTACTTTTATATATCATTCTACTAGTAGACATATTTCCTGGACTGCACAATAGTTAACAGAATTAGAAAATGAAACTTTATAAGAAGAAAGAGACGCGCGGCTGTCTTCACTAGTCTTTGCCATAGAAGAAAAAGTCCCCCCCCTCCAAACCTTTTAGTTGTAGATGGTGTATGGCCAAGAACAGAACGATAGAAGTTACTGGAGCAAGTCGAAGGAAGAGTCCGCTGTCCGAGACTAAAAAGGAGAGAGTATTTCACTCATTACGTGAGTGAAATGCACTGCTGTTTTTGACACGATCCAATATAAGAAAATGTGTTTACTGCACTGCCTTTCGTTCTGGCAGCTTGTTCAAACAGAGCAGCTATACCTATGGTCAACAGGACTGGCTGACTAGACTTCTGATATTGCGAAACTTCATAGGAGACGTATGAATAGACGTGTATAATAGAAATGCAGCAACTAACCTAGAGGCAGACACCATAGCGAGCTATATGAGAATAACAGGGTTGTCCTTCAAAAGCTGACAGTCATTCAAGTGGTCAATTGATTCCTAGTTTTATGTAACCTTAAGGTTAATAACTGTCCTCACGAAGGGTCCCAAATGCATCCTACCAGCTGAATCCACTCCAATTTCACATATTGTATCTCCATATCCACTATAATACCATCCCCTCACCTACAGGCCTGTTTCGCTCCTTCATGTTTTGGGGCCAGTTTTCATCTCCCCAGCGTGTAACACGTCTCGACCATTTCATCCTCCTCGACTTAAGCACACATACATTATATGAGAAACTCAATTATGGGGATCCAAATTAGATTCTTCTGTAAAATTTGAGATTTCCATGACGGTAACTATGAAGAATGCCTTCTTCGGGGATGTGGCGCCACATCCCAGAAGACGGCATTCTTTATATATTTCTCTTCATAATTTTGCAACTTATTTCTCTTATATTAAGAAACTTGAGCACATTCCTTACGTCGAACAAGGAGAGAACTCTATTAACAGTAAAGAGTACAGCAAACTTCTACAGAGTAAGAGTTTTAGTGTTCTTAGAACTGTTTAAATAAAGGTGACATTTAAGTTTACGTATGGAAAGAAACGCAAACTTCGTGTTTGTATCCTGAAATTTCAGAAGCCATGACCCTTTGATATATGCACGAACACACATTCATAGAGCAGGTTTATTTTTCAATCGAACCGGACCAAGCATAAACCACTATGATTTATAAGTGGTGGGGTTTTTTGCAATATTGTGAATATGCCTATTTGATTCTATGCGAATCAGTTCCTTCAAAAGCATAGTTAGTTAGTTATTGGAGAGGGTGGGTTTCCCCATGCACTTAGACCTGTATTGGTCCATTGTGCTTCCCTCTATGATTTCTACCAGTCTCTATATCCTACCGGTATTGGTGCTTACCATCAGTCCCGCCCAGC
>NW_019742442.1:1106063-1117475 GCF_002891405.2 Cryptotermes secundus | reverse complement strand
GGTGCCCACGGCTTAAAGTACCTCCCGGAGGACTTGTTCCCTGAATTTTTCCGCCCTTAGAAATTCGACGAACTCCGCCGGGTATTTGAACCCGCGTACCTTGAGTCATGAGGTGGGAACGTTACCTCTGGACTACGGAGGCCGCTTTCAAGAGCGTAAAAATAACAGCAAGCTTCTAGCAGTAGTGCAGGTAAGGAAAGCGAGGAGCTGTAACGTCACAGTGGGCTGTTTCTTATGTTTAAAAAATAAAACACACGATACAAACAAGACGTTGTAATAAGATGGCACCACGGCTGGAAATCATTTTTCTAGAACTAAAGGTTAAGTCGGATAGCTCAGTCGGCATAGCGACGGGCTCGGCGACCGAGTTAGATTCCTAGCAGGGGCAAGAGACTTTTCTTTTTTCCACAGCATCCAGGCCGGCTCTGGGAACCATCCAGCCTCCTATCCAATGGGCTCATTCCTCGGGGATAAAGCGGCCGAGGTGTGAAGCTGGTCACTCACCCCGATCTAGTACATAGATAAAGAATAGTGAAGCTACACCTCCACTCCTCATACGTCTTCATGGAGAGGTGCTTAATTAATTACGCACCGCTAAAATAAAACTCCAGCCACGAGCAGCATGGAATATGCTCCGGTGCATATTCAGTGTAAGAGAGACCGGAAGTGCAGCTCATGTCGTGCAGGTTAAAGCAGAGGTAAAGCATGTGGGCTTGTTTCGGAAGGAAGCTGCTTCGATTCTCGACTGGGTCACCGGCTCTACTGTCTCATATTTGTGAAGGATTTTATCAGTTCTTCCAGGCGAACGCCAGGGTAGGCCCATGAAAGAAGTCGATTGCTTCCTTTCTTCTGTTTTAGTTTTATCATTTTACTTCATTCGATGTCATGTAACCTTACAGTTGACACAGCGTAACAAACAAGTAAAATTCATTATACAGAATACTTTTTAAAGAATTACAGTTGCTGAGCTGATCAAGGAATTCCCTTCTCTTACGGATCCAGAAGCCTTACTGCAGTTCACAGCCGTGATTAAAATAATTCGGGAACTGGAACACACCCAGAACCAGTTCAATCTATCAACCCTTTCATACCTCACTTCCAATTTAATTACGTCACGTACAAATTCTCTACAAGCTTTCCAGTCTCTATTTGCATGTATTTCTAAAATCCTCAATGTATGCCACTTATTCCACCAATGTCATCCTACTTGCAAGTTACTTTATGAAGTCAGTAGCTAGAATGCGTAAAGTATAACGATGAACTGGAAAGGACTTGAAATGAGGAGGTCGTGACATAATCGAAGTACTTTTGCGATATTTTTCTGACAGGATCGAGGAAACCTGCGAAACACCTCAATCAGGATAGTCAGTGTCCCAGCCGAGATTCGAAAGGAGTACCTCAGAATATAGCTCTAGACCGTTACCGGTATGCCAACCAGTTCGATAAATCCTTCTTAATTTAATAAGCCTAAAAAACTATTATGTGGAAATCATAAACTTTGACACCATTCGTAACGTAATTTTCTTCGGCTCTTTGTTACATTTTAACTTTCTACATCTAAGTGTTTTATTCGGCATATAAAAAGTAAAGCTATCCCTGTAACAGGCCGCGGAAGCCCATAGGGTTGTGAGACGTCGAGGTTCCCACATTTTCTAGATGCTGCTGAGGCTGTTAACCTTTAAGCGCCATCCGCCTTTATGCCAAGGAAGATTCCTGGTATTATCGGAATGTTTCTTTTTGAAACTTTTTGGGCACCAGGTATGGGAAATAGTAGCAAATATGTCGAATACGCAGCCGCGGATAACTAACAAGTGGTGAGCCTCTATATTGGTTCGTTGGCGTAATGTTAATACCTCACCATAAGAAAGCTAGAACACGAAAACATTTGAAATGCCTACGAGTAAAAATCAGACAAGTGGAAAATTACAAAGTACGACAGAACAAGGCAATGAAATGAAACCTAATCACTCCTGTGAGGAATCATATGTACTTAGCCCGCTTTTGCGCGATACATGATGCTAAGTGGATGTCACAACTTCTGTGACGTAGCAACACCAACCTCAGGATTAAAAACGATGGCATGCATATCAATGTCTGGCATATTTCAGGTTTAACAGCAGATCCATCGACAGATGCTCCGTCTGGTACGAGTACGAATCTCTGAACGCTCGTTGTAGCATCTGTCACTGAACATATGTCTTTATTGGGGGAAAATACTGCCTACAGCTCACCGTGTCTTGACATTGTAGTCATAACTTTATTGTGTCTGTGCGATGAGTACAGAATGAGGCCGTTTCCTCGTGCATATCAGTAGTTTCCTATTCTACAGAAATTTCCGGAATTGGATTTATTTCGTTGGCGAACTGAAGGAACACAGTAAACCTTGAAGAGTTCTATCCTGTGGGGTATAATGTCGTCCAGTCCGTTTAAAGCCAAGCGACGTTTCGGAGGAAAATGTCGGCTCCATTTTCAGGGTCGAAGAATAAGCCAAGTAAGAAACTAGCATAAGGGCTATGTAACTCCGAAACGTCGGCTGACTTTTAACTGAGTATATAGCGTTATATTCCACAAGATAGAACTCTTCATAATCACCGCTGTGAGAATCTCAAATCCTACAGCAAACCTTGGACGAATTTATTATTAGTTCGTATCGGTCCAGCACAATACGTAATTTATTTTACACGGAGCTCATATTAAATTCTTTTATCGATATTATCAAGATCGTCTCTTCGTGTAAGCATTTGTACGGAACATCGTATATTTAATTAAGCTCTACAACTTGAAATACCTCTCGAGCAAACATTTCGTTAAATACAATAAACATACGTTAAGATTCTGCGCAGTGTGGTGTCGGTAGTGTGATTGGTAGTAAACATTTCGTTAAATACAATAAACATATGTTCTGATTCTGCGCAGTGTAGTGTCGACAGTAAGATTAGTAGTAAACATTTCGTTAAATACAATAAAAAACGCTCTCATTCTGCGCAGTGTGGTGTCGGTAGTGTGATTAGTAGTAAACATTTCGTTAAATACAATAAACATACGTTCTGATTCTGCGCAGTGTGGTGTCGGTAGTGTGATTGGTAGTAAACATTTCGTTAAATACAATAAACATATGTTCTGATTCTGCGCAGTGTAGTGTCGACAGTAAGATTAGTAGTAAACATTTCGTTAAATACAATAAAAAACGCTCTGATTCTGCGCAGTGTAGTGTCGACAGTAAGATTAGTAGTAAACATTTCGTTAAATACAATAAACATAAGTTCTGATTCTGGGTAGTGTGGTGTCGGTAGTGTGATTGGTAGTAAACATTTCGTTAAATACAATAAACATAAGTTATGATTCTGCGCAGTGTGGTGTCGGTAGTGTGACTGGTAGTAAACATTTCGTTAAATACAATAAACATACGTTAAGATTCTGCGCAGTGTGGTTGTCAGTAGTGTGATTGGTAGTAAACATTTCGTTAAATACAATAAACATACGTTCTGATTCTGCGCAGTGTGGTTGTCAGTAGTACGATTAGCTTTACAACAATACACCGATACAGATTCTGAACAAAATAATAGGAAACATTCCACAAATTTAATCTAGTCTACTAGGAACCAAGTGTATTCAGTTAGTTTCTTCATAACCTACTTATATGAGACTACTATACAGCAACGTGGGATGCCTAAACTGAACGTGACTTCTATCAGGAGTTACGTGTTTCTCTCCGATTTCTTTCAATGATTATATTGTTTGGACGAACAATTACTAAAGTTACACCGTAACATGAAATGTAAATCTAAAAGAACGCTGCATGAATAAAAACATCACAACTTTTTAATTGTAAAGAACTTGACAACACTTAACATACATTATGCAATATTAGACCACACCTTATGAAAAGGCGCTCTTTCCGTCTGTGTTTCTTTAATATATATATATAAACTATTTATCAGACAGGACTCATCTCTCATAGAAGCAATGCATTTCTGCATTTTTCAGAGTTCTCCTCATGACTCCATCTTCGTGTAAAATTTCATATGCTCTTCCGCCTCTAAGGCTCTTTGCCCCTGTTTCATTTGGATTTCCACTGTAGTCATCAGCATCTGTACAAACATATTGTGGCGTGATTGCTCATGCAAGAACGGTTGATCCACAGAAACAGCCGATGCTAATATACACATGCAACAACAGAACAAGGGGGTTATGTAACCTGTTTCTATGCAACGGCTCCATAAACACCCCGCGATACGCGCTCGTAACAATACGACGAATGTAATAGCTCGTTGCTAGGCAGCAGTCGGCGCGCCAATAGACTGGAGAGATAGTAATCGTGTGACCTGTGTTTCTGTGTGGTCCGTGCGGAACCTATATTACGAGGACCTGTTGTAGCTTAGATTAATGTGCGTGTGTGTGTGTGTGTTGTGCAGTTGAGGGCATAAGGACGAGAATGAAGCATGTCCTTAGTGAATTGTGAAGATTACAGTTGATTACAGATTAGGACAGAGGAGTACAGAATGATTGAAGACGAAATAACAAGAAGACGCCATAGTGATTTGAAGTGATAGTTTCTGTGTTGATGTCCGTTGCCAGGAGATGACTAGTGAATCTGGAATCCTAGTGCGTGTGCAGCTGTGAACTGAGAAGTGTGTAAATCAGTGATAGCGCTGTATTGATTGTAAATAAGAGATACTGTAAACGAAGTGGCAATAAATCCGATAATCCGATATAGAACCCGTTATTTTCGTTACGCGTACCCCCCTACACGTGACAATATCTATCAAAATCGAAACACCATACGTCAGGAATCTGAGATCGGCGTTTCTCTCATTTTCCTCATCTTTATGTTTAGTTAAATACAGCAAGTGCTGTCTGAGATAATGCCACGAACTGTCATCAGTCAATCGTCTACTACCTTGACAGCTCCAAATAATGTGACATCTATCTGTAAAATTCTTGATGGCGAAATACATATTAAAAATGAGGAAACGACTTAAACGAGGGACTGCCGTCAGTGTCTGTTGTCTCTGTATTATTTGCTTGTTGTCATACCATTCACTATACTGTCAATATATAAATCATAATGTGGGTTGTCCAGGGCGCACCATAGTCCTAATAAGTGGAGATTAGGAATTAAATACCACCGTATTCCCCTTTATTTCATGCCCCAACCTCATCATCAAGAGGTCTTACTTTGTTAAACAATTAGTCATAAGACAACATTGACATCAGAGTTAATTTTGAATTTTTGAGGGCCTTAAAATTCGCGGTACGATTTGATTATTACGGTATGGAAATCATGTAGAAAGAAAATATACACAACTTAAATCATCAGACTCTTTCTGAAAATTTTTCGACTTTGGATCTATGGAAATAGATCTATAAAAAAGGGCCATAGAATAGGTGAAAGTACATGTTTTCCAATCTGGACTAGAACTGCATTTGAACGAAGAAATTTAGCGAATAATAGCAACAGCAAATGTCATAACACGCTCTTCATACCGTTCTTACATGCTTATAAACAGAGACAGTGAAGCACAGAGTCGCTTACACATTATTACGAAACCTGTAGACACATCACTCGTATTACTCATATTACCCATTACCCGCTTATGGTGTCTGTCTGTCCATCCATATCACATTTTGGATACTAGAACAATTACAGCATTCGCAAACTATACGATATTATGGATAAAACGGAAGAATAATGAAAAGATTATCCGTACGTACTTCATTTGAGGGATCACTGACATCTCTCCGAAGTTTGGAACGGGAGAAATACGCTAAACGTTCCCTGACAATTTAGTCTTGCTGCGTTTCGATCCACTATAACTCCACGATATGAAGAACAAACAGAACTTTATCAAAATTTTCTCAGGAAACATTTGTTTAATAAGAAATACGTGACTGATGTAATGCATATCTCTTTGTTTTTTGATTGTAACTAATTAGGCCACGTGATCATTTATGTGCGTATTTATGTTCAGTTATTCGTAAGTAATGAGCTCAGGAGTTTCTGCTAACATATAAAATTATGTAAAATCAAGGAAAATAATTCCTGACCATGTGTTACTGAAAAAAAAACACACACAAACAAGAAGTCTCATAAAATGCATACCCCAGCTCTGAATTCAAGTTATACAGCGCTAAAATCTATAGTGTTAGTATAAACAACTACCGGTATCATTTTTAGACAATAACTATTCATTGTATTCATGCCATTCCGTACGACACGCGCATCTGTGCAGTATTAAATATCTTATGATGAAGTCAATAACGGTGAGGCAATGTTTTTTAACAGCAACTTCAAATGGACATGTGTCATAACTCTGAAAGAGACTGAGAAATGAAATGGATATCTGAAATCAAGCAAATAAAACTCTCCTGCACTGACAAGTCAGAATAGATACTACGGCAGCCCGCAAGGCACGGAAGACAGGCGGGCCATGTAATATATTACATGACTTCTACGGCTACTGTCGCATTGCTACCGTAACACATAAAAAATTACGAAAAATAGAATGAAAAATTAAGGAGAGGGAATGCTATATAGCGTATGTTAAGTAACAATATCTGCAGGTCAGATCTAAAAGCACCTAGCATAAATCAAGGCAGAGAACAAGGGGGGTGGGAAGTAACATGGGGGCTTGGGTAGGCAGGTTCTAATGAAGAAGCTGATAAACCTTCTCTACAGATTATCTGTTTAGTCAACTTCTTCCTATAAATACGAGTATTATGCAGATACAAATACTCCACATATGTCATTCTGTATAATAGAAAACCTTAGCCACGTCTCCATATAAGTTGTAGACTAAGCTATAATAGGAATATCACAAATGAAGCATATGTAGGTCCATTTAAAATGTGGCCGCCTCTGTGGTCTAGTGGTCAGAGTTCCTGGCTACATATCCAGAGGTTCTTGGTTCGATTCCCGGCACTACCAGATTTTCTGAGAAGTAGGGGGTCTGGAACGGGGTCCACTCAGTCTCGTGTGAGGATAACTGAGGAGCTATTTCAAGGAAATAGTGGTTCCGGTCTAGAAAACCGAAGTTCGTCCGTGGGGATCCGTTGCGCTGACCACGTGACACACTCTATACGCAAAAGTTGGCACTAACTTCGCCGAAAAGCGGTGGTCGTTCGGTCGGTATAGTTCGCTTGCGGACTACAAGCCACGGAGTTTGTTTTTTACTTAAAAATGTATTTTTAACTAACAAATTTTCATAGTTCTACTCACATTGGTATCAACTGAAAAAGTAACTTGACATCTTTTAAATGTCAAGGTCACAGTTTTACAAGGCAATCCGCGGGGCACTTCTGACAGGAAATAAAGTTTCTGGAAGACTGACGTCGTGGAAGCGCCAACCCACCGCTTTCTGGGTCTCCGTATTTCACTCCTACTGATTTCTTATGTGTTCTTTGCACCAATGTAAGCGCATAAAGTTTACGCATAAGAGGAGGTCGTGTCTGTCCATCCACGCGGTTCACCTTCGTAACTACCGGACGGAGTCCGACTGAAATAGTTATCAGTGGGTCTACACTAAAAGTTGTGAGACTGGTTTCCTTTCGGCGCATACCCACGAATTCAAAATTTTAAAATTCCGTGAAGCATCGAACTGGAGGTCTGACAATTACTCAAAATAGGCCAATGGTACTAAAAATAGCATATTATACAAAATAATAAACCTCATTAATATTTATAATATTTGAAATATTTTTCGATATAGTGAATATTTAACGAAATGCAAGGAATTTCTGACAACCATACACTATGATATCAACAGTGTGAACAGATTTACAGCTATATTTGAAATGAATAAACATCGAGGACAATGAGATATGTAACATGAAACCGTGGTGAGGTTGTGTCACTTCCTTAATAGATGAGCTATATGGCCTGAAAAAATCCAAATGCAATAGCCTCACTTACGCAATAAATTAACAAAAATGCAAATGAAATGTGCAAAATCGAAAAGAACGTCCATACATAAACCCTACAGCACAGCTTCTCAGTGTTAACATTATGTGACACATACTGTATGGGTAGCACTGCTCTTCAAACGATTAAACTGTGTCTCAGAGATAAGCATGCAGTTCCACAATACTTTTATTCAGGGAGAAAGATAGCAAGAAACTGAGTCTAGCTGGAAATGATTTGTGCACCTTGGGCTGAGAGGTGGAATACTGTAAACGTGTTATTTTAAGCAGCTATAAAACCATGGGCTCAGAACCAATTTATAATACAAGATTAACTATCAGAAGAAAAATACACATTTTAGGGAGGTCATTTCGTTTAAGAGATAGAGGAACTGTCATTTAAAAGCACGGGAAAATGGAAGTGACCCATTCGTAAGGTAGGAAAACTGTTGGAAAAAGGTAAAGTTGTTCCTGCGCGTCATTAACTTCGCACCACGGCATGAAGACTTGTGTGTAGCAGAGGTATAGCTCCACCATGCTTGACCTCGGTACCAGATAGAGGTGAGTGGACATGTTTCACGCGCAGGCCGCTTTAATCCAGGGGAAAGAACCTCCAGTACCAATTCGACAGGAGTTTGGGTCGCCTCCCGAGCCGGTCTGGACTCTATGGGGACGAGAAAATCTACTTCCTTGTTGGGATTCGAACGCCGACCGTACAGCCCGTAGCCTCTCGCTATACCGACTGAGCTATCCCGGCTCCAGTGATGGAAAAGGTGTACAGGAGGAAGTAGATTGGTATGGTATCGTTGAGCTGCATATGTCTGTTAACGACAGAACTCTTTCCCGAGCCGCCAAGGGTGACGTGGAAAGAAAACCATGATATATAGGCTACCAAATATATTAAATTCAATCTAGGACTATCTATAAACATTCAACAACCATAAAGAAGGAAAGTTTTGCAAAATGCTTACTGAGATTCAAATTGCTCCTATAGGAACCACGGTGGTTACATGTTCACTATCTCAAAAAGAACGGATCCCAATTACTGACTTTTTTTAACATTATGCACCGCCCTGGGTTATGCCCAAAAGACAGTAACTGCATTAATATACCATCGTCACGGACTTTTAGATCATAAATGGACCCAAGTTTTCATAACCCATTAAATAAAATATAACATATTCAAACTAGATATAGCAGTCATTAATATTGTAACACGTAGACCCGTTGCTAGGCAACGGTAGGGAAATAAGGAACTATACAATATGAGTTGCTAACTAATGGCCCATAAACAGCAACAGATGAATTGTGCTTTCTGTGCGGTCCGTGCCGATAGCTGCGCAAGCAAAAATGGAATACGTCGTGCTGCCTTTAAGCAACAATTGCATTGCGCCCCAGGAAAAGTGTTTTCTATGCGGTTCATGTCGAGATGTTATAAGCAAGTAAGTCAGTTGATTAGCGAGTGACTGGGTTAGTTAGTCAGTGAGTTGGTTGGTGAGTTAGATAACCGCTGGGGTTCAGCTGTTGTGAGCTGCTGCTGTGAGAAGCTGGTAGATGAGACCGGGGACAGTTCGGGAACCCAGAGGAAGGGGAACTTTCGCCATTGGAAGCCGTTACCAGACAACTGGTGAAGACACAGCAGGCTGAGAAGACTTAAATATGTGCTCTAGCGAACTTTAAGTGAGTGAATTAGTGAAACGGTTATACTTACTCGTAGTCACGGATCTGTAATTACCAATCCAAACCCCGTCTATAGTCACACTCATACGCGTGACAATATTAATGAAGTGTGAATACCTATAAAATCTACACATATATGCATTATATGTAATTGTAAATGTATTGAAAAAAAAAGGTGCTGAAGTTCTTGCTACAGATAAGATCTTGAAGTTCAAATTCATGTAGACTTTTGTATAAGTAGACGGTATATTAAAAAGATATATGGAATTAACGGGTATTTGCTTCATTATTAGTAGGAGGGCCAAGATGTTTGAAATGTATTAATGTATTTGTTAACACGTAACCCATGTAATAACATGATCTTGCTTCATTTATTGGGCTAATTTTTCAATAAGTATTTTTTCAATGTTATGTACAATACTGTGAAATAATCTTGAGCAAGTCTCACTAATGTATCTAGTGAATGGATATCCTGCAGATGACATTTGAATGTCGAAAGAGTTAGAATAAATAAATAATACTTTATGCTGTAATTTACTTTATGATAAATTTTTAATTTACTGTGGATTACAGTAATGCACTTACTTACTTACTTATACATGAAGCTGAGCCCTTCTGGAGGAGCCGCCAATTCTGCAGCTACTCAAGAATTTCCCAGAATTTTATGGAACACGAAGGTTCATTACCGTGTTCACAAGAATTCTCCACTGGTCCCTATCCTGAACCAGTTCAATCAAATACATACCATCCCATCCTATCTCTCTAAGATCCATTTTAATATTGTACGCCAACCTACGCCTTGGTCTTCCCAGTGGTCTCTTTCCTTCTGGCTTTCCCACCAATATCCTATACGCATTCCTCGTCTCCCCCATTCGTGCTACATGCCTTGCCCACCTCATCCTCCATATACAAAGTAAAATCAGTATTTATTGTTTTCTTCAATCAGTTGCATGTGCAGATACTCCTAACAAGGCTCTTCCAAATCAGAGACCCTAACAGGACCACAAATTAACTCAGACACAAAAAGCAATGCCACTCAACACGACGAGGACTTCATAGAACGAGCGCTTAAAGGTTTATCATATGAGTCTGCTGAAAGTGACTGTAAATCGGCCTGACATTGACTGGGTAGTAGTGGTTTCAGAAATCTTAAGAACTCATCAAGCATGTATGTGTTGTAAATGATCAATTATGCTGTTCTGGTTAAATAAAGACGATTTGCATTTACAACACAACATGCCTATATGTATTTACGAGAAAAATATTTATACTGCAGTAATTTGGAGTTAACGAACAACCAGTTAACACCACACGACGTTGTGACTAATCCTACGTAACTAGTCAAGGCTTTTTCGAGAATGATTTGCAGGATAGCTTATAGCTGTACATTACACGACACGGCTGCTATGTATGCCTATTTAAAGAGACACATATTGTATTCTCTCAGGAAGAATATTTGCGCAGGTCAATATGTCTGATTGCAAAGTGGTCCACAGAATTAAAAGCTGAACATTATACTAATACCATTCATTCATTTTTCTTTTCACTCATCGAGCTGAGCCATTTTTGAGAAGCTGCCAATGGTGCAGCTACTTAAGAACTTCCCAGTATTTTATGGAACACGAAGGTTCATTACCATGTTCACAAGATCCCTCCAGGGGTCCCTAGTCTGAGCCAGATCAATCCAATCCATACCATCCCATCCTATCTCTCTAAGATTCATTTAATATTGGCCACCCACCTAAGCCTAGGTCTTCCCAGTGGTCTCCTTCCTTCGGGCTTTCCACCAATATCATATATACATTTCTCAAAATCCCCATTCGCATGCCTTGC
>NW_019742442.1:1027016-1106046 GCF_002891405.2 Cryptotermes secundus | reverse complement strand
CATTTTAATCACTAATTGACAATATTGACAATTGACATTTTAATATTGGCCACCCCCCTAAGCCTAGGTCTTCCCAGTGGTCTCCTTCCTTCGGGCTTTTCCACCAATATCCTATATACATTTCTCAAAATCCCCATTCGTGCTACATGCCTTGCCCAGCTCATCCTCCTTGACTTGATCATTCTAATTATACTTGGAGAAGCGTACAATAGTAATACCTATGTAAATAAATGTCAAAATGACGTAACTGATTGTAAAAGTAACTTTCTCTCCTATCCCCTTCTCGCCAGAGCTTTATTCGAGCATTTATTGCGGAGGTGTTTTACACACACATATGGACCACTGCAGGGGTTATATGTAAGGAAAACTCGGTGACACGGGAGATTCAAATTCACGACCTCAGTATTCAAGCGGTCCAAGACAATGCGGGTGCCGGCTGCAACATTTTAATTATTATTATTTTATTATTATTATTATTATTAGTAGAGGGGGTGGGTTTCCCCATGCACTTAGACCAGTTATTGTTCCATTGTGCGTCCCCCTTTAATTTCTACTGTCGCCATACCCTACCGGTACTGGTGCGTGCTATCTGCCCCGTTCAGCCAACGAAGTCGGCCGTCGGTACCTGATATTTCCCCCATCTACCAGAGCCACTGGAAACTACTTGGGCGGGAAATTGTTGCCTAATTTTGCTCAGAGGTCTCCTAGAGACATGAGGATCTTTTACGTGCCGTAAATCTACAACATGGGATCCACGGCTTAAAGTCCCTACCGGCGGACTTGTTCCCTGAATTTCCACGACCTCCGCCGGGTTTGAACCCGCGTACCTTGAGTCATGAGGTGGGAACGTTACCCCTAGACTACGGAAGCCCATAACATTTTAATTAGATAGCTGTAGAAAATATGTAACATGAGATTAACGTCACCGCTTACTCAAGGGGAAAACGTGAACTGAAAGTGTCGAAAAAGAATTCGACATTAGTCATAAACAAAGAAAGGAAGAAAGGACATACACGGAACTTTATGACTTATAGGCATACCCTCCCCCAAGTATGGTTAGAGTTGTTAAGTCAAGTACGTTCCGACAGACGAAATATGTTTCTCTGAAACAGGAAAACAAGAAACACATACAGGAGTTCGCTGCAGAAATCACTTCGAAGACAACATCTAAATGAGTGATCATACTCATTCCTATAGCATATATTTTCTGTTTGTCCTTCTTCCTTTCCTTCCTTCTTTGCTTCAGGTATTTCTACATTTCTTATTGTAATTATTTATTTATCAGTAGTTCATTGTTATTTCGTCTACATTTTTCATAAAATAAAAAGGCAAATTTCCACTTTTCTCATTCTTCCCATTGTTTTCTTTCTTTTCGTCTTTATTTATTTATTTACTTCTCTAATTCTCCTCCCTGTCCTTATATTTTCTTTCTTCAGTGAAATTCTCCTACAATAACCAGCAAATACAAATCAGTTAGACTGCAACTGTGCGCACAGCAGTCGAACTCCTGCCATGATGCAACATATTCACGGAAGAGACTGCATGCCAATACTATTATCGGAACTGACATGACAGTTAGTGCCGTTCGCAAGGCCGCCATCTTGATTCTCTTGATAACAGGGAGTTAAGAAGTACCTGGCTTGGACACAGAAGACGAATACACATAAAGAAAAAGTAATAAATAAATTCATATTTAAGTGCGTTATCGTAGAAGTTACTAGTTCCATGCCTGTAAACCTTTTAATGTAAAATTTCTTATGTATGGCCCAAGTTAAGTTTTACGAGTAGATCGTGGTAGGTAGTGATTCTTTGTTGAGTAGCTGCAGATCTGGCTTCTCCTCAAGAAGGGTTCACCTCCGTAAGTAAGCAAGTTAGGTAGGGATTTTTCTTCTTAAATTTCCAGGAGATTAAGAAGGCTCTACGTCGGTTTACAGTGCCCACTCAGATAATTATGGAACTGCAACAACTTCTACACGATGGGTAAGTCTCGAATATTGTTGAAAAAACCTTGAATGTTCACAGGACACACAATTAACTAACTTACTAATTAAGGCCATGTTGCTGAGGTCCATCCAGAGCGTTCTCCTTGCGAGGCCAATATCTGCATACAATTTTAAATGACTTTGTGCTTAGAGCAGGTTAGGCCACAAACCGTGCTGTAGCTCCTTGAACTATAAGGCACTTGCATACCAGGAGTTTTTACGGAACACGCGCGTTTCGCATCTAGACTTATGCGTTAATGAAAATAACACGAATTCAATTCCGGGTGCTTGTGTGTTGGACAAAACAAGAATGGCACAGAGGTGAAGAAGCAGGGAGAAATTTCAACAATTGGGAGAACAACAACGAAAATAACGAGGTGAAGGCAAAGAGAATAAGTAACCACAGAAGAAGAAGCCGTGCCATAGCTCAGACGGTTGGTCGTCCGCTTCCCACAGCAGCGGCCCGGGTTCGAGCCCAGGTCTAGTCATGTGGGATTTGTAGTGGACAAAGTGGCACTGGGGCAGGTTTTCTCTGAGTACTTCAATTTCCCCTGTCAAGTCTCATTTCACCGACTGCTAGACATTCATCATTATCTATCATCTACGGCTGGTGCAATAGGCCAATTAGTGGCCGACGTACCAAGTGTACTCAGTCTCACCCCACCCCAAGAAACTTACTTACTAATGGAGCTGAGCCCTTCTTGAGGAGCCGCCAATTCTGCAGCTGCTCAAGAATTTCCCAGAATTTTATGGAACCCGAAGGTTCACTATCGTGTTCAAAAGAGACACTCACTGGTCCCTATCCTGAGCCAGATCAATCCAATCCATACCATCCCATCCTATCTCTCTAAGATCCATTCTAATATTGCTCACCCACCTATGCCTTGCTCTTCCCAGTGGTCTCTTTCCTTCTGGCTTTCCCACCAATATCTTATATGCATTCCTCGCCTCCCCCATTTGTGCTACATGCCCCGCCCACCTCATCTTCCTTGACTTGATCATTCTAATTATACTTGGAGAAGAGTACAAGTTATGAAGCTCCTCATTATTCAGTTTTCTCCAACCTCCTGTCACTTCATCTCTGTTTGGTCCAAATATTCTCCTCAACACCCTGTTCTCAAACACCCTCAGTCTGTGTTCCTCCCTTAATATCAGAGACCAAGTTTCACACCCATACAGAACCACAGGCAAAATTATAGTTTTGTGTATTTTAATTTTTATGTTTTTGGACAGCAGACGAGAAGACAAAAGGTTCTGGACTGAATGGTAGCAAGCATTACCCGAGTTCAATCTCCTCTTACTTCCCCAAGAAACTAAAAATAAAAAAATAGAAGAAAATAAAAACCTCAGAATAAAATGGAGTAGTTATAGATTTTCGCCTCGTCTAACTTGGGGCTCAAAGCGATGCTCGCATGTTTAAAATATCTTGACTGTTGCTTTACTTGCGCCCTCGCTCGATATTTTGACCACGCCCGTTCTACCCCCTTGCCCTTTGTAATTATAACTTGCCCGGCAGCCTCTTACCACGCAGACGCAAAGATGGGTATATTGATCCTCATTACAAACCAACCTTCGGTCGATGTCATGTCATTTTGTACTGCATTAGATGACCCCAAAATACACCACCCTTTTCCCCCCAAACCCTTCAGCCACAATTTCAAAGTAACAGCCCCCTTCTCCATCCCATCATAGTTCCTGTATAAACACAAAACGCAATTCCAAGACTTTCGAGATGTTTCACAATAGACGCGCATACGTGGATAACCACAGGACACGCTATTAGGGGGTTCTGGCAAGAACCTGTTGTCATCCCTGGAATTTGGAGAACCCATATCATTATAAAGGACAAATGATATTCCCCGATTTCTCATACAAATATAAACATAATTATATACGAGTACGCTTAATGAACAAAACGACAACGCATTCCTATAAATATTTGGCACTGATAGTAACAAATCGATACTATATTTCGGATTAATATTAGGAGCAGGCCTAGAATCCTAAGGTGTATGGGAATGTTCACCAAGCCCTATTCTGAGCCATTTTCCATCCAATCTATATATCAACAAAATACCAACTTCTCTACGGCTCGTTTTAATATTAATATCCAGTCTACGTGCTTAAATTTTCAAAGTGGTCTCTTCCTTGAGGTTTTCTAACCGCAGTCATGATTAAATCACACAAAAATTAATTTCACTTACTATCTCATGTGGGTATAAAACTTATCTTCACAAAAAGATAAAATATTTAAGGATGACGGTAACAAGCAAAATTTCATTCACGAAGAAATTAAAATCAGATTTATTCCGAGCAATATCTATCACAATTCAGCTCAGAATTATTTGTCTTCTCGTCTCCTGCTTTAAGTTGACGATTAAGATATACAGATACATAATTTTGGCGAGCTGTTTTGTATGGGAGTGAATGTTGGGTACAAAATGCTGAGGAGAATACCAGTATCTAAAAGAAAAGAAATAGCAGTAAGTTGAAGAAAACTGCATACTGAGAAGCTTCAAAATTTGAAGTTTTCAACAGGACGGTCAACAAATCAGGGGGAGGGCGAGATTACTGGGGCATAATTTCTACAAAATTTCATTCGGAAATCGTGAAGGAAGACTTAGGCACACATGGGAGAACAATATCTGAAAGTCTCATAAAGCAACCGGGTGTAGAATGTGAACTGAATTCGTCTTGATCAGAAGAGAGACTACTGGCGGGCTATTCCAAAACAGGTAAAGAACCTTTGTGTCCCATAAATTCAGATACTTTACTGGCTACCTGAGCGATTGGTAGTTTTTCAAGGACTGTTCCATGTAGTTAGTTATTTAATTATATATTAGTCAACTGGTTAGTCAAGAATCTGAGATCGAATGAGCCTTATATATAAGAATCGTAGTGAAAAATTACATTGACATACCAGACACTGATTATAAACAACAAAAAAAAAGTAAAAGTAAAGCTATCCCTGTAACAGGCCGTGGAGGCCCATAGGGTTGTGAGACGTTGAGGGTCCAACATTATCTAGAGATTAGAAACAACAACACTAATAATTAATTTAAGACACATATATCTAATGGCTAAGGAAGAAACTGTGCTACAGGGCATGATTGATAGACTAATTGAAATTGGAAGGTGCTATGGCATGGAAATGAATGTGGAGAAAACAAAAGTAATGAAAATTTCGAGACAACCAACCCCAGTCACAATAAAGATAGACCAAAAACAAGTGGAGAATGTGAAATGTTTTAAATATTTGGGTAGCTTGTTAACAGATGATGGAAGGTGTACTTGTGAAATTAAATCCAGGATTGCCATGGCAAAAGCTGCATTTAGCAAGAAGAAGAATCTTTTTACCAGCAAATTGGACTTAAATTTGAGGAAGAAACTAGTGAAATGCTACATTTGGAGCATAGCTCTGTATGGGGCTGAAACATGGACACTTAGGGCAGTAGATCAGAAACATCTGGAAAGTTTCGAAATGTGGTGTTGGAGAAGAATGGAGAAGATCAGTTGGACCGATTATGTGAGAAATGAAGAAGTGTTAATTAGAGTCAGTGAGCAGAGGAATATCCTACATGAAATAAGAAAACGGAAGGCTAATTGGATTGGTCATGTTTTACGCAGAAACTGCCTTCTAAAAGAAGCTATCGAAGGAAAGATAGATGGGCGGATAGAAGTGACAAGAAGACGAGGAAGAAGACGTAAGAAGATGCTGGATGACCTTGGGGACAGAAGAGGATACTGTCATTTGAAGGAGAAAGCTCTAGATCGCATTAAGTGGAGGAATTGTTTTGAAAGAGACTGTGGACCTGTCGTCTTGACAGATTACTGATGATGATGATGATGATGATATCTATGTACATAAGGCATTA
This sequence comes from Cryptotermes secundus, assembly GCF_002891405.2. Lineage (NCBI taxonomy): Eukaryota > Metazoa > Arthropoda > Insecta > Blattodea > Kalotermitidae > Cryptotermes > Cryptotermes secundus. The sequence continues at coordinate 1,100,189 of NW_019742442.1, read as the reverse complement.
GAGCCCTTGTGGACCTTGGTCGTTTTTTTCAGGTTCTTAATCTATGTACATTCGGTAGGGTTCCTTGGATGGGGGATCAGCCAGTCGCAAGGCCGCTACATACACACACAACACCACAAACACAGAATAAAAGCACAAAGATATCCAAGCATAGAGTGGGATTCTAACCCACGATCCCAGTGTTTGAGCGGGCGAAGACTGTTCATGCCTTAGGCCGCGCGATCACTGTGATCGGATAGAAACATATACACATAAGAATAACAGACGACCTTCTCCGACTGCTTCGACAAAACAACTAACCAACTAAAGAATTTTCCAGCATTTTATGGAACTTCAAGTTTCATTGCCGTGTTCACAAAAGCCCTTTACTGGCACATATCCTGAGCCAGATCAATCCTCCATCGTAATACTATCCTCCCACCTATGTCTAGGTATTCCCAGTGGTCTCTTTCTTTCAGACTTTCCCAAAATAATTCTTTCTCTCCCACGCGTGCTATATACCCTGCCCATCTCATACTCCTCACTTGATCATTCTAACTATACTTGGCAAAGATGACAAGTTGTGAAGCTGCAATATATGGGTAAAATACAGTATACAGTAAGTGAGGGGGCTGTCATATTATGTTACATTACAAATAGGCCACGAACTTATGGACAGTCCGTCAAAAATTGGATATACACTGTCTTATTGACTTCTCCGGAAGGCGTTCAATAGATGTTCCCTTGATTTCATCGCATCAAGCATGCCAAGTAAACATGATCCGCAGTAGTGAGGTCTAAATGAGATGTGACGTCGTTTACTTTGATAGGTTAGTCTCGACGTCTCGGAGGAAGCTGCTGTCTCCACCTTCAGGGTAGAACATAGAGGCAATATGTGACGCCGAAACGCCGGTATCTACGTACTAAACTACATGGCAAACAGCAGTCTTCATAATAAGATCTAGAAGTCTGTGACGATGGTACATTAGTAGAAATATTGTGTTTCCAGACATTATCCATCGTCAATACAGTCCTGTTTACTTTTCAAAACGTAACGTTTCGCATGTTGGAGTATGTCTCTTTACCTGAAGACGGAGACAGAATCCAGTCTCCGAAACGCCTTGTTTTGAAAAATAAACAGGACGAAGGATAATGTCCAGAAACATAGTACTTGCAGCAATCTTCATGATTCGCAGTAGACCGGACAGATCTGACAGCGCTATATCAGCACGGCCCGCATAATAGTTGCTGTCTATTGGTCGATACAAATAGCATACCCATATTTATACTGCAATGTCACTGTTCTCCAACAGTTCTCTTTTCCTTGGCACTACAGCCCCGGTGGGCCTAGGCCTACCTCCATGAACTTCTCCGTTCACTTCGGTTCTCCAACAGTTTATTAGGTACAAATCGAACATAAGAAGCTGTCGTTAAGTAGAAAAGGCCTAATTTTACTGAAAGGCAACCCGGCGCCAACGTCAACTTCCCCTGCAGATTCTGAAATAGGCTACACTGTAATGCTATTAATGCATATAAGATGTAAACGGATGTTTAAAATAAGAATTTATATGGTGAATTTATAGAGACTTCCTGATGTTCTTCTTAACCTCGTATTCTCTCTTGTTTCACTCCTCTTCCTTCTGTCTTTTCTCCTCATGTATCGTCTTCTAATCTTTCTTCTGCTTCTAATTCTTTCTGTCCACCCTCTACACTCAGTCTCATGTATAATGGACCCCGGAAGCTTTTCATGGAAAGTCAGAGAGGCTGAAGCGTGAAGCTGACAACTCTTCTCCATTTACTCTCGAGATTACAGAGCAAATTATTTAATTCATAGGTTCACGACATTTTATCAACTGAACAGATCACACAGTATAAATAAAAAGCTAAAAGTATCCCTGTAACAGGCTGTGGAGGCCCATAGGGTTGTGAGAAGTTGAGGCTTCCAAATTCTCTAGATAATCGGCTCACAGATGGCGGTGAGGTTGTCAGCCTTACGCGCCGGCAGCGCTTTACCCCCAGCAAGATTCCTGATTCTGTAGCAGACTGAGTCGACCACTGGGCCATAATGCGGATGGAAGGATTAGGTCAATTGGAAAATCCAATTACTTCATTGGGAATCAAACCAGAGACATTCCGGCTTGTAGTACAATGCCTCAACCAACTACGCTATTGCGTGTCCCCACACAGTATAGATTGACAAGATAATTATAAATGGTAGATTGAAAACGTCAATTTTAAAGCGTTGTCTCAGAACTCGCCTGAAGGGACTGAAAGAGAACAGGAAAAACTTCTCTTAGGATAGGCAGTTTCATGACTAGGATCTTAACACAAACATTACCAAGTAATACGCGTGGATATTAACCACTATACAAAACAGTTGGTGTGACTGAAGTTTTACCCCCTGGCCAAAACACGAGTATATGGTGCAGTCTTTAGACGAGTAAATGGCCAGGAAATAAAGCTGACCACTCATTTCCATCTAGAACAGAGGTTAAGAACGCGTGGAACTTTAACTTCACTTCCCTATACATATCCATGGTGAGGTTCTCAGACAGAGGGATAACTTTACATTCATCAATAGGCCTAGCAGGCAAGCTGGGCGTGCAGGAAGCTCAAGGCAGGTGGTGCCATGATGAATAATGGAGATCACATCTGTGGCATTTTAAAACGGTCACACGCCTTCACGCATGTAATTATTTTACTTGCACAGTATAGCGGCAGCAAATAGCATCTGGCGACATTATCATCACTGATCTATACGATCTTTTACAGCACAAAAGCATCAACTTACACATCAGCTGAAAGCATCTGACACGTGTTAACATCCGAGCGTATTCACACTTTCAAAACATACAATGACGTACAGGGAAAGATATCCTCGTGCCAAAGTATTACGTCTCTAAGGCGTGATGTGGGAGAGGATTCTGAGCTTTACACGTTCCTAATCACGCTCCGACAGCTGAGTAACAGCGGGGAAAGCCACGGTAACCATTGGATATGAGGCTAGACAGAAGCCATAGTCGATCCAGAAGTGATGGCGAGAGATAATTGCCTCTTCCGAGAATCAAATCGCTTAAGGACTGGGGTCCGTAGCTAGCCAATTCCCTAATTCATCCAGATAGACTCCCACCAAATATCACGCAAGAATCTAGCTAAAATTATTTAATGTACGGAGATCCAGGAATATATAACAATCAGGCAATACTGACAAAATTAAGAAATCGACATCTGAGGTGGAGGTGGCCAACCTGAACACCAATCATGGGTCATTTACTCTACCAGCTACGAGAGACGTTCAATAAGCAAGGTTCCCTATCCTGTGACGTTTGTGTTAATCAAGCATTTTGTTTTTCGAGCCACCCACCCTACACCCTATAGTCCTGACCTTGTCCCCTTGGACTTCCATTTGTTTCCACCTCTGAAGCAACAGCTGAGGGGCTGCCGGTTCCACAATAACGAATGCGTGGAATGGCTGTGGAATGGAACACACCGAGTGTGCAACGGAATGTTTGAATTCGTGCCAAGCAGCGTGCTAGAAGATAATGATAGTTCAGTGGAAAAATGAACTGCCGTTAAGGTTGTAATGCCTTCTCGTTTAATCTCTGTGACCTACGGAAACTTCTTACTGAACAAGCTCCGTACCTCAGCTTTGCTGTGTAGTCATCAGCCAGGTGCCAGGTCATGCCGGTATCTCCGGCGACGATAAGGAGGTAGCGAAGGCTGGCGTCCAACACTGAGATCGGGCCCTAGTGACCGATATCCGTGCGTACCTTAACGGCGCCATATACTCGGCGTGGCAAGACGAGTGGACAGACACATGACAACAACCTGCGAGTTGCAAAGCCTAAAGTACAAGTGTGGCAGTCTTCCTCTAGAGCAGGCATGTCAAACTCAACTTGTACAGAGGGCCACCTCAGCCCTATAAATAATAGCCCAGGGCCGCACTTCAAAATAGAAATATACATTAGATTTTGATACAAGGAAATTTAATTCTATTTATTATTTAGGAATAATTTCAATATAATTACCTAAAGTCACATATCTTACAGTTTAAAAAAGCAAGAGAATGCCATTTTTGACAAGTATCAAACAGCTTTTCAATATGTAAAAAGAGAGATCACACAAGAAATTATGTTAGAAATAGCAAAACATTGAATTTCCTGCAGCCTGCTAATTTATGTCTGCGTGAGACTTCTTGTCTTCTGGTCTGTTGGAAAATTGTCTTTACAAAAAATATTTCTACTAAAATTTTAATATTGTTTTTAATATCAATCAGCTCTAAAAGTTGAGTGGCCGCACTTTGTGGCTATGGGGGCCGTATGTTTGACACGGCTGCTCTAGAGTCATACGGAGGGAAGAAGAAATTCTAACATGCCTCCGTACTGCTTGAACCAGTGGGATGCAAGGACATCTGTTAACATTAACGATATGGCATGTTTCAGGTGAATGTGTATAACCGCCATACTACCTTCAGTCAGGGCACCCTGAGGGCTTGGTTTGGAAAGACAACTCGAATGTGACTGCAGTTTTAGCATATCTTAACAGCGCTGGGCTCACGAGGTCGAAATAATGCGACTGTTTAGCCTTTTTAATAACTGATAATTTTACGTGAAACATATGGAAGGACCACGTGGTTTTATTTCTAATGAAATGTTAGGCTCTCACTTTACGCCCTCTCAGAACTCTGTTTCACTTCTCAATCATTCGCGCTACACTGTGCCGCTTGTTACATTTTGAGTCCAGATTTTGGATAGGCTCACATAGTCACAGATGCTGTCATCATTTCAACAGAAAACAGCTGTGTGGAGAAACCGTCAGAGCTTTTGCTTCCATCAGCGCAAGCAGAAACTGTTAAAGCGGTATCGTTATGCACTTATTTTGAAAAACTACTTCATACTGTGTGGGGCACGCGGGAGCGTAGTTGGCTGAGGAACTATGCTACAAGCCGGAAGGTCGCGGCTTACAGTCCCGATGAAGTCACTGGATTTTTCGACTTACCAAATCCTTCCAGCCGCATTATGGTCCTGTGATCGACTCAGACTCTAACAGAAATGAGTACCAGGAATCTTCCTGGGGGTAAAGGGCGGCCGGAGCGTAAGGTTACCGCCATCTGTGAGTCGACTGTCTAGAAAATGTACGAGTCTCGACTTCTCACAACTCTATGGACCTCCATGGTCTGTTACAGGGATCGCTTTACCTTCTCTACCTTTACTTCACACCGTGTAGGAAGTACAGTTTGCGAGTCCCAGTTACAATACTGAAAATATGTAGTGTGGGAACCACCCACATTGAATCAAAAGCGAGCCAATCACAGGCTAGGAACTAGCCAAAGCTAAGCAACGGCTTGGATTTTGTATGTATGTAGAGACAGTGTGGGAACCACCCACACTGAATCGAAAGCGAGCCAATCACAGGCTAGGAACTAGCCAATGCTAAGCAACGGCTTGGATTTTGTATGTATGTAGAGACAGTGTGGGAACCACCCACACTGAATCGAAAGCGAGCCAATCACAGGCTAGGAACTAGCCAATGCTAAGCAACGGCTTGGATTTTGTATGTATGTAGAGACAATGGCTGCAGTTTGCGCGTTCGCCGTTTTCTTTTCGTTTCAGAAAACAACTGCCTGAACATATTTTAATAGGTTTGTTGCCATTAGAGCTTTCAGATCATTGACTGTATCTAAGCATCTATAAGAAGGGAATTATGGGCTATATGGCGGCATTATTCTGCCATTAGAATCGAGAAATTGCAGAAAATCTCAATCAGAATAGCCAGTAGTCCTATAAAAATTTGAACTGGATGCCTGCCGAATACGAAACTACAGCGTCGGCATTGTAAAGTCTTATTTTTTTGTTCTTTCTTTGATTATATGTTTTATTTCTAGTTGAAAGAGAACGTGGCAGAACGTTACTGATACCCCAACCTTCTCAGCGCTATCTACGTAACTTTGGCAGCTGAAAAATGTGTCAGTATATAAACCCAGAAACAATCATAAGAAATCGACATGTACTGATCACCACAAATTTAAAATGCGATATTTCGCTGTTTGTCGCCCTCTGAAGTATAGCAGCGCTCTCTGCTCGCTCTCTCTCTCTCTCAAATACACACACACACACACATCAAACAGGTGTGCCAAATCACTAAGCTGTTTTCATTATTTGCACAACTATCATAGAAGCTAGTTCTGGGATCCTGTTTGTTTCGCTTCATATGAGTAAAAAGACACGTTTTTAGATCAATATATCAAATAGCTATAAAGTATGTAATTAAGTCCTGAAACTTTGCTGGAAACATTTTCATTCAGAAGAGTATTTGTACTTCTACTTGTATGTAGTAAGCCCGGTTGCTGTTATATTTACATGATAAATTAGAACCGATGAATCTCGTTTATTCAATTTCATAAGAGAAGGAATATAGCAATACGAATATTATGATTTATAAAAGGTACGTACTGATATGTTGGGATTTTGGACTTTATCCATCGTCCTGGTCCAAAATCCCAACATATCAGTGTGTTATACACCATCGTCAGAATCCTATAGTAACTAAAAGGTACGTAGTTCGTCGGAGATATTTAAAAATTGCATAGCTCTTCATTTACACATGTTCATTAGACACTACAAGCTCATATAACCGGCGCTGTTTAATTTTCTTACACCTAATTTAAATTTGTTATAATAACATCTCAAATACTGCTATCTTACCTACAACTGCATAAGTCTGGAACATGAAAAATTGTGTTAGTGCCGCTCCACCACAGAAATTCGCACGGCAGTCATGTGAACATCATTTAGGGTACGGAATTAGAAAGTACAAATATAAATGGTATCAAATGAGAAGAACTGCTTACATATTTTAAAGACTATCCTTTGACTGTTTCAGAACTTATTATGGGGACAGGAATACGGACATGATACATTAAGCCAATTTTTGCTTATAGAATAAGGAAAGTTGGCTAAAATGATACAACGTTATTTTCTTCCAAGCGCTCAGCAACAAAAAAGAAGCATAATTTGTTTTGCGACAACAGCGAAGAGTGAAAGGGCTTTGCAGTTCCTCTGTAAGAAATAAAGCAATCAACATTCCTATAATTTCTTGGATGCAAGTCGACTTTTTTCAACAAACATTTCAGGAAATGTCTGTCGATTGTCTGTTCGGTTCCAGAGACACGACAGTCCATTGTTTCATCAAGATCTCATCAATGCTGTGGTCTTTCTACCACCGCGATTTGTCTGAAGCTAATAACGTATCTAGAACCACGTGTTTAAAGCTTAGTCCTACAGTATGATGACCACCCTGTACATTGTACGGCCATTGCTGTCCTCCCCCTCGCAACACTAATCTGTTTCATCGGGGCAGTTGCACTAAACGCACCAATTAAACAGAACACGTGAACTTGCAGATATAATCATTTCCGGAATGGGGCAGTTCGTCAACTGGGAAACATAGGTTAGAAATGAAAAAAAAACACACAACCACGCATAGCAAACACAAACAGTTGGCAACATGTTAGAAACTGAAAGAAAGAAAATGCATTAATTCGTAAAAATTATTTCGTGTGAAGCTACTCATTTTTCAGACAGTTCATCCCGTCGCACCAGCCGTCATTAACTGTCAGTAGCGTTTAGCTTTTTATCGCCTGGCCAGGACTAAATTTCCAGTGTCCGCATTTGAAAAGTAGCCGGTTCGAATCTCAGCCGGATGGCAGCACTGAAAGAAGTTTATCGTGGCATTCCTTCCAATCTCCACAGGCAGATTACTGGACAATGCCTTAAAATAAGCCATGATCGCCTCCTTACAAAATTCTTACCCTGTCATCAATGATTATCATCTGCTCATCGTATTAGACACTAATACTTACTTACTCATCGAGCTGAGCCATTTTTGAGAAGCTGCCAATGGTGCAGCTACTTAAGAACTTCCCAGTATCTTATGGAACCCGAAGGTTCATTACCGTGTTCACAAGAGCCCTCCACTGGTCCCTATCCTGAGCCAGATCAACCCAATCCATACCATCCCATCCTATCTCTCTAAGATCCATTTTAATATTGCCCGCCCACCTAAGCCTAGGTCTTCCCAGTGGTCTCCTTCCTTCGGGCTTTCCCACCAATATCTTATATGCATTCCTCGTCTCCCCCACTAGTGCTAGATGCCCCGCCCACCTCATTCTCCTTGACTTGATCATTCTAATTATACTTGGAGAAGAGTACACGTTATGAAGCTCCTCATTATGCAGTTTTCTCCAACCTCATGTCACTTCATCTCTCTTCGGTCCAAATATTCTCCTCAACACCCTGTTCTCAAACACTCTCAGTCTATGTTCCGCTCTTAATGTCAGAGACACGGTTTCACACCCATACAGAACCACAGGCAAAATTATAGTTTTGTGTATTCTAATTTTTATATTTTTGGACAGCAGACGAGAAGACAAAAGGTTCTGGACTGAATGGGAGCAAGCATCACCCGAGTCATTAGAAACTCCGACGTTGTACTTTTTTAAATTTCCGCAATTGACAATAACTACAAGATATAAGCGCGAAGTTGTGAAGTGGGAACGACAACAAGGTCACTTAATCTAGGGTCCTGGAATTATGTACACATATGTTTATAACTGTTTCAAAAAATGCAACTTCTGTAGAGTACAGAACAATAAAATGGCGGCTGCATGAAATTCTTATTTACGCTCCAGATTTGCTGGCAAAATCAAATGAACTACTAGAGATAAATAAGTGAAAATTGGTATGGAAACAGATTGCAAACATATCCCCGCACTGTGTAAGCAATGATGTTTGTAAGTGACGACTGAAAACATGACGATGATACGAAATTTTTAAGGTACGTGCGACAAACTGTACGCAGGCGAAATCTGTATTTAAGTACTAATTTCTTAGAAGAAATAAACTAATAATGATACTATAATAATATAATGACCTGGAACATGTTTAAAATTTCAATAAATAAAAACCCGATCAGAATTCGAGCTTATGGTTATCTACGCATAATTTTTTTTAATTCGCTTAGTGGGGGGTGGAGTCCAACTGGGTCCACTCGGCACGGCTGCCACTGATTGGACAATTGTAGCCTTCCCCGGGTGAATATGGTGATGGAGAATTTAGTGGAATGAAGATTGGCAGGGGAAACCGAAGTACTCAGAGAAAACCCGCCCCAGCACCGTTTTGTCCACCACAAATCCCACTTGACCAGACCCGGGATGGAACCCGAGCCGCCGCGGTGGGAAGCCAGCGACTTACCGCTTGAGCTATGGTGCGGCCTATCTACGCGTAAGTCCAGCACTCTAGCCTATGACCTGAATTCAATTGTGCTGTTGGATTACAAATCTACATCATGTAGATATTACGAGGGAGAGTCAGTAAATAGATCACAAATGGGTACAAATCGTAAAACATGCGATATTCGGACCTGGAAAAGAATATCTATTTCTCGGCATATCCTCCAGAAACATTGACACACTTATCCCATCGCTTTACCAATGCGTCGAAACCCGCAGTATATGAGTCTTTTTGACTGTTGTCTCAGCCACTTCTGCAACTACGTTTCAACGCTTTCGTCATCAGCTAAAAGTTTGCCACCAAGCTGGCAATTTCTCGATCTAGTTGTGAACCGCTATATGCGATATACACTTGCCACCATAAACAGAAAACATTTCTTTATGAATATCCTTTGCATTGAATCATTTTGTCCACAAAAAAACGCACAATAGAATTCTCCTCTTCGGTAGTATACATCTCAAGCAAGGTCGCCAATCGATTGAAACGAGCCGTGAAAATACGCATGCGCGTCTGCTACCTAGGCTCTCATGAAGCTGGACTGTGCTGCTACCTAGTGATACACACAGGAAACCTATTACGTTCATTTCCCCCCCCCCTTGGCACAACAGCCCCAGTGGGCCTAGGCCTACCTCCATGAACTTCTCCGTTCACTTCGGTTTTTCTAGATCTTAGACATACGGTAGGACTCCTTGGGCGGGTGATCAGCTCGTGGCAAGGCCTCTACCTGTACACAAACACAGAAAAACGCACACAAACATCCATGCCCTGAGTGGGATTCGAACCCACGATCCCGGCTTCCGAGAGAGCGAGGACAGTGCACGCCTTAGACCGCTCGGCTACCGTGACTGGCATGACGTCCATTACATTTGTTTAATTTCATTTGCGACCTATTTACTGGCTCTCCCTCGTGCATTAACAGCACAAGATCTGTAAGAATGGAAGTCAGTGCAGTAGGAAAGTACGCTTTATGGGTACATCCCGTAACTCCCGTTAAACTATTGTAAATTAGTTCTTCGCTCGAAGTACGGAACTATGTTTGAGGAACATAACACAACACTGCAACATGATTCCACTGGGTCCATACTGATTGCACATTGGACGACCAGATGTCGACTCCCACTATAGGGGTAGGGACCGTCTTCTCTTCGCCAGTGCCGAGACTCGATTAGCCGTTTATATTACTCCAATAGTATGTGTGGTCAGAGATTGAAACTGAAGACCCACTTCCATCTAGCACAGAGTTTGTGAAATGTATTGCTTTACCTCAACTCCCCCTCTATATGCTTTCATGGAGTAGCACACAGGAGGGCTTAATATATTTATATTCTGGAAGCGTACAAGGGACGGCAACAGCACCGTCCACGTACTCGTATGGAGGGACTGAAGAAAACCCATGTTGACCTCAATCAGAGCAATCGGAACACGGTCGGAACTTAAACCGAGCACCGACCTCTCGGTTGTCTGTGAGTCCTTACGACAGTGACCTTGCAGGAGGAGAGCTACTTAAAAACTGTCAGCAGCATTGCACCAAGAAGGCTAACACAGAAGGCGGCGAGCAGTTAACAGTTCTTAGTACGAAGCGCTTTGAAATTTACGCATCTCACGTCCCGTACTACTTAGCGGATATAGATTAAATTTGGTATTCGTGACTTACTCGTACACTCGAGCACGTTTTCTGTTCGTTCGTATAAAGTAATCTTACTTTACATTAAGCTCAAACTGAAATTCACCAACTCCTAAAAGAAAAATTAAGAAACACCTGACCATGTACCATAAAAGTGCATTACATAAAATATACGTATCATTAAGACCATAACGTTTATACGAAATATCTCTACGGCGTTGTGTGTACCTAATGAGAAACAAGAATGAATGATCAATTTTGGAATGCCCTAAGTTTGGTTTAGTCAGCAACAAAATACATATGACTATGTAGGTAATATCTGTATTTCTGATTAACTCTTTCAACAACAAACTTTAATCTAAAATCGATTAATCTCGAGAATATACAAGAACCATAAAAAAGAAAATAGAAAGTATGCCTCCATTCCAGAGAATTAATTCCTAATTCACGTACCAAGACCATAGAGCAAATTCCGTCTTGAAACGATTACCGTCGCTCACTTGGTCAAAGAAATTCCCGGCCATTCATGGAAGCCAAAGATTCCCTACCATATACACAAGAGCCCGTCACAAGGCCCCATCCTCAGCCAGATGAATCAAGTCCAGTACACGCGTGTGTGAGACATTAAAATAAATAAGCCTATAATTGCATCTCTTGTTTCATATTTGTGTGATATTTCGCCACCCATCTTTAAATGAAGGACAAAGATGAGGGTATCTGGAACGAAGCTCTAGTGATATTTTCACCTAGAAGCGAAGTAAGAGCCTCCAAATAGCTATATAATGAGGTTCTTCATAATTTCTACTATTCACAAAGGACTGGAGATTAAACCAAAGAGGGATGATACATGTAGAATGAATGAGGGAAAGAGAAAGTCATAAAAAACTTGGGTCGCGAAATCAGAAGTGACCGGACTCTTTGCGAGATCTAGGCGCAGACAGGAGGATAATATCAAATTGTAGCAAATCTTACAGGTCTGAGAACAGGGTGCTGAGCAGAATATTTGGACCGAAGAGGGATGAAGTGAATAAAAGGTTCAGAACACTTTATAATGAGGAAGATCACAAGTTGCACTCTCCGCCAAGTATAATCAGAATGATCAGTCACGGACTGTGAGATGGGCAGGGTATATACGCGTAGTAGGCACGGGAGGGAAAGGAATGCATATAGGATATTCGTGGGATATCCTGAAGGGAAGAGACCACTAGGAATACCTAGATATAGGTGGGAGGATAATATTACGATGGAGGACTGATCTGGCTCAGGATGTGGGCCAATGGAGGGCTCTTGTGAAAATGGTAATGAACCTTGAGGTTCCATAAAATGCTGGAAAATTCTTTAGTATCTGAGTAACTTGCGTCTTTTCAAAATGGGTTCAGCTCCATGGAGTTAAGTTAGCAAATGTTACAGAATCAGAGAGTAAAGGTGTCGACTGAATTAAGCTGGCTCAGAACATAATGCAACTGCGTACTTTATGAACACGAGGGTGAATTTCTGAGAAAATGTGATATTACCTGAATAGCTGAGTAGTCATAAATTCCTTATGAAAGCAATTCACCATGCTGTTAACATACTTACAAGTTAGTAAATTATATATATATATACACACACACATATATATATATGTATATATATATACACGGGATCCACTCAGCCTCGTGATAACTGAGGAGCTATTTCAAGGAAATTGCGACTCCGGTCTAGAAAACCGAAATTGACGGGCGTGGGGATTCGTTGCGCTGACCACGCGGCACCCTCTATCCGCAAAAGTTGGCACTAAACTTCGCAGACAAGCGGCGGTCGCACGATCGGTATAGTTCGCTTGCGGAATAATATCACGGAGTTATATATTCTGTTTCAAGCAAATTTCGAAAGGCACGTTCGTATCCAAATTCAAAATTACAGCAGAAAGAGTTTAAAGCCCTATGTAACAAGCATTCCATGAAAAATCTTGAAAACTTCTCTGGAAGAATGATCATTATTACAGATATTCTCTCCTTCCTACCAGTTTTCCTCTATCGTGATGATCGTGATATCATTCTCTTCATGCACAATTCCTCCAATGACATATTAGTCCCCTCTGCACCCCACCAATGTGCCTTCTCCACCAGACCTTGTGCCCGCAACGACTCCCCTGTCCGCTCCGCCCTTGTCAGGAGGGCAGTCCGTATAAATGCAGTCGTCACGAGAAAATCCAGAGTCACAAAAATCGAACTGAGCTTTTGTAGGTCTGGTTACAAGCTCAAAAACACTGCATATCTCCAGTACATCGTTATATGGCGCTGGCTCTTCCATGTGCACTTCACAGATCGAGTTCAATAAATTCCTTGCCTTTATGGAACCTGAAGATCCACCACCATGGATAACACTGTTTTTCTGCGAGATAATTATTGAAGTTTCGGAGAAACCTGATGCCTTCATCTTCAGGGCAGAAGAGCCTTCAGCCCTGATGATGAAGGCAGCAAGTTTTTTTTTTTCTGAAACATAAAGATCTACTATAATACATAGCATCAGATCTTAAAGACAATAATGTTCACAGTGACCGCTGTGAGAGCCTCAAATCTCATATTCATCACAGTATTCATGAAAGCATGCAGTTGGACAATAACTTGTGCCACTTGACTCCTGTTCATCATTTCACACTCTGCGGCTATCTCTAAGATCCACTTTAAAATTAGCCTCCCAATTATACGTAGTTCTCCAAGTGGTTCCATCTCACGCGGTTTTCTATCCAAATGCGTACTCTTGTACATGATATTCTTGACGTACCAGCCTAGCAACATTAGTGAAGCTTACTGTTGTGTCATATCTCCATCTCGTCGTATCTCTTCTAACATCAACTTTTTCTCCTCAGTAGCATCTGATGTATTTTATTCTTAAATCTGTGTTTCCCTTCGGAGTGGGATAAGCAGTAAATAATTTTGTAGGTTTCGAGCAGGGACAAGAATGCCAATGAAGAAAGCAGACTTCTTGGATGTGGCGCCGGGGTAGATATTGTGTTAACCGGCGTTTCGGAAGAGCGTATCGTCTCCATCTTCAGGGTAGAAGAAAAAAGAAGAAATTCCTCGCGCGCGGATTTACTTTTTTTTCCCTACCCTGAAGATGGAGGCGATACTTTCCTCCGAAATGTCGGTTAACAAAATATCTACACGGTACCACATCCCAGAAGACTGCTTACTTCATAGTCACCGCCGTGAAGACCTCAAATCTCACAAGAATGCCAATGTTTGAAGAAGGCGAGAACAAAATTTGGAGACGTTATAACATACAAAACATTTAAGTGATNTGCCTAAGTCAGTATGTGAACATGAGGATATAACCGTGTTATGGAACCAAGGTGTACAAACAGACAGAGAGGTTCTGGCAAACAGGCCAGACATAATAATTAAAAACAAGCAAAAGAAAACTTGCATACTTATAGATGTATCAGTACCATCGGACAGGAATGTAGTACAAAAAGAAGCAGAGAAGAAATTAAAATATAAAAATTTAAGCATCGAAATTCAGCGAATGTGGAACATGAAATGTTTTGTGATACCAGTAATTATTGGAGCCACGGGTACAGTCACGAGAGGGTTGAGAAAATATTTGGAACTAATTCCTGGTAAGCACTCCATAGATTCACTGCAAAAAACAGCTATCCTGGGAACATCACACATACTACGGAAAGTGCTACAGTGCGAAGCTTGAAGCCTGAGTGGTGAGGTGCATCACTGGTTCAAGAAAAGGAATACCAGGAAATAAACCTGTGACAAGAGATGATGATAATAATAATAATAATAATAATAATAATAATCTGCAATATACCTACAACTGGAAGTAGCAGATTTTATGGCCATCTGCACACAAGTTCAAGCCCAAGACCCCAAACGATAAGCTAAACCGAACATTGTTATTGTGTTATTATTAATATACAGTTAAATAACACAGCAACAAGACTGAAAGTCTGCAATAGGGAAGTAGACTTATAACTTCCAACGGGAAGTCGCTACAGCAATTACAGTATTGCAGTAGAGGCCCGACAATAGACCGAACAGAAAACAGCAAATGTCGGGCCGCGTGCGACAGATCACCACACTGGGTCGACTGAAGACTCACAAAAGAAAAGGGCCCTCTTTGACGGCATCCTTGCACTTTCATGTTGCCTTTTTATACAAAACTGTATCTCCTTTTTACGACTAAAGGCCAACTACAGTTAAAGCTCTAGGGTAAACAGTGGGTTCGAAGCCAACCTGTAAAACAACTTTACACGCACTGATGTCGCTGCACTACTGTTGGAAGGATTAGTTAAAAAAGAGGCTCTTACAGTATTACAGTAGTCTATATAATGTCGAGATCATATACCAACAAACAAATGCCTCTGGTAAAGGACCTACGAATATTAATCAAATGTGCTTCAGCGTTCGACGACCGATGCCTCGAAACAAAGGGTTGTTGGAAGAAGGTGGAAATAATATGACAAATGCTAACAATTTCACAACAACCGAAGATCACAAGCAATATTTTTGCATACAGTGTTGGACAAAATAATGGAAACACTAAGAAATTGAGGAATAGAATTTGTTTGTGTTGGCTACATTGACAGAACTTCAGTTGTCAACAGTGAATGTTCTTCTTCCCTTTGTTTACATTCTGTAGTGCTCGTGTCAGTGAATTAATGATTGTGCTGAATTAAAGTCCATGTGAAATAATTAGAAAATGGGACATTTGTTCGATTTTGAAAGAGGACAGATCGTTGGTGCGGCATACATGAATCTTGAGAAGACACTATCAGCGAAGAGGAACAGTGGGCGAAAATCAACATCGAGAGAAAGGGATCGTCGCACACTGAGAAAAACTGTTTCGAAAAATCACAGAACTACTGCAGCAGAACTGAATATTCATCTTGAAGACCTGGTTTCCACAAAAGCTATCTGACGTGAGCTTCACAAATCCAACATCCACAGAAGAGCTGCAACTGCTAAACCTCAGATTACTGAAAGTAATGTTCAGATGAGTAAACGACGGTGTCATGACCATAAAACCTGGACATCAGACAACTGGAAACGCGCGCGTGTTATGGTCAGATGAGTCGTCCTTCACGCCGTTCCGTACACCAGGAAGCGTTTACGTTGGGAGAACACCCAAGGAAGCCTAAATCCGGAATGCCTGGTTCCAACAATGAAACGTGGAGGAGGTTCTGTGATGGTTTGGGCAGCAATGTTGTGGTAGAGTGTTCTGTTAACCTTCATACCCGAATTACTGCAAGGGGGTACGTGGACAGGTCGGATGATCAGGTGCATCCCACGATCCAGAAGTTATCTCCGAAAAGCGATGCAGTTTTCCAAGAATACAGTGCGCTAATTCACACAGCTGGAACTGTTCAGTTATGGTTTAACATCACTGAGCCACTCTGGTCAGTTTTCGAGAGTAGAGTGAGGAATAGATTCCCACCTCCGACGTCTCGAAAGCAACTTGAAGATGCTCTGCAAGAAGAATGACATAAATGTCGGCTGGAGACTGTTCAAAACTTGTGTGAGTCCATTCCAAGAAGGATTATGGCTGTACTGACGACAAAAGCTGGTCCAACACCATATTAATAAAGAAATGTGTACATTATCTGTAGTGTTTCCATTACTTTGTTCAACCTCTGTATATCCTTTGCACGAATCTGAAAATGGGTGTTCCCATAGTTCCTCATGCAAGTAACACTACTGTCCGAGAATCAGGATACGGGTGCCAGCGAAACGATTGCGGTCAAGAGGCCTAAGAGGAGAGAAGTATCGGACGAATGAAGACAGTTGCATAATGTGGAGCTTCATAATCTGTATGCTTCTCCAAATATGACTGGTATTATAAAACATAATGAAATGGCAGAGGCATATAGCACGCCGTGTATAAGAAATGGAAACAAACGACAGTTGGGGAACTTCAATAGATCACCTGGTAGATACAGGCGTACTCCGTGGCCTGTATTCCGCAAGCGAACTATACCGACCGAGCGACCGCCGCTTGTCGGCGAAGTTAGTGCTAACTTTTGCGGATGGAGGGTGTCACGTGGTCAGCGCAACGGACCCTCACGAGATAAGGGCGTGCGGGGGAATATAATATTAAAATGGATCTTAAAGATAGGGTAAGTGCGTGTGGACCGGATTAATCTGGCCCAAGAAGAGGACCTCCAACAGTACCTCGTGAACACGTAACCCTCGGGTTCCGTAAACGACGGGGAATTTCTTTACCCCTTCGGGGATTATTACGCCTACTTTCTGAAGATGTCCTCCATGAAGTTAGCAAATATTTATGAAAATATGCGAACAGAGCAGTGGTCTGCTTTGAACAGAACAACAATTCTCTTGTTTCGCGGTGTTCTCTGTGCGGTCCGTGCCGAAGCTATATAACTAGGGCCAGCTGCCATCAAGGTCTTGAGTTCTGACGCGGCAGTTAGAATAGTACGTGATTGGTGTGGGATGGCCGTCAACCTGCCAGGACGTGAGCACGGAAGCAGGGGATCGTCCACTGGCGAAGACATAGCAGACTGAGAAGACATAGCACGTGCTGTAGTGGACTGCAGACTGTGTTGGTTAGTAATAGCGCTATAGTTACTTGTAGTTACAATCTGCAAGTGTACAATAAATCCAATTACCAATCCAAATCCTGTCTATAGTCACTCATACACATGACAATATGTGTATCAAGTTTCATAAAGATTGGTTCTGGCAATTAAAAGTTGATATGGGCGATTCACAGACATACAGACAGACACTAATTGGAAAGGATGTAGAAGGAAGCGACCATGGCTGAATTTTTATTGTTCTTGAATGACTGAGGAAAACTACGAAAAACATCAGTTCGGATAGCCGGGCTCAGTGCCGATATCTGAACCTGAGACCTCCCGCGTACGAAACAGGAGTGATACCCCACTTCAACGAAGGTGGTAGAGGCATTAATTTTCAAGATTAAAAATAAGAACTCAGTATTTTCCCAGCGGGAAATAAGAAAATCACGAAAAATTAATGAATATTGGCATATAGCATTGCAGCGTCGCACTAATGATCTCTGTTACAAGTATGGTAAAGGAAAGGTAAAAAGTAAAGCTTTCCTTATAACTGGACGTGAAGGCCCATAGGGTTCGGAGGCGCTGAGGCTCCCACGTTTTCTAGACAATCGGCTCACAGATGGAGGTGAGGTTGTCAGCCTTACGCGCCGGCCGCCCTTTAAGCCCCAGGAATATTCCTGGTATTCATTTCTGTTAGAGAATGAGTCGACCACAGGGCCATAGTGCGGCTGGACTCCCATGAATTAATGTCTATTTACTGAACAGCCTACCAATCATCTCAGTATTACCTCATAATTTGCAAGAAGAACACAATATTCGGGGACACAGGCTTACGATATCCATGTCCTACGTGAATCTTCCTCAATCCAAATTCACAGACGCTCATGACACCGGACATGTCTCTTGGTGCAAAGGGTCTAAGAGCTCCCACATCTGTCATTCAAAGAAATTTATAAGATTCCCCACCGAGTAAATACTTTACTGATTCTCTATAAAGTTAACAATTTCGAAAGGCATTATGTTGAATAAGACTGGTTGATGCAAGGACGAAGTTGTTCTCAATGTTCATAAGATCGATATGTCCTATGTTCTTGCCAACATCTGCACTTTACGGAACAGCAAATATAAAAATCTGTCTCCCTGAACGATGTCACAAATCAAGGCGCAGGTCGTTCTGATATTCGTGAAAAGTCCAGAATCTATTATTTTCATGTCATTTGTAATATAAACGGTCAAATGACTGCCGTTCCTTCGCTCAACGCAGGCATTACTGGAAATCGAAAGTTATTTGGTTGCAGCATGAAAGAAATATTAGTAGAGAAACCCAGCACACGAGTTCTGCGAAATCATATTCACCGTTTCTTTCTGTGGGTCCAATAGACAGGTCTACACACAAGGTGGCCGGCCACGTCAAACTTGATGCTTTGAATTGTACAAGAATGTACTTGTTGAAGTTTCTCGGTGTCACGAAACTCAGTGCTATAGAGTGCGGCTACGCCAGTTGTTTCTATTCTACTTGTAAAGCATAATTGCAAACAAGAGTAGAAAGGTAAAGTTGTCCCTGAGCTTAACTAATTCAGCCCTATGTCATGAAGGCGTGTGGAGGAGTGGATAAATACATCCATATTTTCTTGACCTCTTCACTAGTTGGAGGTCAGTGGTCAGCTTCACGCCCCAGTCACTTTACCCCCCCCCCTTCCGGTACCCGTTGGATAGGTTGGGTGAACCCCAGAGCCGGTCTGGATGACTTGAAGANCTCCGCCCCCTCGGTCGCCCAGCCGGTAGCCAGTCGCTATACCGACTACGCTATCCCGGCTCCGCATACAGGAGTACGCACTATAAAAGTCGGGGTTAAGCAAGTATCAAGGAATAATGAAATACGCCTGTTCCGGGCTCTATTCTTTATTTCACTCGTCCAACCGAAAAAATTAAGACCGTCGGAGACAAAGGGTTTATAATTATTTTTATTCAAAATAACGTAGCATGAAACAAGAAGTTCATCTAAATAATATTTACTTGTTCAGCTAATAGCGCACAGAAAACACAGCGCGCCTGTTTTACAAAGGCAAACTCGTTAATGCCATAAAAGGTAAAACTGTTCCTGTGCTTAATTAATTAAGCACTACGCCATGAAAGTGTAAGATGTATATAGATATAAATAATCATTCTTTGCTTTGGGAATCATATGAAACCCATAAATACATATTTCGAGCTCCTGAATATTACAGCAGGTGGCAAGTCAATAAAAAGCTGACGGATGGATATTTCAAATTTATTCGAATCCATTTTCAGAAATGTAGTTAACTAAATTCAAATACTTTATACATAGATTTTGATTATTGTTTATTTAACAATGCTGTCAGCATCGAATGGTGGGATTATTAATAAATAATAAATTGAAAACAAAGTGGAAGGATTCGGCCGTGGCTATTCAAGTATTACCTCGATATCTTCCAGAAGATACAGTGCAAAACCACCAAAAATAATTGGTATCCTATCCCATACTCGAAACGGGTACCTGTAGAGTATGAGTCACAAGGCTTCCTGTCTCAGTGAAATGTTCTGTGGAAGTATTTAGTCTCTATTAAGTAATTTGAGTAACTGATACTGATTTAATAAAGTCATTCATCATTAATTCAATTCAGTTTACGGTACGCAATTAGAATACTCTCATCCCATCAGTAGCACCAATAACAGACGGGGTGGGCCATATTAAGCCCAATGCGGGATTCGAACAGTGAACATACGAACTTTTACCGAACACCTTAAACCTAATAGCCCTTGAGACTGATGCCATTATTTGTTTTCCCACAAGAAATAAAATCTGTAATATCTTTTGAAAAACGCCGCATTGCAGAAAAATGGTAACGGCCTCACACAGATGCAGATACTGTAGCATATATTGTATACCGAATATGAATCTCTAAATCCCATGTCTTAAGCTGATAGCAATGCGCACATAGACTCCCAAATAAATTAAATGTGATGGTCTCTTCATACCAATCTGCAAAACGATAAAAAAATCCTTATTGCAAATCGACGTTAATAACTCGCCATCTGAATTGACTTCATCGATTTCTCTCGTGCGAACTCTTACAAAATGAACAGAACACAACGCTTTGTTTCAAGAACATCTCATCATGGGAAATGCAACAGCGTATTCCGAGGGCATACACATATTTCCAGATGCGTTCGCTGCAGTTTTTCACATAAGCCCTATCAATAAGATTTATCTTCTTCTACCTCTTAGCTCCCCGTTTGGAGCATAGGGCTGATTTCTCAGTTTCACTGATCACTTTTACAGACGGTAGGACTCCCTGGACGGGTGATCAGCTCGTCGCAAGGCCTCTACCTAAATACAGGAAAACACAAACATAGAATAAATGCATTCACACACCAAACAATCATGCCTTGTGTGGGATTCGAACCCACGATCCTAGGTTCCGAGCGAAAACAGTACATCCCATACACCGCTCGGCTACTGTGATCGGCATGAATAACAGGATGTTCATTTATTACAGACACAAATCTACTGATGCAAAGCGTATCAACATTTCTGTTTAAAGACGGGCTTCATAAAACAGCGCGAGAACGGTCATCTTATTGCAAAATTTAAACTCTGTCTCTCTCCTTACCTGCAGACGCTGTCTGCCAAATACGCTGGAATCGATACGAAAAAATTTCCACCACCTTTTAAAAAGTTTTTTTAATGCAAGTGGGGTGGGACTAAGTCCCTAGTAGTGTGGCCTATTGTACCAGCCCCAGATGATAGGTGAGGGTGATTGTGGAGCAATTGGTGGAATGAAGATTGGCAGGGGAAACCGAAGTACTCGGAGAAAACCTGCCCCAGCGCCACTTTGTCCACCACAAATCCCACTCGACCAGACCCGGGATCGAACCCGGGCCGCCGAGGTGGAAAGCCAGCGACTAACCGCTTTATCTATGGCACGGCCTCTTAAAAAGTTAAAGATAGTTTAACTTCTACATATGCATTTGTTTGATAAACTTAGTTTTATTCAAAATATTCAGCATATTCAGCCTACGTGTGTAAATATTTATCTCAGCTGCCATCTCAATGAAGTTTACCAAACGTGAATTCGCCAAACCCGCCGCTTTTGAGGGGCATATCCCCCGTGGTGTAGGAGGGTTGACTATATTCATTTTGTCACTCTTTAACTGATTTTTTCAGATGTGTCAACGTGCGTTGTGATGCTCAAAGAAAGGTGTGGGGGGCTATTTCTACACAGGTACGGGTTAAACAAATTCGGAATGAATGCGGTCTCAGAGAACCTCACAGAAAAAGAAACTCCGTAAGGCTACTTAAAAAACTGTTAAGTGGCTATAAATTATTCACACTGACAACATTCTTTATACGAGTATATATATTTATACAAAGTTTAAGGTAAAATTGTCCTTGTGCCTAATTAAGATGTATGAGGCGCTCTTATCTCGGCATTACATGGAGATGGAAACCTCTAGCCCCAACATCTATACCGCCATGAAGAAGCTGCCGGCACCCATTGGGTGAAAAGCTATGTGAGCCCCAGAACGGATCTTGACCCTGTGGAGAAGAGAACATTCCCTTGCTTCAGCCAAGAATCGAACCCCGCTTCCTCGGTCGTAGGAACACGAACGTTATCTACATTATTAATATGACCGCGCCATAGCTCAAGCGGTTAGTAGCTGGCTTCCCACCACGGCGGCTTGGGTTCGATCCCGAGTCTCTTCAAGTGGGATTTGTGGTGGACAAAGTGGCGCTGGGGCCGGTTTTCTCCGAGTACTTCGGTTTCCCCTGCCAATCTTCATTCCACCAATTGCTCCACAATCACCCTCACTTATCATCTGGGGCTGGTACAATAGGCCAGAAGTGGCAGCAGTACAAGGGACTTAAGTCTCACCCTACTAGCATTAAAAGAAAATTACATTATTAATACTTAGTTCTGACACGATACACTAAATTGTTGCGTGTTCAAAAACTAACGAAAGTCATAACACCGATACTTAATAATATGACCGCGCCATAGGTCAAGCGGTTAGTAGCTGGCTTCCCACCACGGCGGCTTGGGTTCGATCCCGAGTCTCTTCAAGTGGGATTTGTGGTGGACAAAGTGGCGCTGGGGCAGGTTTTCTCCGAGTACTTCGGTTTCCCCTGCCAATCTTCATTCCACCAATTGCTCCACAATCACCCTCACCTATCATCTGGGGCTGGTACAATAGGCCAGAAGTGGCCGCAGTACAAGGCACTTAGTCCCACCCCACCAGCATTAAAAGAAAATTACATTATTAATATCTAGTTCTGACACGATACACTAAATTGTTGCGTGTTCAAAAACTAACGAAAGTCATAACACCGATACTTGATCCCGACACAATAGACTAAACTGTGATTTGTGTGCTCATAGTATTAAAACGCATTACACTGAATCTGAAGTGGGCTTCTGGGAAACTCCTTGAACCGAGCGCAGGATGCTTAAATGAACGCAGTGGATACAGGTACCATTACTACACACTTAAAATATGAATTTCTACCAAAATCCTTGCTTTCAGCTTTCTTTTTTTGTGGAAATGACAACAGTGTACTTTCTTTACAGTATGTATGAGACAGTAATAATCAACAAAAGACCACACTCCCTATGTTTGGATTGGAAATTAAACTTTCGCAGTAACCGGCGACCTACATTTTTTCCACCCCTGCTCTAAGATATGACAATGGAGTTTACTATTCCATGTCTGTCAATCCAAATCTGAAACTTATATGGCAATTCTAAAATTCTTAAAAAGAACAACTACAGCGCTTTTGTTTCGTGTTCTTAATTAAGAATGGTATTATATCCCATCTCCTACATTTCACATGTATAAGGAATGCTGCTTTCCCCTTCAAGATAGCCTACAGACCAGCATTAACAACACCGACAAACGTGTATGTAAGCAGCAGATCAGCTGACCTTGGTTACAACTCCACCATCACAACTTACATAACAGAATCATGCTTGGTTAACTTCGTCCGACCCCGCTGCAGGTAAAAATTCAGTAGCCATGAACCAATGTCAGGAGACAGTGAACACGGTACTTCTGCGCCGTAAGATAGATGGCAATGGTGAAAAGTGCAGTTATGACTATTTGCGTTAATGGACATGCTTCGGTAGCCCTGCTCAACAGAAAAAGCAGCATTGATTGATTCCCTTATATTTAATGTGTGTAGCTTATTGCGTAAGCCGATTACAGTGGCCGAGCGGTCTAAGGCAGGAACCGTCTCTGTCCGCTCGAACACTGGGATCGTGGGTTCGAATCCCACTCCAGGCATGAATGTCTGTGTGCGTTTATTCTGTGCTTTTGTTGTTCTGTGTGTAGGTAGCGGCCTTGCGACAGGCTGATCCTCCGTCCAAGGAGTCCTACCGACAGTGTATGGATTAAGAAATTGAAAAAGAGGCCAAGGCCCACAGGGGCTGCAGAGCCTTAGATGGTTTGGTGCGTATAACGACAATGTTTCATATGCGAACGAAAGGCAAAGTGTTGTATGAGATTTGAGTTCCTCATGGCGGTGAAAAGTGCTTTCTTCTGGGATGTGACCCGGTGCAGCTTGGTAATAGTTACAGACGTTTCGATGGAACATACTACCTCCATCTTCAGGGATAATGAGTGGGCTGTGCTGCTTGCTTGTTGCTCTCTCGGCTCACTCTTCGAAGCAGAAGATGGAGGTAATACGTTAAACCGAAATGTCGGTAAATTTTCACCGGGCTATGTGGCGCCACATTCCAGCAGATAGTGTTCTTCAGTGATAACGAACTCTTCTTTACTTACCTACAGATGCATGGCCCAGGTTAATGAAAACACTCCAACCCTGAAATCCGATCGACTGACCTAAAAAATTACGCACAGAAGTTAGTATGGGGTGCAGGGCCGCGCCATAGCTCAAGCGGTCAGTCGCTGGCTTCCCACCGCGGCGGCCCGGGTTCGATCCCGGGTCTGACCAAGTGGGATTTGTGGTGGACAAAGTGGCGCTGGGGCAGGTTTTCTCCGAGCACTTCGGTTTCCCCTGCCAATCTTCATTCCACCAATTGCTCCACAATCACCTTCACCTATCATCTGGGGCTGGTACAATAGGCCAGAAGTGGCCGCAATACAAGGGACTTAGTCCCACCCCACTAGCAATAAAAGAAAATAGTACGGGGTGCTAACGGGATGGACGGTTTACTTCAGTTCTATTGAGCTATTCAGAGGTACTGAGAAAGAACAGACGGCAGCTACTCCAGCGTGACCGAATGAGGTGTAGTCTTCACTGCTGGAAAAGAGATTAGAACCCACAGCTTCGGAAATGTACCTAATGACCTTCTTTAGAAGTCGATAGTTATTCAAAACTGTTTGCCTTCTCGAGATGTTAGAGGTTTCTTTTTTGTCAAGAAATCAAACTGTAGGTATGATCCTTCGGCTTTGTCAGATTTCTACAGACCTAGCGGCAACATTCTATTTGGGGGGAGAGCTTTATATATTGGTACCTGTGTTATTCTACAACTCCTCATTCCTGTTCGCCTATATTTTTAGCCTAATTTATTTACTATGAAAAAATAAAAGCAGTCTTATGCGATCACCATGCGCTCTGTGTGTCCCCCCTTATCAACTTTTGAATGGCTGAACCAGTCTTTACGAAATTCAGTATGCATGTCATGACACCTGAGTCCAACTCAGTGGCGTACGTCATAAATCCCTTCCATCAGTCTGTGTAGCTATACGTGTATTCATCCATCGTTACTGGGAAACGGCTCGGTAAAGATCCCTCTATCATTGCTAGGTAACAGCTCGTAAAAATGTTACTGCGGCAATGAATGCACGAAAAAGGGAAGAGTTGTTGGAGGCGTCGTTTTCTATGCGGTCTGTGCCGTATCAAGGAAAGTGGGCGATTAGTTCTTCCCAGAACTTCTTGTTTTATGTATAGGCAATGTACGCGCAAGGTAGCAGTTCTGGCCAGTTATGTGTGTTAATTTGTTGCCTCCAAATTTCACAAATCTCTTCCGTTTAATTGTCTCGAAAACCGCAAAGACTTGCAAAACGATTCTATTGAGCATAAAATGTACGCTTCGAAGTTCTCTACAGCGTTTGTTCCCAACACTTAGGCTCCGATAAACATGTACCCAGTTACGAGCAACTTGGGATCGAGAAGTGCGCAGAAGCGCATGTAGGTCTTCATATAAATTGTCAGTTGTTACAGTCATATTTTAACCAAAACTCGAATATTTTGATGTTAGTAAAGTACCCAAATGCCGGTCACGGTAGCCGAGCGGTCTAAGGCATGTACTGTCCTCGCTCGCTTGGAAACCGGGATCGTGGGTTTGAATCCCACTCAGGGCATGGATGTTATTTTGTGTGTGCGCGTTTTTCTGTGTTTGTGTACAGGTAGAGGCCTTGTGACGAGCTGATCACCCGCCCAAGGAGTCCTACCGTATGTGTAAGATTTAGAAAAACCGAAGTGAACGGATAAGTTCATGGAGGTAGGCCTAGACCCACTGGGGCTGTAGTGCCAAGGAAAAAAAAAGTACCCAAATAATGAAAATCCGTTCTGTGGTTCCCGAGTTGTTACATGAAAGCAGATGGACAAACATGGCGAAGCTAACCGGCATATTTACGCAACGCGTCAAAAAATAATTTCCATTCCTGACATTACTAACTACATTCAACTTCTTTCCATAATACGTCGCTGGTGCTGATTCTGTGTCTCATTAATAATTACGCTTTTGCTGTATGATGAACTAACCTCCGGTATATTTTATTCGAAATAAGAATCTTCAGCTTGCGTCCTATTTGTCAACCTCGCCATACCGCTTCTCTCTCGATTTACGCAGCACGGGAATAAAACCACCGATGTGTCCATTTTAATTATTACAGTTTCCACATAAAATAATTTTCCTTTGGTGAAAAAATAAACAAACAACTTTAGCAGTCGTTAATTACGCGATGCATTTAAACCATTTTGCACCGCCGTTGTGGCCTAGTGGTCAAAATTCCTGGCTAAATATCCAGAGGTCCCGGGTTCGATTCCCGGTGCTACCAGATTTTCTGAGAAGTAGTGGGTCTGGAACGGGGTCCACTCAGCCTCACGAGTATAACTGAGGAGCTATTTCAAGGAGAGAGCGGTTCCGTTCTAGAAAACAGACATTAACGGCCGTGGGGATCTGTTGCGCTGACCATGTGACACCCTCTATCCGCAAAAGTTGGCACCAACTTCGCCGACAAGCGGCGGTCACTCGGTCGGTATAGTTCGCTTGCGGACTACAAGCCACGGAGTTTCCTTTTGGTTTGTAAACCATTTTGTAGAATACTTAACATCTTACTATGCAGCATTTAACTCATGCCCCGTTAGTTTTTTTCCTCCTCTTGCTCCCACTTTGGAGTATAGGACTGATTTCTCAGTTTCATGACAATTTTAGACGGTAGGACTCCTTGGACGGGTGATCAGCTAGTCGCGAGGCCTCTACCTAAACATGGGACAACACAAACACAGATTAAAAGCATACACACACCAAACATCCATGCCTTATGTTGGATTCGAACCCACGATCTAGGCTTCCAAGAGAGCAAAAACAATTCATGTCTTACACCGCTTGGCTACCGTGACCGGCATCCCATTAATTATTACATACAAACGATGATATTAGCTTCCTGTCAGCATAATTATCGTACATTATCAAAAATAACAAAAGCGAGAGAACAAACATTCCGGGAAGTATGCGTTATTAAGGCGTCTCGAAAGTTGATCCTACAAACACTTGCACCAGCTGCCAAACGGAGAAGGAAACTCAGAGCGTGCATATGATCTTCAGTTGTCTGAGATTTAGTAATTGTTAAGCTTAGTCTCCTCTACAGATGAGTATAAAGTTACACTGTCCAATAGTTGAAGACACAAAATATCTATCTATCTATCTATCTATCTATCTATCTATCTATTCAGCCATCTTCCTTTCTTTCTTTCTTTCTATGTATGGTTCTACAGTCCTTCTGTTGGACCTTGGCTGCTTTTTCATTTTCTTAATCCTATACATAGTCCGTAGGATCAGCCCGTCGCAAGGCCGGTACCTACACACCGAACCATAAGCACAGAATAAACGCATACAAACATCCATGCCTTGAGTGGGATTCGAACTCACGTTCCCACCCTTCGAGCCGTCAATGACAATTCATGCCTCATACCGCGCGGCCACTGTGATCGTCACAAAATATTATTAACCCTGGCGAAAGTCGCGTTAAATTATTACCAAGAGGGAGGCTTCACATAGGATCAGTTATGATCTCGTAAGGTAAAAGAACTACACCTGGGCCTCAGAGTCACTCCACAAATGTGTGCTGGGAAAGTGGTTGTAAAGCTCCACGCATTCTTAACCTCAGCATTAGATGGGGATGAGCGTTTGGTTTCAGGTTCCAGCCACTTTACCCTCTGTGACAGCTGCTGGATAAGAGGCAGATTGGGACCCACAGCCCGTCTGGTCACGGTGGCAGAGAGATCGTGAATACATTTTCGTTTAATTCACACCCTAGCCACTTGCAATATTCAAAATGATACTGTCATTATTTTCGTGTGTTGCATGACAGCATCTAGACCCCAGCAGTGTTTCTGAGTCGTATTTATGAAGAGGACAATGTTAATGTTGAATTCGTTAAATATGGGTTTGCAAACACCGCGATCTTGTATCTATTTTAAAATGTATGCAACCTTGCTGTCCGTAGTATTCCAAGGTTTGACTCCTAATTTCCAAAGGGACGGCAGGAAAATCAGACCTCTCCCTGATCTCCAAAATATACAGGATGCTATGAAAGAATATTTAGTATAAATTTTTGTTAGAGTCGAAACGTTTGATCAAGAAACAGTCAAGTTTAAAGCACATTTAATTTGTAAATATTGGTACTAAAATCAAATAAAATGATAAATAACGCGTACTGTAAGAATACCTTGTTGGTTCATATGAGTTAGAGTAGATATATGCAGTGGTAATTTGTTGGGACTGAAAGTGATAACACACTTTTAGGCACTGCCTTGTACTGGTCTGAGCAAAGTCATGTGATTAAGAATCTCGTGTCTAAGGTAGCACATTAAATTATTAGGTTTTTACACAAACGTCCCCTACATGTCATCCTCCTATAAACATGAAACGAATGTACACATTCACTTATATTTTGAACAGTGGCCAAGCTACGGGCTGCAAGGCCGAAGAATCGAAATTCGATTTACGACAGAGGTAGAGAATTTTCGTCGTTGCGTCCAGACGAGGTCTGGGGCCCATTTAGTCTCCTATCTAACAGGCACACGGGCCTCTTCCTCCGGTGACAAAGCGGTACGTCATAAGGCACTTACCTGTATCTAGTTCCGAATTTATGAATGCGTGGGGCCATACCTCCACTCCCCCATACGCTTTCAAGGCGTGGTGCTTAATTCAGTATTGGACAAGTTTTACCTTTACCATGTTTATACGAGTTACTAGCACAGGCAGCCTTTTCTTATTACTTTATAATGGGAAGTAGTTAGCATTGTAAACACGTCCGCGCATACTGACGTTTTGTGCTTTGCGCCACAAATGGAATGCAGCCCCTTGTTTCGAAATTGGCAGCTTTGATTTATGACAGAGGGGGCTGTTCAACAAAGTACAGATATGCTGCGTGGAAGTTGATGATTCAGTTAAAGAACTGATGACAGAGATCACATTTCATGCTTCCAAGGTCATTCTGCAGGTAACATACTAGTCTGGCTGTAAAAAAACGAACCACTGTTTCCTGCATGTGTTCCGAGAATTCTTGTCCTGACATATTTTATTTTATACACATCATATCTTACATTCATCACATACAACAAATACGTCAAACACGTGGGTACTAATAAACTTGCGCGTTGAAAATATCGGTGGCATGTACGTAAACAAAAACATACTTTCAATGCTGCTGTTGCTGCTGCTGCTCTTACTGCGAGATACTTTCCTATCCGTCAACACCGCCTACCAAAGTGAAGGTAGTTTCAGATTTACTCACCTAGGACAGCCTGCAGAGCTTGATCCTCCCCAAGTACGTCCATGGCCGGTCCAGTTCACCTTTTACGGTATTTTTCTTTCACAAAGTTCATCTTCTAGCAATTGTATTTTCCATATTTAGATTTCACGCAAATCACACGAAAATGTTCCCGTTAACTCAGCAATGAACTTTCCTCCGAACTCTTGTGTCACGTGACTTTCGTTACAGTCATTGAGATTTCCAGGTTTACCAACAGATGGCGCGAACAAAATGCATAGTTGCTTGAAATCGCAAGAAGACGGACAGGAGTTTGTTATTTACGTTAGATGCCTTTATATATTACTGTACAGATTAGCACTGAAATGCACTAGATAAACATCGGAATTTTCCATACTTACTTTGTTCCACTTAAGGGTTAATTGTAAGAAATATTCCACTTGTTTACAAATTCACCTACCATTTAAGATACCTCAACCGTTTCCATGGCAACAGAAATTCCAGTTAACGTAAACGGAGTGTGTAATGTCATTCATAAAGCTGTAATAAGTGAGGTAATTATAACAGTCTATTGCCTATAAAGTATAAAGTTAAATATAAAATATAACCCATTCAGATTTCAGCGTAGATTATAACCGTTTCTCATGGATCTATAAGTTTCACTAGAGAATGGCATTTTGAAATCAGGAGTAAACTGAAATTATTAATACTGGAGCCTTCCTTATTGTAGGCTGTCTAATTCCAGAGAAAGCTGTTCCTTATTGGAATAAATAAAAATACAAGTTAGACTGGAATTATTAAGAATAAACAGTAAAGTTTGGAGGTTTGTTATAATAAACGTGTGTTGCTATTCGTGCTATAACATCGTTTGTATTCAAAAACAACTCATGGGCAATGCATCCTTAATGAATTATTGTTAGAGAAGTGTAGAACCATAACTGATTCTGCACACTACAATTTTATGCTCAGAAAATAACGATGTCAACTATGTGAGTGAATATATTTTTAGTAGTGTTGATGGACAAGTTAAAGTAAGTGTAGACAACAGTCCCCATAGGCCTTCTGTGAACATGCCTTTCCTAATGGAGTTTCTTGTTATATCTAATATACTCCTGTTTATTTTCTAGTAGGGTCTACTATTGAAGTGAGAAATGGCATCAGGCATACATATGCACCACAGTGATTATATTATTTTGTGGTTGAATACACTTTAAATTAGAAGTAGGCATATATGGAGAGAATTGACTCAAAAACAGCATGTTGAAATCAACAGTGCAATGAAAATATTGATACAGAATTGTGAAGCTAATTTGTTCAATGAAAACTGTTTGTAAGATGAAAATATTTAAATCAAAAATAAAATCTCTATGTACTTTACATGTAAAAGTCACTGAACTTACAAATGTTAAGGTGTTCATTGTAGCAAAAATCAGGTTCATTAAGTGAAAAGTAAGTACAACTTAACACACTTCGCTGCAAATCAAGTGTTCGTAAAAACAAGGGATGCCTGTGTAGGAATCCTATTTATTATAGGCTGTCTGATTCTGTAAAAGACCATTCCTTGTTAGAAACAAAGGCTGCTCATTTACAATCTACTACGTAACATACGCTTATGTAGGACTCAATGGTTCTTTGCTATGGTAACCCAAAATTACTTAATTTCAGGGCTTTCACTCACTGTCACAACTTTGTATATATAGAGAGAGGCAAGGAACAGTGCTTACAAATAAATACACATGATACCACTCACAGAGTATAAATATTTAATTTTCAGACATTTTTCATACATGAAGGAGGTTACAGTTTTTTCACATTTGGTTCATAACCAGCTGGCTTTCCCCATCTCCTAGCTATGCACAGAATAGGATCTCTGGTTCCGCACGGTTTGAACTGACAGATATGAGGAGGGTCCAATCAAAACGGTTCTGAAGTCTGGCTCTAGTATTACAGTCGCAGCTTTTTGAAGACCCCAGTTAGATATATTGGAGTAGCAGCAGCCAGTTAGAGACACAGATGTGGAAGTGGAGACAGGATCCGTAGCAGGCCAACATAACGTGTTGACAGAAGACATCAACTCGAGGACAGGAGGTCTTCAGGTGGTAGCCATAAAAGTGCAAAAGGTCCTAAAAAAGAAACTACGAACAAGCTCTTATAAGGACCATGGAAGAAGAAAGCCAAGACAGAATTGTCCTTAGAAAGAGTCTTCTTTCATTCTAGAAGAGAGTTCTCTATGACCTTCATAGGAGAAGACATCCCTGTTCAAGTTGTTGGGATGGAATTCAGCCTTTGTTACTTCGCTGATAATCAGGTTATGTCAGAATTTTTTGACCAGGATAGCAAAGCCCTGTATCAGGATATAGTGACCCAGGTTTGTGCTTTGTTCTCATATAGCTGACTTATCTGGATAATAAAATAGGTGTGCTGGTGGTGCTCTTTGACTGTAATCTTACTGGAACATTTAATCTGTCAAATGTGAGCCATCCTACATTTTCATAGGATACTGTACACACCCAATTTCCTTAGTTGTCATTGTTAATGGACCAAAAATAACTGGATACATTCCTCAGAGGGAGGCCAACAATCCTGTTTTGCTTGGATAGCATCCAGCTGATGCAGTTGAAGGCAGTAGTAATAAAAGGTAAAAAAGGAATTGAAGTTTGATCCTCTCTGCTTAGGAGTTGGGATTGCTCAGTTGGTATAGTGACAGGCTACGGGCTTGATGGCCCAGATTAGATTCCTGGCAATGAGAGATTTTCTCTTTCCCCACAACATCTTAAACTCAACCAGCCTCTGATCCAGTGGGTACCAGGGGCTAAACCGGCAGGGGAGTGAAGCTGACCACTTATCTGTAAGTAGTGCCAAAGTCAAGAAATTTGGAGCTATGCCTTCACTTGCCAATATATCTTCATGGCATAGTTCTTAACTAATTAAGCACAGGGAGAACTTTGCCTTTACCTTTTCCTCTCTGCTTGGTGTGACCCACTCGCATGGATTGAGAGTTCCAATTCTGAGACAATTCTGGTTGCAGGTGGTTTTGGTTCTTTATGCTGCTGTGGACAGCACAGCCTTCTTGTTCACTAGATGGTGATGCAGTCTGACATTTAAATAGAAGTTTGTGTGGGTGGGCTTCTTATGTACTGTGTGACCAAAACTGCCTTTTGTTCTTGTGTTTTAATATCCAAAAAAGTAAGGTGACTATCTCCATCTCCATTGTAAATTGGATGTATTGGTTTATGCTGTTCAGGTGGTACAGCATGTTCCTCAGTTTTTCCACTCAGTGTGACCAGATCATGAACATATTGTCAACATAATGGAACCAACAGTTGGGCTTTATGGGTTGTCCTTTTGAGTGCTTCTTTCCCTCAGGGTCCACTGTGAAGAATTGGCAAGCACAAGAAACAGTGGTGAATCCATGGTGAATGTCCAGTTGCTCATAGAAACAGAGAAATGAGGATCTTCCTCCCAACTCTCCTATCTAACCTGCCCCTTTCTGAACTTGGCTTACTTCTACCCTGAAGATGGAGGCATAATGTTCATCCAAAACATTTGTAACCACCTACCAGATTATGCATTGTTATAACTCTGTAGACTACAGTCTAATTTTCATGACCTCAAGTCTCATACTGTATAATAAGCAGTGTCTGTGTTTTCGCCCCACAGAGAAGAAGTGACGCAGGCAGTCCTGATCATGCCAGACTTAGTGGAGCAGACATATTGCTCTCAGCAGATTCATATACCACCCACATTCCCTTTCATATTGAAGCAGTATGCAAAAGCGGCTATCCGTACCCAGCCATATGATCTGTTACGTTGGTCAGCCACTTATTTTCGAGCACTGGCTCAGGGGGATGAACCTCCTGTTAAGAAGAGGCTGGAATGTCCACCTGTTGAGTCACAATTTGGCTTATCTCCAGGATATCTCAGAGTATTACTCAAACAGGTAAAGTCTTAATGAAATGCAGATCATTTAATAGCAAATTTTGTACTAAGTTTTGGAGGTTTGTAATTTTCAACTAAGATGCCATTTCCCCTTGGGTATAAGATTCATGTAAACAAAACACATAATGCGTTTGGTTGTTATTTGACGACAATATAGCTTACATTTCTTATCAAATCAAATAGTAACTTATCAAATAGTTAACCTCTTAAAATACAGTAAGATGAAAGTCCAAGTAAAATACATCTGTCTGCTAATTAGTTAGGAAGACTCTTTGTTTCAGATTGGATTCTTGAATTCTGTATCCGTTGAAATGCTTCGTGACAAATGGCAAGGCATTTGTCTTGATGAGAATACTCTAAATGAATTGCTGAAATTAGGTGGTTTTACAGAAAATGTGGACTGGTTAAAATTTATAGCAATTGCCGCTGGTCACCTTACGAACGTAAGTTATGTAAAACTTTCATGATTTCCACTCTTTACTGAAAGAGTATCCACTTATACTGCTTGTTGAAACCAATATTCAGTTACCTGATGCCCTCTTTCACTGTGATTTGTAGAAACGTGCTTTTATTTATAGATGATGATACCATGCTGTCAAAAACTAGTTTCCTAAGGTTCCAGCTAGATTATAGTAGCTTCTACCTTAACACTGAAAATGGAGACTACTAATTTGGTCAGCATATTGCAAAATGAGATCACAGCATGATGCCATCAACAAAAGACAGAAAAACAGATCCTTCAGTCCAGTTCTCAGATGTACACCTTTCCTTCTTTCCATGTCAAATATTCTGAACACCTTTACAGGACTTGGGGAATTATAAAGATTTGGGCTTGTAATGCCATGACATGACATGAAATATTTTGCCATATTTTACTAGTGTTTAGATTGGGAGTATAGATGACCTAAGAAGTGTGATGGTGTGTTAAACACGAGTGGAATTTTAAAGCCCTTTTTAAGTAACATTACTAATTTTTAAGATACATATACATCTCATAAGGCACAACAGATCACTGTGGTCACAGTGCAAGGGCCAAGAAGGCCGACCCCTTATACATTCATTCATACATCTGATTACAGGACCATACTTTGGAAACTTGGGATGGCTACAGGTCCAGTCTTTTTTTACAGTGTTCGATGTATAAAACATATGACTGAATTTAATTAGAAGGGGAAAATGTACATCAACTGCAGATCTGAAGTGAATATAATTTTAGTTTTTAATCTTTGACCATACTAAAATAATATCTTGTGTTGAGTACTGTTTGATTTAGTTTACTTGACACGAGGATTACAGAAGCTTCTGTATATTCACGAGATTAAAGGTTAGGAAGCATCTTTTGAAGCCTCCTTACCCACTGCAATTTTACTTTGACATGTACAGCCATTTTCATAAATGAGGCTCTGATGACCTCTAATGGTAGCATAATCACTCAATCAGCAATGGACAACTGTGAGTCCCAATTCTACATAGAAGGATGAGTTGTGGCCATATAACCTTTAAATCTGTTGTGGAAGACATGCCACCAGGCTATAAAGTAGATAGGTTAAGTTTGGAAGTTTTGATTTCAGTGGTTTTGATATGTACCAGTCATTTAGTACAGTTGATTCCATTATAAATCCAACGATTTTCAATAATAATTTTATCATGTCTGTTTCATGGATCAGTCACTGACTCAGACTATGTACCTAATCTGTGAGCTGCTGACTGAGGAGCCTGAGGGTGGGAGTGACATGATACCATTTGAAACCTTCAAAGAATTGTATGCCTACCTTGCACAGATGAACTGTGGCCCAAGGAAGGGAGAAGAGGAAGCAAGCGATGGTATATGTTTAGTGTGAAAACTATAACAATTTAGAACTTGAAATCTTTCTGCTTCCATTTCCCTCTAGCCCATCACCTGGTTGTTGATAGGTGACTACAGAAATTATAACTCATTAAGTATAGGTCCACCCTTGGTTTGTTGCTAGGTAACCATACATGACATAATGCATAAAGTGATCAGTCTGGTATTGCAAGACTCATTACCATGTGTCATCTCAGGAGTTCATTATAAGGATGTGTGATAGCACAGTCTTTCACTTTCATAAACCAAATTTAGTGAAAGTAAAATTAGAAAAAGCGTCATTCAATTCACAATATTTAATCCTGTAATATTCTATAACCTAATAACTAATACACACAAAATTATAATTCTACCTGTTATTAGGTATTAGTGAGAAACTTCTCACACTTAGGAAGGAACAAAGACATCACATTTGTACACAAAATATAGAGAACATGTGGGCATGAAAATACGAAGCTAGCATAATTTTTTAAGTTATGTTAATCCATTATTACTTACTTACTTACTCATGGAGCTGAGCCTTCTGGAGGAGCCACCAATTCTGCAGCTACTCAAGAATTTCCCAGCATTTTATAGAACCCGAAGGTTCATTACCATGTTCACAAGAGCCCTCCACTGGTCCCTATCCTGAGCCAGATCTATCCAATCCATACCATCCCATCCTGTCTCTCTAAGATCCATTCTAATATTGTCCACCCACCTGCGCCTTGGTCTTCCCTGTGGTTTCTTTCCTTCTGGCTTTCCCACCAATATCCTATATGCATTCCTTTCCCCCCATTTGTGCTACATGCCCTGCCCGTTTCATCCTCCTTGACTTGATCATTCTAATTATACATGAAGAAGAATAAATGTTATGAAGCTCCTCATTATACAGTTTTTCCAACTTCCTGTCACTTCATCCCTCTTCAGTCCAAATATTCTCCTCAACACCCTGTTCTCAAACACCCTCAGTCTGTGTTCCTCCATTAATGTCAGAGACCAATTTTCACACCCATACAGAACCACAGGCAAAATTATAGTTTTTTATTAACTAATTTTTATGCTTTTGGACAACATACAGGAAGACAAAAGGTTCTGGACTGAATGGTAACAAACATTACCCCGAGTTCAGGCTCCTCTTAATTTCATCCTCAATCAAGTTTTGATTTGTTATCGTCGTTCCCAAATATCTGAACTGTGCCACATTTTCAAAACATCTGTTTCCTATATTTATGTCATGATTTTGCCCTGCATTTTGGGGACAAGACAGTAACATATACTTAGTTTTCTCTGTGTTTACTTCTAGACTGACCTCTTTACGTGCGTCAATTAAAGTTTGTGTGTTTTTCTTTATGGTATCTATATTATCACCCAGTAGATTCACATCATCAGCACAGACCAACAGCTGATGTGTCCCATTTAACTTCAGTCCCACCTGGTTTCCCTGGACCTTCCTAATTGCATATTCTAAGGCAAAGTTGAAAAGGAGTGGCGATAAAGCATTTTCTTGTTTTAGACCCTTCTGGATGTTAATCCCTTATAAGTATCAAAAATATAGAGCACTCATGACAGGATAGTCAATGTGTGGAGAGTTGGTAGAATGAGAATTGGTAGGGTAAGATGAAGTACTTGGAGAAAACGAGCCCTAA
This sequence comes from Cryptotermes secundus, assembly GCF_002891405.2. NCBI lineage: Eukaryota > Metazoa > Arthropoda > Insecta > Blattodea > Kalotermitidae > Cryptotermes > Cryptotermes secundus. Next base: position 1,063,363 of record NW_019742442.1, on the reverse strand, counting down.
GGCCCCGTTTATACAAAACTGTGACTGGAGAACTTTATGCAAAGAGATCAGTTGGGAGATCATGACAGAAGAATATTAAAATACAACTGGGAAATAAGCAGAGGATTTGAAATGGATTCATCTGGCTCAGTACAGGATCATAACATGGTCCTTCTCCTCTGAAGATAATGAATATAAATTTTATAAAGGAATTCCTTGTGCCTGTAAATTTATTCCAGTTACTGGTCAAATAATCTTAACTCCAGTGAACCAATCAATAGGGTTCTTATAGTGAGACATGAAGTACAAATGCCCTTAATGTACCTTAATGTAATTATTTTCTCCACAGGAAACATTAAATCAGGTGAAGAGGCACCTATATTAGGGGCAGATGAAGCTACATCAGCTGAACTGGGTAGTGGAATTAATATTCCAGGAATTGGCCCTTTAATTCCTACTGCACAAATACAGTCAGTATTGAAGTATCTTGAATACTTGGCAGGGCAGCAGAATGGTATGGTGATGCCACGTAATCTTCATCACTTCCTTTGCCCATCACTGGACAAAGTGCTCTAGCCATTACAGTGATACTAAAGATGATGATTACTGTTCCAGGATACTTTAATGATTATTGGCTTTTTGTAGACATATCTAGGTCATTATGTAAATAACATAAAATTAAATGCCTACATGCATTAATCTATAACTTTTCTATGCACATTGCTACTCTGTGAACACATAATTAATGTATTTCCATTTAGCTGTAAAAATAAAAATAATACATGCCCCAGCATAACAGAATGAAATCTCTGATGCCATTTTGTATAAAATTTCTTCACTACCTTATACCATTAATGTGTTTATGCCAGCTTGCATTATAGTACAGTGTGTGCAAGGCAACAACACCAGCACCACTGACTCTCATGTCAGTCTCTCCTTATGCCAAACTCTGTAACTGATTAGTGTAAAAAGGTATGTTAGTTTACTTTATTTTATAAAAACTGTTGGAAGTGATCCTCTTCTGCCTTCAAGCAGGCTTCTTAATATGTAAGTTTTGCAGCATATCCTGAAGTTCACCCTCTGGAATTTGAACAGTTACACATTTTTGTTCTGGAGAGCCTGGGCAATGTGAGGGTTATTCTTCTACACTTCTCTTTCAGGTTCCCACAGAGATAAGAATCATGTTATTTAAGATCAAGGGATCTATTAGGTCAGAGTCTTTGCTGATTATTCTGTTATCTAACATCTTATGTATAGCAGCCAATGACTTTTTGGTGGAAATATGCATATTGGCTTTCTTTAGCTGTCAGTTGATTGAGAAGGTAATTCAGTATCTCACCCACATACTTATCTGAATTTGTAGTTTGTTATAAGAACATTAAGCCAGTGCTTATGCAAACCTCACCCCTACTTTTACACATATTTAATAATGAACCTAGCAGGGCCATTGGCATCAATACTGAGACAAGAACAGTGTAACAGGAACTCACTCTCATGAGACATAGCTAGCTAGTTTAATGTTGTTTCTTTACATTGAAGTATCTGTCACCCAATGAGACCTTACAGTTACTGGAGTAATTTGAAGGCAGGATATCAGATGTATTCTAACAGACTTCATTATCCAGCATGTATGAAGAATTAAGTGAACTGGTGATAGGAGAAAAATTCATAGAGAAACCCAATACAAAGTCCAGACAACATGTTTTCACTTTAATTCTCATGTATGAATCTTCCTAGGCAATAAAGCAATTGTTAGGTTGAAGAATTTGGATACATATGCTGTACCTCAATCACAAATTCAACTAGCTTATGGTGTAATGGAGAGGGAGGATGATGGGTAGTACTACTAGTGGTGGCTGGAAGAACTACTGCATGGTAACATCACAAATTTGTTCGTGAATGAGAATTCTGGATGCTTGTATATAGTTAACTAGTTTAATGTACATGGGAAATTCTGTGACCAGGGGTACAATGTACTTAAGGGATCAGAGCTTGCACTAGTTGTGACCAGTTATTTCTCAGCAATTCTGAACAAGAAGGATGCAGTCTACTTAGTTCCAGATCGCTTCTTTTTCAGTGTCTTCAGGCATCATCCAAACAACTGTACATGTCACAATGAACTGTAATGATTTAATATGAGTTGATCATTCCCAGGCACTTCTGCTGATATAAAGCATCTCTCTAGTTCTGCAGAGCTATTTACAAGTACATCCCTGCTTAAATCGCGGGATCTTGGGAGTTGACAGTGTATGGGAAAGTGGCTGTACAAGAGACAGGTTGATCCAGTGAGACAAGATTCAATGTATGTAACAGATCTGCAATACCAGAACACAGGCAATGAATTAGGCCACTGAATAAAGTCCCAGAATACCAAGATAAAAGCCAAATTATCAAGGTATATGGTCTGACTCGTCAAATTGGGGACAAATACCACTACACCAGAATAGCATCAACAGGGAAGACGGCTTAGAACTAACCCAAGCATCGAACACAACCATCAGGTTTTTACGGCTCTCTGACAGAGATTATGTTACACAATATCAAAGAGGACATACCTACTGTTAAGACTGTCATTTTCTAAACACGCGGCATATTATTAGGGCTGTGCTATATGTAGGAAACATCTTGTGAACTGGCTCATTTCCATCTACTGGTTCTACCTGCCTACTGCCCATTTCCTTTACTTACCTATTCCTACTACCTGTCTCCCTACCTGGGGCTTATTCCTGGAGTCCACATTTGCTGCTTGCAGAGATCCTGAACTGGGATATTCACTCTAAATTGTCTGTCTTCCATTCTAAAATTGTTTCAGCCCCCTGCCTCCTCTCAGCAGGCTGCCAGTCAATGAATAAATCTATGGGGTGTTTGAATTGTGTTCCACCACAAGCTGGGGGTTTTCCATCGAGGTGGTAGATATTGCATAGGCTGTTTTAATGTTAGCTTCTGAATGCATTATTTCCTTTTTTTCTACTCTTAGTGTATTCTTGTTTTGTGTATATATTATGTTACTGTTAAAAAGTAACTTACATAATGAGTTTCTTGTATGCTATTTTACTGGCAAGCCCCCTTATGTATGATCCCACAATAAGCAGAGAAGGAAGCAAAGTGGCAGTGGACAACTAAATGTTAAACCTACCCAGCAGTTACGCCAGTACCCCAGGATGGTCAAGTTAAACAATGATGGAGATTAATATATGGATGGGCGATCATTCTCCACGTTAAGCAATGGGAACCATGTCTAAAACGGGACTTTGACTCTGCCATCTTTTCCAGCATATCAGTATGAAGCATCACACTGACATATAGATATAAGTGCCCAAAAAAAAATGGGGAAAAGAAGAAAAATTTATATATAGGAACATATTTATTATGCATAAGAAATTCTCTCACAATTCAGTAGAACAAAACTTGAGAGTTTCTTTTGTCACCTAGTAAGTTTCAGTGTGAGCACCATTAGTTGTTCGATTCACACTGGAACAATATTCGGTCTTGTGCCACATATTCACAAACATAGCTTTGGTTACTGTTGTAATCACCTCTGTTATGCAATGTTGCCGAGTTCAAACATTTGCAGTTTTCTCCTGATGGATGATATCCTTCACATAACCCCAAAAAGAAAAAGTTCAATGGTGTTAAATCAGGTGAGCTTGGATGCAATACTAGGAAACTGCCTCTTCCAATCCATCCTGCAGGAATCATGCATCACAAGACAACTGTGACACTGCATAGTGTTATAACAAGTCCAGGTATGAATGGCTTGTCACAGTTGCTTCCTGAAAGAAAAAGGGGCAATGACTCGATCTTTCATCATGCCATACCACATGTTAACCTCTGTCATGTCCCTCTTATAGTCACTAATTTCTTGAGGTGGCTGACTCCCCAAATTCTGCAGTTGTGTGTGATACCATTCAGATGGACAAGTTTCCTCATGGGAAGAACACACAAGTCCAGGAAAATCACATCACTGTCGATTTTCTGCAGCATTTCCTCAAAACGTCTCTTTATCGGCTCGTTTGATGTGCTGCCACAACTGCATTTTGTAGGCATGTAACTATAAACATTTGTATAGAATGTCATGAATTGTCGAATGCGGGAGATGCAATTGCCTGCTTGTGAGGGCTAGGTAGAAATGCTTGTCCAATATGCCCTTCAACTTCCCTGGATGTCCTGGTGATATCTGAACAACACTTCCAGTATCTCTTGGACATCTACCCCACTTCTTATGGAGATGTGGCTGAACCTCCATGCAGTAACCGGAACTTACATTGTACACATTTAACAGACTTAAACTCCACGAGTCACAAGATGCAGTTCACCTTCTGCAGAACCATCGCCATTACTAGTTATTCAAAGGGATGGCACAGATGCAGCCATCAATACCAACAGAAACAAAACTTGGAACTCTAAGCTACTGAATGGCAAAATCACCTCCTCTGTATAGTACTTTTTGTATACAATTTTTTTCATGCCTTTCTTGGGCACCTGCATATCAGTGACATATACCTAATCCCCTCATTTACCACAGTAATGGAGATGGCTGACATCTTTGAAAAAAACAGGCTGACGGCTGATCACTAGGGCCTGAATTTTTTGAAAATGCATATGCACATATGCAAATGCATATTTTAAGGGTTTTTCATAGTTATTGCATATTCTAAACGTAAGAGCATATTTCTGCATATGTGTTTGGAATTGAGGATAATTTCAATATTCCCTAACAAAATCGGTTTTGCCTGTGTTTTGGTCATCCCTTGCCAGCTGCTATTCTCAACTCTCTGAGTAACGGCACTTTTACCACTTACAATACAAGCAGGTAGCTTGGCTATTTCGAAAGGGAGGGGTCGGATTTTCCTGCATTGCTTTGACCACAGCATCAGAGGGTTGGTCTCGAGAGAAGTCTCTTCAGTTAATGTGTTACTTTTTACTTTAATAGTCTGCATCAAAAAAGTGTTTGTGTACTGAAAATGCCTAAAAACTGCATCAGTAGATATTTAAAAATTTGGTGGGTGTCGGGTAATAGTGACTGTTCAACAGAAAGTATTGTCGTGTACTGTCAAGTGTGCGCAAAGGAAGTAAAATGTGAAAAGAAATTTCAACTTTAACAACACTCGTGAACGACTGCACATATTACGGCAAAGAAGGGGAAGAAGAACACACCACAACTATTTCTTACACAGGTCAAACCCAAATCCTCTGTTAATACATTTTCAGCCGATCTTTGTAAGGCTTTAGTATGCAGCAACATTCCATGGAATAAATTAAGCAATCCAGTTCTGCGATCATTTCTGGAGAAATACTGTGTAATTAAAAAAATCCCAGATGAATCAACTCTTAGAAAAAATTATCTACCTTTGCTGTATGAATTTACTCTGGAGTCAATCCATTCTGACATCAGAGGGAACTGTGTCTGGATATCAGTGGATGAGACAACCAATTTATGTGGCCAATACATAGCAAATTTCGTAGTTGGTAAGCTACATCCAGATGAACCCGGCAACCCTCATCTTCCTTGCAAAGTACTAGAGAAAACCAACCATAGCACAATAGCAAGATTTGTAAATGATTCTCTGCGACTACTATGGCCATCTTAAATTGAGAATAATTGTTGTAAGGTGCTTGTATTACTCACAAATACAGCTTCCTATATGTTGAAAACAGCAAAGGCCTTAAAAGTATTTTATCCAAATCTTATACACGTAACCTGTTTAGTGCACGGATTACACCGTATTGCAGAAAAAAATATGCGCACAGTTTCCAGCTGTTAAGGATTTAATTGCAAGTGGGGACAAAACTGTTTCTCAAAGCACCAGCTCGTGTCCAGTTCTACAAAGATTGCCTACCTCAGGTTCCTCTGCCACCTGAACTTGTCCTAACTAGTTGGGGGACATGGATATTCACAGTTTCATTTTATCAGGAGAATTTCAATCAGGTAAAAGAAGTGGTTACAAAACTTGAAGATGAGTATGCATGTGTCCGTGAAGCAAAAGTGGTGCTTGGAAGTGATACTGTTTATCAAGATGTGAATTTTATCCGTGCACATTTTTCTACAGTTTCAAAAGCCATTAAGAGCTTAGAATCTTGCGGTGCACTCCTTCATGACTCACTTCAACTCATTCAGAAAGCAACTTGTTCACCGAATTCCGCTCCAGGTGAAATTGGAGAGAAGATTAAATTCAAGTTAGAAAAGGTGTTGAAATCGAACAGAGGACTAAAAAAGATTCAGTCAATTAGTTAGTACTTGAGTGGAATTAGGGTATCTTTGCCAGATGAATGTTCCGAACCTTCAGTACCAGTGTATAAATACTGTCCAATCACGTCAGTTGATGTAGAAAGATCATTCTCAGCCTATGAACTCATTTTGATGGACAATAGACGTAGTTTGTCTTCAGAAAACATTGAAAGACTTCTAGTTACCTATTGTGATGCTACTTTCTACAGTGAATGATACACGTAAATAGGTGAGTCTGAATAAAGTGACCTGTTTCTTAAGTGCATATTGTTTTATTTTTGGTGCATATTTTCCCACTTTTTAGTGCATATTTTAAGTGTTTTAGCACATAAAGATCCGGGCCCTACTGATCACTCAAGATTTTAGTACAATTACAAACACATTAATTTGTGTTTCGTTTTTTGGCCTCTGCAAAGACATAATGCAGGTAATGTATTTCTTACTAAAAAATTTGTCAACTTGGAAATGGTAAGATGTCTTAAAACAAAGAATAAACAAATAAAACTGAAATATATAAAACTTCATTCAGTACAAACTGTCACAGGAACTCTTTTCGATGTACACATATTTAAGTAAACATGCCCATACTATGCAAGAAATATTTTTGTACTTTGATCTCAAGATAATATAAAAACAAGCCAAAAGATGCAGTGTCATAAAATTGTTGCTTGAAAATTCTTCACAAATACATTTAATATGACTCTTTAATCAATATTATTTTCATATCAAATTATCTCAAATAATTAAATTTCCTTACCAATGCAAAATAACCATTATTTTAAACACAGCCCTCTTTTCTTTGGTTTGTATTGTGGCAGTCATACTGAATCAGTCTTATAGTACACAAACTGTCATTAATGTGAAGCCCGCTTCTGTGTGTAAATGTACGCTTCAACATGAAGTGAAGATGAAGAAAATAAGTATCTCTGAAATGTCAGCAAAACAACAAACACAACATTCAGAAATAGGCTCCACATTGGCACTTAACTTTCATGATAGCATGAAATCTTTTAAAACAGTTACCACTATGATCATTGAACTGTTAACAGAACTAGACTATTCACAAATTTACCTATTTATATCCCCCAAGCCAGTCACTGCTGCTTAACAGAAAACCTGCCATAAAAATCAGTTCAACCACATTCTGTAACTGAACAGATACTTTCCAGGTAAATACAGAATTTCATTACTTAATACAATGTATGTGTATATACCATTTGAAAATAGCACAATTCATTGTTAAACACATTTTTGTAACGGTTCAAATCACTATGTTTACAAACAGAAAACTTCAGATATAAGTCTGTTATTAACCCTCCATCATCAGAAATGTAATTTTGAAGCTTCATAAGCCAATGCTGAGATTCCCAAGAAAACTTCATCTATTTGGTGTCCAGAAAAATTAGATTTACATTTTAAAATTTTAAAGTTTTTTAAAATACCGGAATATAATTAAATACCATAACTAGAAATTTATTTAATGTGTGCTATAAAGACAAATTTCTGGTGGATATCGCTGATCATGGCAAAAAAGTGTATATAACAATAAAACAGTACATAATAACTCTGAAATAAATTAATAATACAATTCTAATGACAATAAAATCCAGGTTCTTTTATATGTCACTAGAATGCAATGTACATAGGTAAGTCAATAAGTAACTTACAAATGCATATAGAACTTAAACTGATTTGAAAAAGGAGATAAAGAAAATGGGGCCGGGATACCGCAGCAAGCCGGAAAATTTTGATCCAGCGAAGGTTGGAAAGAGACAGAATCCAAAGCCAAAACTGCAACATGGACCAAAGACACCAACAGTAACATCTGCCACAAATCTACAAACGAAGGTGTCTGAACAGAGAGGAATGTTCCGATCATCTCTGAGGCAATCTTCGGCATAGACATGTCAGTGACAGAAATAGCGCCGAAACAAGCATTCACTGCTAGCCACGCAAAAGTGCCAGACATAGCAGAAGAAGTGTGGAGTAACTACTGAGGCAATGAGAAACAGCTAGAACGTATTCTCATCAGAGAAGAGGTAAGTTACTATTTCACAGCACTGTTGTGGCTAAAGCTCCTAGAGATGAAAGGGAAAGAGGGAAACAATGTCTTGACGAGCACTGAAAGAGGCATCAGGAAAGCAACTATCGATGATGTCTTTAATGTGCCACAACCATATTTTGCGTACTTGAAGGAAATCAGAACGTACAGCGATAAAATGGGAAAAGGGATGGAACTTCATATCCCAGCTCTTCCTGTCACCGTTGTACAAAATTTCGGTGGATATCATGCAAACGCACTCAATGTGGAAACACACAATTTGTTTGAAGAAGTACCATCCATGGGTATAGCTGGAGACATGGTAATGGCTTTGTGCTTGCCAAATTTTCATGTAGCTAGAAGGAGCAGTCTTCACAAACAATTTAGCTGGAAGATTCTACCCAATTGGCAAGAGACCAGAAATTAAGCAATGACTTAGTGGTTTCGGTATAACGATCAATCTGATGAATTTGTACCAGGTACAAAGTTTAATTTAAAATACCTGCACAATTTATCGGACATAGTTGGAAAGCTAACTTTCAAAAACCTCACAACTGCAGAGGGAGAATCACAAGCGATTAAAACAAAACCAGTGGATGGCTGCACAGGACAAAGAAATCCGTACAACCAACGTCAGCAGCCATGAGTTCACGAGCTCAAATGGGTGCAGCATATTGCTTCGGATTTCATCTCTACAAAGAGGATGGACCAGGAGAAAGCCATACAGCTAAATCAATGAACTGAAATTGTATAGCTCTTAGAACTACACTGTCTTGGACAATGCTGCTCGATTGGTACAACAATTGAAACGAGCGATGAGACCTGCCAGCAGGAATAGGAACTGATAGGTTCTGAGCTATCTCAAGTAGACAAGACATCTATTTAGGAAATGTCTTAAGACACATGATTAAAACTCCACGCTAAAGAGATAAACTCAACAGGGATATAAACTTGGTGTAAGGACTAGACCTACATGAACCGAGGCCATGGCGAGTAGCAATGAGGGTACAGTTCATAGTTACTATGTTTTCATTATGTAAAACCAAACTTACTCAAATATACTGGTATATATATATATATATAGAGAGAGAGAGAGAGAGAGAGAGAGAGAGAATGAAGGGGTTAATTTTACTTCAATGAGAAAGAAAAAAAAAAAGAGGATGTGCAGCTAGAGTTAAAAATTTGACTTACAACAAATTTGAGACCTGTGGCTTTGTGACGCGGGTAAAGTAAGTAAAGCTATCCCTGTAACAGGCCGTGAAGGCCCATAGGGTTGTGAGATGTTGAGGGTCCCACATTTTCTAGACAATCGGCTCAAAGATGGCAGTAAGGTTGTCAGCCTTACGTGCCAGCTGCGCTTTACTCTCCAGGAAAATAATTTTTAATTAATTCCTGGTACTCATTTCTGTTAGAGGCTGAGTCGACCCCAGGGCCATAGTGCGGCTGGAAGAATTAAGTAAATTGAAAAAATCCAATGACCTCATTGGGACTTGAACCTGTGACCTTCCGGCTTGTAGCATAGTGCCTCAACCAACTATGCTACCATGTGCCCCCTTGTGCAATGGGTTCTGGTGTTAATATTTTAATGAAATCAGCAAATGATGAGGTTATGAACTTAACTAGGAGGGATGCAATGGTATTCTGGAGAGGTCCTAATGATGTGAGCAAGAATAACTCTGAGATTGGATTAAGACACATTATAAATTTTGTTAAAGACAATAGTGATACCAACATAATCCTGTTGAATGTTCCACTCATTATGACTTGATGAAATCTTGTGTAAACAAGGAAATTACTATGTTCAACCAAAAATTATCTAAATGCATTCAAATATATGAATACTCTATGCTCTTAAATATACTATACCTTAATAGGGGACCTCTTACAAACCATGGACTCCACTTAAACGGGTTACGTATATATGTGACTTTTAATCAGCTTGTTTCTCATATTAATGGACAGCTATTAGAAGAGGCTGCAATTTCAGTTGGTTTAGGTTGGAAAATTGAACCTTCTAACTTGATTCTAGATGAAGGTTCTACTGCTGCAACAGAAAGCAGCATAGAAGTAACAAGCCCAATAAAATTAAATCTGAGTCATCTTTCAGAGAAGCCTGAACCAACTTCAACGAAAAAAACAGTAGGAAATAGAATGTCTACTAGACAAAGGAGAACTCCTTTAACAAGAAATGAGGATTTTTTTATGGAGAAGCACACTTCTGGCTCAGCTTGTAACTTCAGGACTAATAGTTTTAGACATATTAAAATAATACTTCCAGACCAAATGCTGAATCAAACCAAGATCATTTGAGAATCCACATTCAGTCTTATGACAACAACAGATTTTTACTATATTCTTCTGATAATAACTCACTAAGTTCCTTGTATCCTGAACTGCCATATTTGTCATGTTTAAGGGAACATCACCTAGATTACCCGGACTTAGATCACACTTATATAGAGCATTACAATCTTGGTGCTAAATATTGCAGACAACATCTTAGACAAGGTGCAGTATGTATTTTGTACACGAAAAATTAAAATTTTCAAATGTTAACTTAAATGAAATTTTTTAAAGAGCAAGACTTAGAAGTCTGTGCAGTTAAACTTCAACTTCCATTTGGCAATATCTGTATTCTATCCATTTACAGAGCTCCACCTGGTAATGGCTTAGATGACATTCTAAAATCCCTATATAATATTGATTTAGAATTTATTATCTATGGCGATATAAACATAAATTATCTTGTTGACAATAATAGGAAAAAACAATTACACACCTTATTATCTCTTTTAACCTCTCAAGTACAGTGCACTTTCCTACTAGAATCCAAAATAATTCAATCTCTACAATTGATAACATTTTTATTGATCTTAAGAGAAGTGGAAATTATACCATAAGTCTGCTTGCTAATGGTCTGTATGATCATGATGGCCAGATTATATACGTAAATAATAGCAACTTACAAACACATACAGTTGCACTCCTCTATGAATGAGTTTTTGATCCAATTAAGTTATGAAACTTGGAAGAGTATTTTCATGATCAGGATGTTGATACAATATTCAATTCCTTTCTTAATACTTATCTAAGAATACTATTCTCTAACTTAAAAAAAAAGTTATGATTAAAATTAAATATAATCCCTCGATCATAGGTGGTATAATGATTTCATATCAGCACAAACAGAGCTCTATTTAACTCTTAGGAATAGTAATGAACCAAATCTAAAATATCATTATAAAACATACTGAAAAATTTTGGCCAATTTTATTAAAGCAGCTAAAATCTTCATTATAATACACATAATTCTAGTAACAAAATGAAAACCACCTGGAGCATTATAAAGTCAGTTACACATAGAAAAATTAATAATGCAGGTATACAGTTTACAAACACTGACGGGAAATTAACTGATAATCATCATATGATTACAGAATGAATGAATGAATGAATGTGTAATAAATATAATAATTCTATTACAAGCAACAGTACATACAAAAATATATAAGTTACAGAAGATATAAGGAATTATAACTGAAGGCTTAAATTGTAAATTATGAAAGAAAACCCTTCTAAATGTCCCAACTCAAAACTTGATTACCAGGAATGATGAATTGGCAGGAATGTATCTTGAAGAGATGAAGACATCACTATCAGAGATAATAAGAATGAAATTTTAAACCTTTTCAAAGGCATACAAGGAAGATAACATACCTGAGAGACCTGTAAACATGTGTATAACATGTAGGACTTAATTGGATGAAAATGTCAATTTGACTACAGAACTCAAAATCAACATACAGCACTATTTTATTATATAATTTTAAATTAAAGTAGCCTCTCAAATAATTATTTGATTAAGCAGTACATAAACTGTTGTGCATGTAAGTAAATTTTATATTTTCTGGAATAAAATATCTGCACAAGCCTTTCTGTCTAGTCATTATAAAAAAAAACTCTGTGGTTTTAGTCTGAAGTGAACTATGCAGACCAAGGGACCGCCCCTTGTCAGCGTCATTAGTGCCAACTTTAGCGGATAGAGGGTGCTGTGTGGTCAGCGCAACAAATCACCACAGCCATTAATTTCAGTTTTCTAGACCGGAGCAGCTATTTCCTTGAAACAGCTCCTCAATTATCCTCATGAGACTGAGTGGACCCCGTTCCAGACCCACTACTTCTCAGAAAATCTGGTAGCGCCGGGAATCGATCCCAGCACCTCTGGATCTGTAGCCACAAACTCTGACCACTAGACCACAGAGGTCAGGTGGTCTTGTCGCTATAAATTCATTATTAAAATTAATTTCATTATGAACAATGAAATTCTCTATAAATAACATTTGTTGCATTCATTTTCAGCAAACATGAGCACTGAATTTTTCCTCCATATACTTCACTTCTGTAAGGTCTTTTCTTCTGGTTGTATATGACAATATATCATAACAGTAGTCTTTTTATTGGAACTGGGGTAGCGTAGTCAGTATAGCGACTGGCTATGGGCTGGGATGGCCAAGGGGTCGGAGTTCGAGTCCCAGTGGGGCAACGATTTTCTCTTTTCCACATTGTCCAGACTAGCTCTGGGGTTCACCCAACCTTTTATCCAATGGGTACTGAGAGATCTTTCCCAAGGGGTAAAGTTGCCAGGACGTGAAGCTGAACACTCATCTCCAACTAGTGCCAAGGTCAAGAAAATGGGGATCTATACATCCACTCCTCTGCATGCCTTCATGGCGCAGTGCTCAGTTAGTTAAGCACGGGAACAACTTTACCTTTACTCTGTTTATTAACACAAATATTAAATAAATGATGGAGACTAAATTATGCACGCATATTTTATTTTATCTGAAGTTTCCAATTTTCGTTATTTTCTGTTCACTTTTCTAAAATGGATATACTGAACATGAATTCAAATCAAAAAAAGTTATACAGCAAGATGAACACTGCATAGTTTGGTATTCTGAAAGCTAACTTCTTTCAAACAAGAATCCATCCTCTCTGACATTTAACGCTGGTGGCACCTTCTTTCTGGAGGCAGAGGAGGGAGGCTTCAGTATAAAATTCTGCCCTTAATATAATTAAGCCATTTCTTCCCTTGCAAAAACATCACATTTCATTAATCTCACTATATTAATTTATTTAACAATGATGTGACACCTGCTCAGGTTACGTATCATACAATGAGAACCAAAGAGGAGCAGAAGCCACACATGCCCACAGCCTGTTTAAAAAATATGGGTATATATCAAAAAAAGATGCTAAATTTCAGCCTATAGTTAAGGATTATATTAAAGGAAAGAATTAGGGAGTTTCTTACATCCCCAGAAATGCTGGATGCTGAAAATCATAAGAAAGAGGATCACAGAAGCCCTCTCACTGATGAAAAGTCCCTGAGAAAACCTCAATAACTTTACAGGTTAAATTCTGATTAATGTATCCAGCAGATCATCAATCACTAGACTGACACATGATTTTAAAGCCGTATGGTCTACATTCAAGGCTCTTACACTACAATTACAAAAAGTGATCATTATTAATATAAGCTTGAAAGAAGTTTCTTGGTAAGTCAGAAAGTCCTTTGACACCTTACCTCAGCCAAAAATATACAATGGATGCACCTGAGCACTAGCAAGAGCTTTCCGACAAGTTGGACACTCCTTCCTCTTGCACACTACTTCTGTAATACAGGGAGTGCAATATACATGACCACACACAGTGGCAGATATTCCTCGCTTACTGTTTACTGCTTCCAAGCATATTGCACATTCCCACTCATGCCTGAGACCTTTTTGTGTTTCAGTCTTGTCTTCAGCAATACTTTTCTGCTTCTTTTCCCCATCTGAATCTGATACATTTGTTAAAATCTCTTCCTTCTGGAATATTTCTTTATCATCCTGCAAATTATGTGAAATTCCCAGTGTTCCCAATGCAGTGTCATGTACTGATGTCAGTTGTGGGATCACTTTCAATGGCACCAAATTCTCTTGATTATCAGGTTCAAAAGACTTCTCTTGAGAGTTACAATCTACACTAATGATATTCTTATGACTGTAGGCCACAAAGTTATTAGTGCTAGAACTTGAAATCGCTGGTTTCCACACACTTTCTTCATGCTCATGACCACCTTTCTTGTCAGGTAGCGTGGAACTACTGCCTGCATCAACTAAACTTGATGCAGAGAGAACATCTGATGAAGATGGATATGGAGATGCAACATTCTGTGATTTTCCATGAGGAACTTTAAAACTATGAACTGGAGAGGCTAATCTCTTCCGTGGCAATTCAAAACTACATACTGAGGACAAAGAGGATGGCGTACCTATGCTTTGAATTACTGTATTACAACTCAAATCATAAACACCATTTGGTAACACCTGAGGTGTAGGGGTTGGAGTTTGATGATGCATTTTGAGACATAAGGGTGTCACAGAAGTGGAAGCCTGAACACAAAACCCATTCGTAACAATATCATCATATGCTTTACTGCTTCTGTAATAAGGCTGCTGTGCATCACGTTTCAGTTCATCTATCAAGTTACCTGAACTATTTGGAATGACACACCCATTATATTTCTTTGAAGACTTTCGATCTGCAGTTTCAAACTTATTGTTCCTCGTAGGTTTGTCTGTATAATTCAGTTCTTTTTGTTGAACAGAATAATCTCTTGTACCTATATTTGACTTAGAAACACAATGAACAATTTCAATATCATCATTGTCTTCAGAACTATCACTAATATCATGAACACTGATCCCAGCATTTGTATCACCTATTACAGGGACTGACTTTTCATAATCATTGTTTCCATAACTGTTTTCTTCATCAAATAATGTATGTATATCATCAATACACACAGTAGCCTTCTCTCCTGAATGCTTCCTGCTATCTTTATTTATGTCTTGATCCACAACCCTATAATGGTTCATGACATCTTGTTCTTCTCTGCATGTCATTGGTACAATCCCAGACTTATAACAAGGAACTTTTGGAACATAACTGTTATCTTTGTGCTGAAACACTTTCTTTTCTATTGAACTTTCTCCTTCTTTAGTGTCCATTTCCTCTCCATGATATTGATGTCCTCTAACAGATTTATTTTCAGCAATTTGTTTATTAGAATTACCTTGGGATTTTTTGTACCTGCAATATGACTCTTGCTTTGATACTGCATCACCTTCTCTTTCTGCACCAATTTCAGAGTGTGGGGTCCTTCGTGTTATATGCTCTAAGTCGGGTTTGAACTGATGTAATTTGCTTTTAGGTACTAACATCCCTTGATCTTTCTTGGATGAATCTGATTTAATACAGTTCGTTTTACTCCCAACAAAATTATCTGCACCACCCTGCTTGTCATTATCTTGGAAAAATTCAGAGGAATTTGATTGCTGAGAAACTGAAGAGAACAATGTTTCAGTCTTTGCACAAGCATTCAATTGAAAAATATGAGAAATATCATTCTCATTAAACGTCACAGATGGAGGTGAGCCTGATTTTGGTTGAGCAATTTTCGAATGAATGTTAAATTCAGATCCTCGATGAGGTTCACTTCTATATGACCTTAATGACATGCGCAAAGCATGTGACTGCTTCTCAGCAAGCTTCGGCTCAATACCAAATTTTGAACTTGGATGAAGCTTATTTTCAAACAACTTCAGTGATGGGGTGAATCCAGTTTTGAACTGATGAACCACTGGACTGATGTCAAAAACCGGAGTTCGGAGGCAACTCTTTTCATATATCCCAACTGGTGTTGAAGATGATGAACATCTTTTTTGTGAATGTGAGTTGTTATGAAACAGACACCTATCTTCCCATGATCCTGAAGAAGGTGGAGGATCAAACTTAATTTGCGTGCCTGAGGTTCTGTTACCAGAAATTTCTGAAGATTCATAAACCACTTTGTTTACTGTCAAGCCATCACTTGATACAGGAAACACCTGAAAGTATGTAGAAGATGCTGAAGAATGACTGGCATGTGCTGCCTTGTCCTTTAAATTTGATATAGGCAATGTAAAATTTCCCTTTTGTGTCACAAGGCTGTGGCCTGTTCCACCCGATCTAAACTGCATATCTGCATCTGTGTTTCCAGACTTTTCTGAATATTCGGGAACTGATGCCTTCCTTGTTAAATCAAGGACACACAGAGGCTTGTCAACATCTGAAGCTATGCCACGCAATTCATCAAGGATACGAAAGTATTTCTGAGAAGAAGAGAAATTGGCCTGTGCTTTCTGGTTGTGGTCTGCAGTGTTTAAATCTGATATAGACATCTGACCATTTCCTTTTTGTACTAATGAGACATGACTTGTTTCACCTTCATGTGATGTGACATTACTTCCTACATGGTTTAAATAAGGATTTATGCATATAGTGTCCACATTACCATCATCAGCCCATACTGAAGAAGATTCACAAATCCTTTTTTTAACAGGTGTTGCATGTGAAATGTCTGCATCATGGTATGTTACTATATATGTATCTGTTTTCTTTTTCTGCTCTGTATTAGAGCCAGCTGAAGGTGGCAAAGATGCATGAAACCTTAAACCTTTCCTTTTCTTGAGAGGTATATCAAGTAATAAACTGGTATTAGATGCAACATTCTGATCTCTGGTTACTGACATACTCGCGATTTACACCAACTGAAACAGTTATGACTGTTTCTTCAGCATTAACAAAATGCTCAAAAAGTACTTGAACTTTTACAGCACAATGCTTAACTTCTTTTCCTCACAGCAGGCACAAACAATATTTGCTTCCAAATGTATGTTGTTAAAATGAAAATGATTCCTGAATTAGATACAGCATCAGTAGATGAAATCTGAAAAAGCATGGGAGAAAAAAATTAGCCAGATCACAATGACACAGTAAAACAACCTGTTTAACTAAATGGTTTTGACAGTGGTGTAACACTCAGACTGCTGGATTTTTCAACTTTGTCCATCATCTGGTATTCTAAAAAACACAAATGAATATTTATAAATGTTTGACAGTTTAGGTCTTGTTATTGTGGGGCACCCTCTCTGATGAGAGGATGGGTCTGTCTTTTGTCAGAGTCACTGTCTGCAGTAGTAAGTCACATGTCATAACGTAAAGGATATTTACATTTTACATGTTAAACATGATAACGAATGTAGTAAATATATAAAGGGCCTCTTGTCAGTCCAGGCTCAGCACAGCAGATTATGCCCTATTTCTAGCCACTTCTGCCACAACGGCAGTCTACTCACTTGAACTGTCGTATGCTTGACTGCCACCAAGTTTAAGCCTCTTATACTTTCTGTGTCGGGCTTCGCCTTGTCCAATGTTGCAAACATTTTTATTATCATGATTTTGTATGACTTCTGCTTGTTACCCGCATAATTTTGTTATATAGTCATATATGTACGGGATTTCGAATGCCATGTGCAAATCACGAATCAGTGTGCGCCTTGGAAAATGTCAAGAGTCGGAACTATAGAAAACATGTCACTGTCCATATTGTTGCAGGCTTTGCCTATCACCAGCTGTTTAGTCAGCTGTTGCTAGGCAGCAAATGGTTTCTAGCTTGCGATCTGCTAGCACACGATCCACCGTAGATGTTTCCCATAGTCACATATTGTTGTAAACCTTAAGCCTTGTCCAGACTTGTTGCGTATCCCTGTATCGTATCAGTGTGGACGGTACTGTAGCCATTTGCTTACACACTGGGCGCCACCTTCCCTCTCTAACCGTTTGCTTACACGTTAGGCTCCACCTTCCCTCTATAACCGTCCTTTTGGCCCCTTGGTTGCTGGTTGCAGCTGCTCCTCTAGCCGTTCCCTCTCACCTGTTGGTACGCCGAGTTTGCAGATTGCTGCTGTGTCCTTCTTATCCAGTTCTGCTACCCTTTTTGTTGTTGTGGATAACTGTTTGCAGGATATTTGTTACATGAATGCTGGGCGCCAGTAAGCTTACTATAAAGGCTTACTTTTCAGGAAAAAGGGGGGATGAACCGGAAACTAAAGGTGATAGGTACCTCATTCGCATTACAGCAATGAGATTCTGTCTACAGTACCCCGTATCATCCTTCCATTGCAAAATCTTGATACGGTGATATGCATCGGGCTGTTTGCTCACTTGGCGGTCTTTTCCCGTCGCATGAAAGGGACAACACGCGTTGCAGTGGTGCCAGTCCGGACGTTCACGCATTGCATCCCTACTGGCACAGATCAGTGATATCCACAAATGTTGTGATTTCTTTCTTCTTTCCTTTATAGTATAGTGAAGATAGATGTACACGGCCACTACCTTCAGGTTAGGTGTACTCATTGCTGATTGAAATCTGGCTCAAAACTGAGATTCAGCTCGTCATTTCTTTGTTGCCTTCTTGGGAAGAGAAATTCTGTTGCGTTGCATCGGGTGATACGCAATGGAGATATGGAACAAGTCTAGATGCAAAATTTTGTCATGTTGTATCGGATGATACGCAACAAGTCTGGACCCGGCTTTATATGGCAACTACTGTTTACTCACCGTTGCTAAGCAATGGCACCTGAGCTGTCACTGTAATGTTTGCTTGAATGTGGGCAGTTTCCACAATATAATACATTAAGAAACAGATCCAGAACACCAAACGATGGACAAGGTCCAAAAACCCAGTAATCCTGAACTTGTTTAACCTTTACAGCATACAACTTGCTGATATACGTGCTGGTTCAGTAGGCCACAGCATGCCTAGAATCCCATTATATACAATATAAATACCATTATCACCACACTTATGTAATTCCAAGCACTAGTCCTGTGGTGACAGGAGATTTAAATGCAGACAATAAATGTTAACATACATGAAGTCAAACTTTCAAATGGCACTCTTAGTATGTCAAGACACAAAAGCATATAACTTTGCCACTTGGTTTATTTAATAATGTATTCTGAACTGCATCACTTATACAGTATCAACAGAAGAATGACTGAATAACTGGATGGAAGCAGCCACTGCCTATTTCATGGTACAGATTCATGACTCCAAATTTTTGTTCAATAATCCTAGCTCAGATGCACTTCATCAGCCAGACAGGAAGTATCCTTCAACACTGACATTTCCCAAGTCCTTTTTTGAGCATAGTGAGAATATGAAGATAATCACATCTACCAGCACATCATACGAAGAATTCTAATGCAGGAACAGTGACTCATGAAGAAAAAAGGAATTTCACAATACAGAAGATAACTATGTAAACTTCCTATAAAAGACCGTCACAGGTTACATTACATAGCATTACATTCCCTGGATCCAGAGTTAGTCAAAATGACTGCAGGATATGGAATATGTGATATAAATACAAAATCACGTATAGTATAGCTGAAGTTTTCCCATAAGAAAGTACACTGTTTATATATGAAATTTATTGTTTCTGGCATGATTCCCAAAATACGGGGTAGTGTCTGTATGGAAATTGTCATGACTGCTAAGATCCAAGAACTTCTGACACGTTGGCTTGAAGGAGAAAGTGAAAGTCTTTTTTATACAGACACCATGACTTTATTCTTGAGGGTACTACTGCCAACACAGAGGGGCACAAGGTGCTGAACCATCTATAGCAGGCACAAGTGTCCAAAAATGTGTGGCCAAAGACTTCCTGTTCCTGTGTAACAATATCACAAAGCATTCTTTGTACTAACCAACCCATCACATTCTCTCAGTCTCACAATGTAATATTTTTACCCCTTTCTGCAAGGAACAGCTGAAGGGATGTCAGTTCAAGGATGCAGTAAATGTTCATGTCATTTTGAAGACTTTGTTACAGGAGGTTCCAATTCCCTGCTCTCATTCTTGGTGTTGAACACAATTCAGAAGTCAGGTATATCACATATTCATTATGTGGACTGAGCATAAGAAATGATAACAATAGGATTTTTCAAGCTCTTTATGTTGTAATAAAGGAGAAAATTAATACTAAAAATTCATATCGCATACTCATATACATACAATGACGATAATCTGATTTTTATGTTTCGTTGAGTACAAAAAAATCAATACTGTAAGTAATGGCACAAATAAATGAATCCAAATGGAAAAAGCATGTATTTCAGTAAAGTGCTTCAGGTCATGCAATTCAACTACATTGCTCCAGTAACACTTTGCCTATAAAGGGCACAACTTCTACCCACAAAACATGAAGACAAGAAAACAAAGGATTTCTCACTTAATTATGTAACTATATGGTATTAATTTATTAATTATAAATCTCTGCCAAGACACTGAGCCTAAACACTGAACGTTCAGATTTCTCTTCACTCTTTCCTAGCAAGAACCACTAAATTCAAGAAATTTCATCAGTACATAAAACATTCTTGTGTTAACAAACACACACCCACTTTCACATAAAACATTTTTATGTTAACCCACACGCCCATTTTCAAACACACAATACTTCATTATGACAACAATTCAGAAACAGGATATTACAGTAGTTTCAGCAAAGTGCTGTGTAAGGATTCTTTGTTAAATTCAAATCACTGGTAAACTTGAAAAATGATTCCAGGCACAAGACCAGCATCCTCTGCAATGCATATTTTAAAGAATATCAAAGAGTATTTTAGGCACAGCACAATTCACGGATTGTATTACATAGCAGAAGAAGATCGTCACTGGACTGAGAGGTATGGAAATTGAATCTTCTAATGTTACATTAACATTAGGCCCAGGATAACAAAGACAGGATAGTGACTGGCTATGGGCTGGACAAATGAGGGTTCAGATCTGGAGTCCCAGTAGGGTCAAGAATTTCCACTTCTCCACCTCGTTCAAACCGGCTCTGGGATACACCCAGGCTCCAGTCGAATGAGTACCAGGGGCTCTTTCCTTGGGCTAAAGCAGTAGGGGCATGTAGCTGATCACTCATCTCCAACTAGTGCCAAGGTCAAGAAAATGTAGATTTATTTAAGCATAGGGAAAACTTTAACTTACTTTACATGAACATTGTAATAACCAATTTATGTGTTTATGTTAATTTGCTACATAAATCTATTCAGTTGGTTTTTTGCATCTCTGTGATATAAGAAGCTACTCCTTGGAAGGAAATTGCTGATTGTATACTATTTTGTTTCACTAACATTTTTGTTCCTAACAATATATATATATATATAACCAACACATATATCTCTTATCATTATCACATCATGACCATAAAATAAGAGGGCTCTTATTTTTATTTTGTTTCAAATTTTACATATTTAATGCCATATCACAATCCCAAGGGGAACTGCCCACCTCAGGTGCAAACCAGTGTTACAATATAAGGCAACCATTATGATCAGTGAATAACAAATTGGAAAGGATGTGGAAAGAAAAGTCATGAGATAATTGGGGGTATTATGTCAGCATCTGCACAAAGAAAGTACAGAAACCCACAGAAAACCTCAATAAGGACAGCCAAATGTGAAGCTAAAGCAGGATTTCTAATTACTTAATCTCAACGTCTGGAGACAGGAAAATTATATAAACTGAATCCATGGTACCTCAGTCAATAAACACTATAGACTGGCAACTGGGGTTTGATTCATGGTAGGACAGGGGTTTTCTTCCCTCACCACCACATCTAAACCAGCTATGGGGCCCAACACACCTTATAGCCAGTGGGTAGCAGTGATTCACCTATATCATTGAGATTAAGAATCTAAGAAGCTTTAACAATAGACAACATCTACTACAAGAGAGGACAACACCATACACTGGTGGAGAGAACAACATACAGACAAGGGACAAAATGCAACAACAGGCTCACGTATAGAAATCCGCAGGCTGCTACAATATAAACATCCATGGAAAGGATCAAAATACATCATCTGGACAAGTGGACAACGCTCTAGTGAGGTGCAAAAGGAATTTTACAACACTTTAAGAAAAAAGAAGGCCGTGCCATAGCTCAAGCGGTTAGTCGCTGGCTTCCCACCACAGTGGCCTGGGTTCAATCCCAGGTCTGGTCAAGTGGGATTTGTGGTGGACAAAGTGGTGCTGGGGCAGGTTTTCTCCAAGTACTTCGGTTTTGATATGTTGGCAACTCTCTAATGTTAAAATATAATGCTAGAGTTGGCAACGTCGTAGTAAACAATTTTTTATAATAGACTGTGCTACATGCGCTGTTCCTAATTTCTCTATTGTTATGTGTTACCATGGTTATGTGTGTGAATATATATAAAACGCTTTTGTGTATCAAAAGTTACTCTTAATAAAGCAGGGTTAGATTGAACACTGATTCTTACTTATCATTCGATCCACGTGGAAGTAACAAAAATAACAGGTTTCCCCTGCCAATCTTCATTATACCAACTGCTCCACAATCACCCTCATCTATCATCTGGGGATGGTAGAATAGGCCAAGAGTGGCCACAGTACAAGGGACTTACAAGAGAATGGTCTGATCTGACATGTTGAAACCTGCCCTGATTTTTTTTTTCACTGCAAGAGTACACACAACAAAATCCACTGTCAAAATTTTAGCTGCTAATACGCACTGCAATTATTTTTTCAAAATTGCTGAACATGGCCAATATTGTAGCCTGCCAGACCCTTGGAGAAATGACCACCCCTAGCAGAGCCAGAGCAGTATGCAATATGCAACACGGCTGTCTCACAGCCCAGGCTGGGGTTGTACAAACCTCTGGTACAAGCGGTTCCCTATACAGAAAAAATGAGTAACTTCGGCAATTTTTAAAAAATACTTGCAGTGTGTATTAGCAGCTAAAATTCTGGCAGCGGATTTTGTTGTGTATATTCTTGCAGTGAAAAAAAAAATCAGGGCAGGTTTTGACATGTAGGATCAGACCATTCCCTTGTTAGTCCCACCCCATTAGCAATAAAAAAAAAAATCTTAAATTTTAATAGAAAGTAGATTACAGCATATGGTAATTCAACTGATGTTAGCCAGATTGTTACTACAACATTAATTTCATGGAATATTGTAGTTACATGTGAAGTGAATGTGTGATATTCAATATACTATAACAGTTTTGGCAAATTAAGATATCTCATGATGACTGGCTGGGGCTGAAACATGTTGTAAAAGGGAAACTGAAACAGAAAGAGTAAAATAGTTACACTGTTGATAGAACTGTATTATCAATATTGCGTGTAAAAGTATGATGCTTTATCTGAAATCCCCTACATAAGTGTAATGACAACTATATCTTAGCTTTTCATAAATCACAGTATACATAGTAACACAAGCATAATAACGGTCATCAAAACAGAAATCCACAATCCACATCAGTACGAAAAATTTTACTATACTTCTCTAAACACATTCATCTACTTAGTTGTTTTCTTGCATATTTTCAATCCACATATACTCCCATACATTATCTGACTTCTCTGTAACAGAGTTTTCTGGACTACTGCTGTGTCCTTATCCTTATGGTGTACAATCATCGTAACTTTATCATCGTACAGAGAATTCAGAGAGCATTCTGTAAGTTTTGTTGTGGAAACAACCTATCTCCACTGGAACACAACATTTCCAGCATTCACAGTCTGTGAAAAGGAAGAAGAAGAGTATATATGGGATCACTTTGAGTAAGTTTTCAAGAATTTAAAACTGTCTAAAATCAAGCTCTCCTGAATGTTTAGCATCGTCAAGACCAGCATGCAATATGAAAAGTGTGCCATGAATTTCTGTTTAATTTATTTTCTGTATTTTACACAGATAGATAGATAGGCTTCTGGTACCTTCCTCCCTGCATGTCTGTGTACTGCTTCACATTAATAATTTCTGAACCAAGCAAATGATTTTTATGAACCATGTATGAATATTATGCCCATACAGGTCACCCCCCTCTTTGTACCTCATAATTTCCCACTATCAATATCACCAACATGGCAGCCTTGCAAAGTTTTAAGTTTGTATATGTATATATACCGCACGCATGTGTGTGTGTGTGTGTGTGTATCAATCAGTTTGCTGACAGTACTACATATCTACAGCTACTCTTGTCTAGCATCCTTCTCCCCCACTTCTCCAAGCTTCCCTCCCCACTTGAACTTGCCAGATGACACCATAAAGTAATTTACTGTTTTATGTACTTAGAAAGAACTACCCAGAGGACACTGACTTCAATTTAGTAAGAGTTCTTAAAGAGATTATATACTACAGAGGCACATGCCATTCATGTGAAGAATGTAAGAAAGGGCTGGACTGCTCAACAATATTCGAGAAGAATTTTGAGGTTTGTATGATGTTCACCAAAAATTAATTTGTAGGCTATTTTATGATGCTGTCGGTAGCTAGACTAGACAGCGTCAAAGGGTAGGATGAGAGATGAATAAGTATGTGGAAAAAAAGCTGTTCTGGTCTAATCATGGTACTATCACAGAATTTCCTTGCAGTGACTGAAGAAAACCACAAAACCTCGGTCAGAATAGCTTGTATTGTGGCCAAGATTAAAATTGAGCATTTCCAGAATGTGAGACAAGAGAACTACCACTATGCCAACCTGTTTGGTTTCAAGCTTTCATTTATAACCTTCATATCTACATTTTATAAGGAGAGCCTTCATGTCTGAATGCATGTTCTAAACGAACAAGTTTTGAAGCAGCGAACTGATGTTGTGTATATCATGTTATCAGAAGCTTCATAACCTTCTTACCTTACAATACTGTACAACCAAAAATAAATGTGGCAACTGCATGAACTTTTGAAAAAGCAATTTTTAAGAACATGGAATTCCTATTATGGTCACAAAAAATAATTAGGTGTTGACATAAAATCTATACTGATATGACCAAATATTGTGATTAGCAATCATGCTTCATGTTTGGGAGGTCCCAAGTTCATCTCAGCCTGAAGGTAGGCTATCTTCACAGAGGATTTTTGTGGTTTCCTTCAGTCCCCACATACAAATGCCATGAAAGTATCTAAAATTATGCCAACCACATCTTCCACACCCTGTACAATTTATTATTCAATAACCATCCTATCATTCAATATTATAATCTGAGTTATAAAATGTGGACACTTTTCCCTAGTGGCTATGAACAATATTAAGTGAAGTAGTTATAAGGGTTCATACTGCTTCCCTGTTGAACTATCTGAGATGATATAAAAAGTGTGCATTTTTTTCAATAAAGAGCAATTAGTAAGGGGATGAATGGTGATGGAAGGATCAAATTTTGTCAGAAACACACCTGATCCACTCACTTGTCCTGTCTGCCTATCAACATACTCACCCATCCATATATACTTATATCCACTTCCTGTCTTTCTTCATCTACACCTATACTTACCTATATCCATCCATCTGTCCAATTAGAGTACACAGGAAGAAAAGTCGATAGCTACATAGCTGAAATAACTGAGTTTTAGGAACGTGAATGTTCATTACTGTGTTTGCAAATGCCCACCAATAGACACTACTCTGAGCCAATCCAATACAGGCGTAATATTACCTTCCCAAATGAGTGATCTTTTCTTTTTGTTGTCTTCCAATTAAAATGTCCATGTATTTTTAACTTCCCTCATGCTTGCTTGCTTACTTACTTTACTTATTCATGGAGTTGAGCCCTTCTTGAGGAGCCGCAAATTCTGCAGCTACTCAAGAATTTCCTAGCATTTTATGGAACCCAAAGGTTTATTAACGTGTTCACAAGAGCCCTCCACTGGTCCCTATCCTGAGCCAGATCAATCCAATTCATCCCATCCTATCGTATCTCTCTAAGATCCATTTTAATATTGTTCACCCACCTATGCCTTGGTCATGGTTTAACTGTCTTAAAAATATTATCCTGTTGCTTCCTCTTTCTTAGCTCTAAATATTCTCCTCAGCATATATTCGCATATAGCTGTAATAGTAACAGCTTTTTGTTGACAGAATTCTGAAAACACTCCACAGATATACTATCTTAACAACTGCACTGAAAATAACATAACTCTTCTATCATTACAGATACCTGCACCATGTGACAAAGTATTTGCTTTTTGCAAATGGAATGACCAACCATTCAACTGCTGTGCTAATTTCTTACCCCTAATATCTGAAACAGGTTCATGCTATACTGTCAACTCCATTCACACAAGGTAAGTTGTTACTTATAGTTCCACGACCATTTAACAACCTACCATAAGAGAAATATCAAGTGTTACACTATAGTAGCCAATATTCTTTCCTCATATTTTCAAGATGTCCTCCCCAGCTGCACCAACTATGTGAGTTAAGATGTGCTGCCACTGTATCATCGGCTTCATTAATCAACACAGCTTGTGAAACAACCATCTTAGATTTCAACGAAATTTTGTTGCCCTATTGAGTCTTTGTGAACGATGAACAGAAACATTTCTCTTACTAACTCACCAGCCAACTTGCTCACCAACCGATCGACCGACCAACCAACTCCAAAAACTCAAGCGCTTCTTGAGAAGTCAACAGCTGCTAAGCCATCCAAGAAATTTACAGCATTTTGTGGAACCCACAGGTTCATTCCCATGTTCACAAGAACTTACCACTGGTCTCTATCCTGAGCCAGATGAATCCAGCCCACACCCCCCATCCTATTTCTCTAAAGTCCAATCTGCATCCAGGTCTTCCTAGTCATCTCCTTCCTTCAGGTTTTCCTACCAGAACCCTGCATGCATGCCTCTTCTCGTTTCTCATTTATTTATTGCATTCAAAGATTGGCACAAGATCACAAGATATAGACCTTGTCACAGAATATACTACCTGTATCATAAGCCATAGCAAAAAGACATACATTTCATAATATGTATATGTATAATATGTATATATTTCATAATATAATGTTGCATATATGCAACAAGCCATCATAAAATAAATGTTGTCAGTTATGTATACAATATCTGTAATTAAAATAAATCTATAAGAACATAAAACCAAATTACAGAATTATATAATAAAACAATATACCAATTAAAAATCTCAATCTATGGTTTAAAACAATCTATTTGTACTTGTTGCTACTAAAACTCTCTTATTCCTCACTTCAGTCAACAGCTTCGAAACAAGTACATCATTTTCATGACTTTCACATTCCTAATTCTCAGTCACAATTATCCAATCATATTGCTAATTATTTGCTCTGTACACAATTGCACAGATGATGTAAACAACGTTTCCTTTATGGAAAAGCAGCGATAAAATTAAAAAATCTAAATCTTTATTTCCAGCAATAATATTCCTCTAAGGTGTAGAAGGAATTTGTGAGAAGAAATCTCTTTAGGGCTGCTCTAAATTTAGAAGTGTCATTTACGAGTTGTTTAAGAGGCAAAGGAAGATGATTTAAAAGTGTAATACCAGTATAACTAATTCCTTTCTGAAATATTGAGAAATTTGCTATTGGAAAATGTAAATCATAATTAAATCTTGTATTAAGCCCATGAACATCTGAATTTGTTTTAAAAAATTCTTTATTGTAAACAAAAAACATAAGCAAAGAAAATACAGATTGTGACTGGAGTGGAAGAATATGTCATTTCTGAAATAAATCACAGCAAGAGTCCCTACTACTAGAACCCGTAATAATTCTTATTATTCTTTCTTGAATTTTAAATATAATTTTACTGTGAGTTGATATGCCGCAAAATATAATACCATACGTTATAACAGTGAATTAATGAGAAATAAACCATCTTTAATGACTCAAGAGATAAGAGTGATATCAAGAGTCTAATTAAATAAGATGCTCCATTTAATTTAGGCATTATTTGTTCAACATGGCAATTCCATGATAAAGTATCATCAATTGTTAATCCTAGAAATTTTATATTATGTACACTAGAAATTTGAATATTCTCATTTATTTATTTATTTATTTATTCACTTCACATCCATGGATCATTATACATGACATAGGACAAGTACGATCTGTTTCATTAGAGTTTTTAGTTACAAATTGAAGGAAAAAAGTTCTTTCCAAATGTAATAATAATAATAATAATTTACTATAAAACCATTTATTTATTTATTTGCAGTATGACAGTGCTTATATTTTTTTCAAAAATTTGAGTGTCAGGATTTGTAATTATCAAACTAGTATCATCAGCATATAAAACTTGATTGGATATATCCGATATTGCATTAGGCCAGTCGTTAACATATAACAGAAATAACAGAGGTCTCTTCCATGCATGCTATATGCCCTGCCCATCTCACACCCTTTAGTCAATAATTCTAATTATATATGGTGTTGAATATTTTCCTTCCGGTGACAAAATCAAAATCATTCAATTTTGAAGTTTTAAGTTTTCCTTAGCTTTTCCCATATTCTGATGCACTAAAATGCTTAGGACTCTCATCCTAACTAATACAGAGCTCATTCTTGTGTGAACTGAAAAAGAGAAGAAGTTTCCTGCTTCTATGTCTATCCCCTATATAAAGGGCATTTCTGAAAAGTCCAAACATAAAGAATCATTATATTAGGATAATGTTAAAAACTATGCCCACTCTTCACTCATGAGAACTATACAAACAGAACACACTGCATCTATAGCATTCCCGTGAATGTGGCAGAAGCCACACTAGTGAAACTGGTGGACCACTAGCCATGCAGTTCTGTGAACAATGGCATAATCTCAGAGTGGGTCTTCTAAAAAATTCATGGCCCAATATGGCTATGAAAAAGCCAGAGGGTAGGTTGTAAGGAAAATGAAAGCAACAGCAGGTATAGGAAATATGCAGAACTGGTCCATATGGCATGTTTCACAAATCTAATCAGCCAACTCTGTTTAGAAATTCCTCCCATATGGATTCCCTTATCAGCAAAGAGACTGGCAATTTAAAGGGTGAGTGCAGTCGACAGATTCTTCGTAGATTATCTATACGAGTTTCATTCTGGGGTTCAAATTTTGTTCTACAGATGACAATAGGAGTAGGCAGATATTGTATAACACAAAAACTGTGATTTTTCTTCTGCACTGGTGTTTGACTTGGTTTGATTGACTTACGGATTTCCAATTCCTTTTCTATCTCAGCTTCAAGTCTTCACATGCACTTCCACAGTTTTTATTGTAAATTTTCCTGTTATCTCCCACTGACAAAAACATGTTCTCAGGTGCACATATATATATAGTTATGATGACTTAAGTTGTTCAGCAAAAGTATGGTGCAATAAATGTGGCACCAACTCAGATAAACAAACCCCTCTTCTTGTCACAGAGAAGATGCCATTTCCAAATACCTAAAAGTCTTGGAAGAAACATAAATTAGGTCATGGGTCCCAATTAGGCTCAAAACTAAGAATGACTGTGCTGGCCAGGACCAACAGAAATTTACTGGACTAGAGTTAGGCTGTCCAGTGTTTGGCATAAGCTCTTTCTAATGGAACCATCAGGGCAGGTGCTTCCCAGCATCTAACACGAGGACAGAAACAGATCCAGTATGAATCCTATGCAAAAACAATTTAACAACATACTGCTGAAGCCAGAACAACCATATTACATACCAAAACCTACTGTTTTACTGAGAACAAATGTATATTGTATAATTTTAAGACTACTTAAATATAATTATAATTTACACATAAGCAATCCCTTTTTTATCATATCTTCACAGGTCACTGACTAGACATGGGGACTGAATTTATTGGACAATTATAACTCGTAAATACAAATAACTACAACTACGGCATATACAAAGTCTTCTGTTTGTCTGTCATCACTAGTCACTGCTAGACAGTTGTTGCAAACAACAACCCAAGACACACCATTAACAGCAGACTCTAGCCTACAACTGACTGTTGATTCTGCCCTGCTCACTGACTGACTGCTGCTGGCCCTCACCAGCACAGTGATTCTTGGTTCTGAGTCCCACAGGATCCATGAACATATTTTACTGTCTCATGGCAGTGGGAGCCTTCAGACTGCTCTCCATCTTTGACCTCACACACAGAATCAGAGTTACTTTACAACTAACGGTTTACTTCCAATCAGTTTGTCTTGGCTCCAAACCCTTGAAACCCACAACTATTATTTTTTTCAGCTGAACTCTTGCAGTCATAGCCCTTATGTAACATCCTCTCTCACAAGAGGATGGATCTGTCATTTACAACTGTTGCTGGTCCTCGCCAGTGCAGTCATCATCAGGTCTGAGTCCTGCAGGACTCATGATCACATTTTGCTGTCTGAGATTCAAGACTCCCCCAACCTGGAGGGCCAGGTCCCTGTATTTACATTCCCCAGGAACAGGGTGGCCCGGTTATACCTCCAGACACTGGGTTCCCTTTCTATCACCTCCTATGACTCAAAGTATCTCACCCCACCTACATACCTCTGGCCTCAGATTTAGAGTTACTTTGTGACTCGTGGTTCACCGCCAATCAGCTCGTCTCGGAGACAAGCCCCTTGAGACCCATGACCAGTAATTTCTTTTTCCAACTAAACACTTGCAGACATAGTCCTTATGTAACATCCTCTCTGACGAGAGGATGGGTCTGTTGTTTACAATTGCTGCTGGCCCTCACCAGTGCAGTCATTCTCAGGTCTCAGTCTCGCGGGACCATGAGCATATTTTACTGCCTCAGATTTGAGACTCCCCCAACCTGGAGGGCCAGGTTCCTTTATTTATATCCCCCAGGAAAAGGGTGGCCTAGTTAAACACCAGAGACTGGGTTCACTGACTTGTAAGTCAAAGTGCCTCTGGCCTGTCCAGTTGGTCCTCGTTATATAACCTCAGCACAGACCACACAGAAAACAGTTTCCTCTGTTGCTGAATCAGCAGTTGCCACAGAAACTTGTTTAAGATGCTAGTGTCTAGCAACAGCAGCATCTACTCATTCCCCGTGGGTCTTCTTGGCCCTTGCAACACAACCACAGTGATCTATTGTGCCTCAGTCTTTATACTAACATAATCATAAAATAAATTATAAAAAAATACCTATGTTATTATATGAAAATTTTCTAATTAACTGAAAGAAAATATAATTACTTCTGTGTTGGAAACAAAAGGTGTATGAGCACATACAGCTTCTAACAGAGTAGGGAACTGGGTACATTTTATGAATTTAAACTTGTACCAAACAGTTTTAAAATTTAAAGGGATTTCAACAAACAAAAATGTAAGTCATGACCAACTGATGACCTTGTAAAGGTCAAAACATGTATCAATTACAAAACACTGTATGTAATGATTGATTGATTGATTTTGTCACTGTAGATCATTGTACATGATATAGGACAAGTCAAGTTAATTCTGAATATTAACAATTTAACATATAATTTAATATATAATATAATATAATGTATAGGCAGTTATGTAAACCCATTAATTATATACATTATATAGAGTTGTCCCTATGCTTAACTAATTAAGCACTATACCATGAAGGCATATTGGGGAGTGGATACACAGATCCACATTTTTCTGCCCTCAGAACTAGCTGGAGGTGGGTGGCAAGCTTCATGCCCCTGCCGCTTTACACCTGGGGAAAGAGCTCCCAATACCCTTTGGATAGGAGGCTAGGTAAACCCCAGGGCCATTATGAACGACTTGGAGAAGAGAAAATTCTTGGTCCTACCAGGACTCAAACTTTGACCCCTCAGGAATCCAGCCCATATCTAGTCACTATACTGACTATGCTAGCACGCCTCCATATTGTGCACTATAATATATGAAATAAACAACACAGTCCTCAGGATGTGTCAAATGCACCAGAAAATTGTAATGGACTTGTAAAGGTAAATATGCAAAATTACAATAGTTTAAATCAGTTCCGACCTTCACAAGTATACTTAATATTGCTAAAGACCAACACAAAAAATTCAATCACTGGTGATATCCAAACCAAACAAATTTGACTGGTACAACCTTTTGATATAAGAGGTGTAAAAAGCAACACAGTACATTTAATAGGTACACGATATACAGAATTAAACAGGCAAATTTTTCCCTATGCTTAATTAATTATGCTTCACAGCTGCAATGTTACACTGAATTAAACAAAGAAAGAACTTTCTTTTAGGCAGTGGCAAATCACATCAACTGGAATCTAATTATGGAATGAAAATTAATTTCACAACCTTATAACACAATTTCATCTACAATACAGCAGTAATACTAACCTCGCCTGATCGTTATTTTGTGATCCCGCGGTTACTGCTATCAGTTGCACTCATTCCAGCCTTCCGATTTTATTCGTAACTAATAGCAATTAATTCTGCAACCAAAAACAGTATATGAAACTCAAAACCCAGACCACGGACCTTTGGGAACACACCAAAGCCGTACACTACATACGTTTCATGCTCGATTAACACAACCGTGAAGACAGTGAATAACGCTCTAGCTCTACAGCTCTACAGGGCCTACAGCGTGCTTCACCTTGCTTTTCGCTAGGCTTGGTGACGTCATTAACCAACTTGCTGTTTTCATCCAGACGCGCCTGTTAATTATGTCCATATATAATTAATGATGTTTCGTTATAACATGTTTATTTACTCATTATTACTAACGAAAATGCAAATGAATTTTTTTTACTGACTTTTAATTTCTTACGAAAACTATTTATGCTTGAAATACTTCTACTTGAGAACAGATTTGCCATGGAACAGACCCAGTACCATTGAAGAACAGCTTGAAGTGACAACCACGCTGTAAACTTCTGTAATATTTATTGTTGCTAGAATGAACGCTTCTGTACTGTCTTCTCGAAGTGTGTTTCCAATTTACATTGCGACCGATGGTCAGCCAGATATTTATTACTTAACAGTTACGGTCTTGTCACACAGAGAGAGAGCAAGGTGACATCACTGGCCCCCTTTTAGTTTTTTTTTTAATAAGGAAAATAGGATAAAAACACAGAAGTTCATTTAAAGGTCAGTAAGGCCGCGCCATAGCTGAAGCGGTTAGTCACTGCTTCCCACCACAGCGGGCCGGGTTCGATCCCAGGTCTGGTCAAGTGGGATTTGTGGTGGACAAAGTGGTGCTGGGGCAGGTATTCTCCGAGTACTTCGGTTTCCCCTGCCAATATTCATTCCACCAATTGCTCCACAATCATCCTCACCTATCATCTGGAGCTGGTACAATAGGCCAGAAGTGGCTGCAGTACATAGGACTTAGTCCCAACCCAATAGCAATAAAAAAAAGGTCAGTAAGGAGGCCGTTCCAGAAATAAATGCAGAGAAGACCATCTGATGATGTTTCAGCACACCAGAATGCAGGACAATACCATAACATAAAAACAGCTAATTGATTCTTTCAGAATGTGTCAAAGTTTAAATATTTTGGCATTAGGATGCAGTGAAGTCAAATGATATGATGCAAAATTAACATTTAAAGTAACTAATGCATGTAAAATGAGACATACAATGCAAATTCTCTTGTGTTTGATTACAGACAAGATTCAAAACAAATAAAAATGATCTCCAGCAGAGAAACAGGACCTGGAACTCTTACAGTTGGAGTTAAAAGGAATGTATGGGTAAGTAAATTTATTCACATTGATTTTAACTAAAGCTGGTTTACACCAACTTAGACTTTGATTACAACTTAAGCAGATATACACATATATGAATTCATTTTGAGGACAGAACTGCAAAAGACATATTCTGTAGAAAGTCTTCAATGGCTTATAAATGTGAGTTTGTAAGCCCCCCTGCCAACCTACATGGTGGCACCCATGACTGTAACTGAATAAAGTGTTAGTTAAAGTGTAATTATCTTGTCATGCTACTGATGTATTTGAATATTACTAAATAAAATGTAGGCTTATAAAAGTTCAGTGTATAACAAATAAAACTTTGGGGGCAGTATTTAATCTCTTAAATTCGAACCTGAAATGTTAAAATGTCTGAAACTTTTCTATTTCTAGTGCTATAAACAATGTTACAGCAACTATGGATGTGGGCTGCGCCATAGCTCAAGTGGTTAGTCACTGGCTTCCCACCATGGAGGCCCGGGTTTGGTCAAGTGGGATCTGTGGTGGACAAAGTGGCGCTGGGGTGGGTTTTCTCCAAGTACTTTGGTTTCCCCTGCCAATCTTCACTCCACCAAATTCTCCATCATCATAATCACCATGGGCAGGCTACAATAGGCCAATCAGTGGCTGCTGTGCCAATTGGACCCAGTTGAACTCCACCCCCCACTAAGCGAATTAAAAACTATGGATGTGACTGCCTTTTGTTAATTACAGGTATTCATGCATTCTTCTTCAGATGTGTTCATATCCATTCATGAGAGTAATAAAAGATGGTCTGTGCTTGGGTATGGTGAGACATGGACTGTGCTGTTTAATGTGAGCATATTGTTACTTTCTTATCTTCACATGATATTTATTATGCCTTACATTGGGTTGGTGTTCACTTTCCTTAGTTTCAAGAAAGTGGAGAAACTGCAAATATATTAAATAACTTCCAACAGTATTATATTTAAGCACCCTGTTGCACTCTATATGATAAATGATATGAACTCCGTCCCAAGTGCAAACAATATATTATATGTCCTTGATCTTGCTCTCCTTTACACTACATGTTTCGGCCTCAAACGGCCATCATCGGGTGTATACACTCACGTTGCTGTTACACTGCACTTAGTTTAAAATTTAACATTTAAAAACACATTGTTCCTTTCGTTGTTATTATCAACATGTAGTAAAGAATAGCAGCGGCACACACATAGGGAGACTATACAAAATAACACCTGTACAGTGCTGGAAACAAGAACTAGCCGCTGCAGCACTATAGACGTAACCCTGATAATTTTAAATTTTAAAATTTAGAGAAAAATTTTAAAGGATTTTAAAATTAGAACTAAAGATTTTATAAGTGCTAATGTGTGTAACAAAAATAATCTATAAACCAGACAGATATCAACGAAGTGATGTTGATAATAACAACGAAAGGAACAATGGGTTTTTAAATGTTAAATTTTAAACTAAATGCAGTGTAACAGCAATGTGAGTGTATACACCTGATGATGGCAGTTTGAGGCCGAAACATGTAGTGTAAAGGAGAGCAAGATCAAGGACATATAATATATTGTTTGCAGTTGGGACGGAGTTCATATCATTTATCGTTTAACTTCCAACAGATGTGGTACTATAAGAAAGAACTAATTTGCTGTCAACTCTATCAGATTTTTCAGCATAATTTGATAATCTGATTTGTAGAACTTTGGTTCTCATGATTAACATTGAAAACGCCATGGCAAGCAGTTGAAAGTCTGTAAAATTAGGAAAATTATTACGTTTGTAACATGTATAGCTAGATAATGGCTCAGTTAAACACATTTCCTAGGTAAATATACTGTTGAAGGAAAGAGAATTGACCAACAGATTAGTTGAATATAGAATATGACAGAAGATGTCATATGCTGCCAGCTTGCCTGTCATATTTACATTTACATTTATTTTCACTTCATGGATCCAATCATCTCTCCATAGGACTGGATATAAACTATGTCACACATTACAAATTCACGATGACTACACATCCGTATCATCAATACAGTTTCATTATAACATAGTAAAATTCATAAAAACACAGACATCATACATACTGCCACACTTACAACAAGCAAGTCTCAACAAAGTATAATACAAGCACACACATCCACTAAACAGTGGAGCTGAATTAGCCATATGGCTCTCATTTATTAATGTATTTCACTCGCAATATATCCAGATTCTTCTTCGTACTTCACTGAGCAAATTTCCATGGTAACAAGGTCAACAATAGAACTTCAGTAACTTAGCAGCAAAGGTACCAATAATTACAAATTGTTACATATTCTGTTACTAACAGCTTCAATCCGTTTGCACACTTGTATAATGTTTTCCGTGTTAAAATACAAGGTGTGGCAATAAAGAAACCGGATTCATGCTCTAACCCTTTATTAAAAAAAATCAGACAGTCGAAATGTTATCCCCTTCAATGTAGTCCCCTCCCCGATCCCTACACCGCTCCATGCGAATTTTCCACTGTTGGAAGCAGTGCTGCAGGTCATCTTGTGTTATGCTCTTCAAGAGTTGCGTCGCTTTTGCTTTCACTGCATCCACGGACTCGAACCTGGTCCCTTTCAGCGCAGACTTGATTTTTGGGAAGAGAAAAAAGTCGCACGGTGCTAGGTCCGGAGAATACGGTGGATGTTCCATCACTGGAATGTTGTTTTTTGCCAAATACCTCTTCACAGATAGCGCGTTGT
>NW_019742442.1:1023077-1026504 GCF_002891405.2 Cryptotermes secundus | reverse complement strand
TCAACAAATTGTAAGTTTCAGTGGCAGATTTTCCAAGTTTTGTGAGGAATTTGATGTTAGCACGTTGTTCTGCATTAGCACTCAGCATTATTCCGACGGAGCTCAGAAACACGATCCGCTTCTAACAATGGTCGCGGCCAGACTAACCGATGCACGTGAATGAAACTTTGTGTGACGGTAGAGGGAAGTCCAAGGGTCAATGCCCTACCCTCCTCTTCGTCAATGACGTGGCCGGAAATGAGTCATAAAAGTAATCCGGTTTCTTTATTGCCACACCTTGTAATGAAATCTTGCTGAGCAGCCATGCAGCTTTGGATTCAAAGTCCAATGCTGTGCAGGCCTTCTCCTTCTCCAGCTTCAGGGAATGGTGTACTAGGTA
This sequence comes from Cryptotermes secundus, assembly GCF_002891405.2. NCBI lineage: Eukaryota > Metazoa > Arthropoda > Insecta > Blattodea > Kalotermitidae > Cryptotermes > Cryptotermes secundus. The sequence goes on along the minus strand of NW_019742442.1, from coordinate 1,026,125 downwards.
AACACAGTTCATACACATGCTTAAACACACACCTTCATTTAGGCTTCACCTTCAAGAACAACCAGTGACATATGAAAGACACTGTTGGAATCAAGTGTAAACCCATCTCAGCATCATCTAACTCGTTCTTACTTAACCTGACAAAACAGGTCAGAGTGATTTATCTGGAATTGCTGTAATGCATGTTGCTGCATTCCTGAAACAGGGTAGCCCTTCCAGTTTTTGTGATATCTGTACATTACTTAAATTGGCTGCTGATCTATTCAATCTTGCCCTATCTGGCTACTGCTTAACTTCTCCTGTGGGTATAACATAGCTTTCGGGGCATGTTTGTGAATGGGTGCCACAACCAGATTAGCATGAAATTATTATCTCTGCTGAAATCACTGTTGTGCACATGGCTTCTACCACTGTGCAGTCCATGTACCCTGTTCTGGCTAGTACAGGCATTTCCATGCTCTGCTACTGCAGAGGCATATGCAACACATGTTCTTTGTTCTATGCAAACAATATGCACATTGAAGAAAGCAGTCTTCTGGGATTTGGCACCATGTATATGTGGTGTTAACTGACGTTTTGGAGAAACGTATCACCTCCATCTTCAGGGTAGAAGGAAAAATATAAGAAATCTGCAAGCGAAGAGACCATGAGAACCAGTAAAAGCAGACTGGTGATGGAAATATACACAGCTATGTGAGAGCAGTGAAGGAAGGGGGGAAGGGCAAGTATACAAATGAAAACAGTAGTGTCGGTGGGAGTTAATTGTAAGATATGATATGCAGCATTGTCCATTACAAATTCATTTCTGAAGACAGAAGTCTTAAAAATATNGGATCTGGCATCATATAAGCACTGCAATGTTTTTCAAATTCCTATCCCAAAAAAAATTTCATTTCCTTATTAAGGTTTTAGTACCACCATAAAACAGTGATTTGAGTATTTTATAATAAAATTATTAATATTAAGTGAAACCAATAAGTATATCAGTTTTTCAAGAGAGACTGGAACATGCAGTACAATCAATATAATAAACAGATTGATTTATTGATTTCACTTACTTTCAATCATTTTATTTTACAATGATCAAAATGTTGATGGTACTACATCCATTATATACACAATGGGATGCATAAAAGAAAAATAATTTTATGTTCTTGTTAACTAGGTGGTTGAAATTGTGAATGACCCCCTATTGCAACAAGTCCCAATCAAGAGACGAGGATGTCGCTTTCCTGAAGAAATACCAGACCACTACAAATTATTCAAGTATTATAGCTATTCTACCTGTGTGCTTGAGTGTCGAGCTATCAAAATGTTGGAACACTGCAACTGTATCAACCACATTATTCATCCAGGTAAGCAAGTCTCTACAAGGGTGGTACCTAACGGTTATGAGAATTCTCCCATAATGACACCATTGATAATAGTATCATCTTTTCCAGTTACATGGTAACAAAGAATGCTTTCAAGAGTAGTTTTCCTCATATTCAGCACTCAATGTTGTGTCAGTCATACATATATAGCTCTTTACTGAAGATAAGTGCAGTGGGTTCGGTGATTCTCTGAAATGAGAGATTCAAGAAAATAAAGACTTTTCATTAAATTTTGTTTCAAATTTGGTAAAACATTTATGAAATATATGGCATGTTACGAATGGCCTCTGATGACAAATATTTATCAAAATCATAAATGTACAGCTGGTTTTTAAGATTCTGAGATAAGTTTCTGGGGAAGTCAAGAACAATGTGGATGACATATCAAGTGCATTAATTATTTTTTCACTGTAATAGGGTTGTGCATCTCGAATTTGTATCCCCAGACCAAACTGTTAATCAGCAGTATTGTGCAGATGTCCTATTGCATCTATAGGAAGATGTCAGCAAGAAAGTCGTAAGAGGTATGGTGAAATAGGGACTGTGTGATTCATCCTGACTATGTGCCCATTCACACAGCCTTTACTGTCAGTGGGTCCATGGTCAAGAACAGAATAAAATGGGTGTGGTCCCCCATCACCTTCCTCTCCAGATGTTGTTCCCTGTGACTTTCTTTGACAAGGTTAATACTGAAGGTCAAAGGAAAGAGATTTAATAATGTTTTGCATATTTCCTGATGAGAACAGCCAGAAAAGGAATTGGAATGTTTGGTTCTATTTCCATTGTGAACTGTATGGAAGGCCTTAATAAATTGAGGTGGCCGAGGAAATCCTGTAACCTCTCTGGACCATGAGGCCAGACCGCAAATGTGTCATCAACATACTGGAGCCACAGCGATGGTTTGTGTGGTGCTGAGTCAAGAGCCAATTTCTCAAAATGGTCCATGAATATGTTGCTAAGGATAGGTGATTGAGAGCTTCCCATAGCCATGCCATTATTTTACTGGGAGAACTTTTTGTCTGCGTGAAAATCTGTGGTTCTCAAGCAAACCTCCAACAGTTCCATGATGGCTTCAATTCGAAAGACAAATCATTCCACCAGCATGTCATTGTTATGGAGCTTATTTTTGATGACTTGTAAAGCTTTGTTGACTGTGCATGCTTTTTCATAATTTTTATTGCAAATTCTCCTATGATCTTCCTTTGACATAGCCTGGTCTCAAGTATTTAAATAGCTGTAGTTACAATATTATATTTAAGCATCCTGTTGCACTCTACACGATAAATGACACAAATTCCGTCCCAAGTGCAAACAATATATATTATATGTCTTTGATCTTGTTCTTTCTACACTACATGTTTCGGCCTCTATCGGCCATCATCAGGTGTATACTCTTAACGTTGCTGCCACACTGACCCCAGTCTAAAATTTAACATTTAAAAACACAATATATAGGAAACCCACACAAACAGACATCATTATACCTAACAGTTCGTGCCATCCATTCGAGCACAAATTGTCAGGTATTAATTACCTCATAAATAGACTGTACACATACCCAATAACAGAAAAGGGAAAACAAATAGAGAAGAACACTATTAAAAACATACTACATAACAACGGATACAGCACAAACATAATCAATAGATTAAATCAGACAACACGAAAACAAAAA
>NW_019742442.1:1000499-1022521 GCF_002891405.2 Cryptotermes secundus | reverse complement strand
TTTTAAAGTGCTACTACAAGAATATCAAATTTGACGTGTGCAACATAATCTACATACCAGACATATATCAACGATGTAGATATTGATAATACGAAGAATATGACATTGTGTTTTTAAATGTTAAATTTTAGACTGGGGTCAGTGTGGCAGCAACGTTAAGAGTATACACCTGATGATGGCCGATAGAGGCCGAAACATGTAGTGTAGAAAGAACAAGATCAAAGACATATAATATATATTGTTTGCACTTGGGACAGAATTTGTGTCATTTATAGCTGTAGTTAATCAGACATGAGTTGTCCAGTGATTAAAGTTAACTCTTTCTAAGGGACCTAACAGAGTAGTTGTCTTCCCACTCATCTGAGGACAGAAATGGATTCGGTTCCCAAAACGTTGTGTTTTCTAGTTCTTAGAATACTGGATGATGGACAAAGTACAAAAATCCAGTAATTCTTATTATTTCAAAATATTCCGCACTAGTTATGCACTTAACTCATAGTCTGTAATGGGCTTATGTAGCCATCCTGCTGTTATTGTGACACCACCATCATTATGAACATCACACAAGCTACAGAGTCATAACCATAATTAGAAATTATACGGTGTGATTCAGAAGTCTGCCAAATTTTATGGGTATATTAATTAGTTGATTTTGAGTAAAACTTCAAGTTACAGAGAGAGATTTTGAACAATGTAACATATTTCATTATTACACTACACTTATTTTAGTTTTACATTAAGTTGTTGTGAAACTGTTTGTTAGAAACCCTTATTTCTGGTATGTCTGTCTTATGTTTTACCTGATACTACTTCTTAAATTTTCTGAACTAGACCCATGTTACTCAACAAACTTGATTAATTCACGTATGATGTTTGGCTGTCTCCTCCTGAATCACTCTGTATATACTGTAGTAGCACAGTGCAATGTTATACTGTAAGCAAAGTTTAGTCTTTATCTCATCCTATGGCTTGGCAATTTAATGTAACATGTGATACAATACGAGGTACCCAAAAGAAAAACGGAGCAATATGGAAATATGGGATAAGTAGGGGTTAGAAAAAATTCTAGTTCACAACCACCTCTTACTACCTGCCTCAGAAAACATCACATCTCTGTTACAAGACTGTCATTTACATTGTTTAGGAAGACAGACAGACAGACTGACTGACCGTCAGTGGTAACGTGACTCTGACTCTGTTGCTTATTCTGAGAACTGAATGAAACCCAAAATGTTTGTGAGTGGGCAAAATGAATACTAAAAGTAAGTGAAGCACAGAGTTTCAACTAATCTATAATGTTCATTAGTTGCACCCTGTTGTGTGTGTCAGACATATATATGTATATATGTAACCTATAATGGTTCAAGAAATGATTTTCGTTGTTTACTTTCCATACAGTACAGACAATATCAAACTTCCAATTGGTCCATGGAAACATGTGAAAAGTAAAAAATCAATGACTGATTCGATGTTGTATAACATCAGTTAAGTTTTATCTTGTTTTATACAATAACTTTTAGTTTTTATATAATCTGACTTATTGTATTTTTAAGCAAAGTATTTTAAATGATTAATAACATTGTATCCAATCTAATGTACAGCAGTTCAATGGTATATGTTTGTTAATATATGGTTGCCTGATGATGGCCGTTAGTGACTGAAACATGTAGCGAAACCATAGCTGGGCGCTAACCTTGATTTTTTCTGTTTGTTGTGTTGTGACGGTCAATAAAAGAGTTGTATATTGTAACACAACACGATGCATGAAATGAAAATCTTCACTACATTTTATATATGCTGCAATGACTATTAAATATGCTTATCATTCAGAAGTGTGTAAATAAAAATCATGGTTTTCTATGTAACAATGTTGCACATTAGCTGTTTCAGGCAACTTCACACCATGCAACATCGATGGACTTCTTTGCCTTAACAATATATACAGTAAGAAACTTATACTTAATGGTTCTATAGTAACGTTTAAAATTATAATAAAAATAAAATTATCCAGTTGTAGACTGAAAATGACCACAGTAATAACGAGTAAATGCCTACATTTTGAAAATTTGATGAATAAAATGTCACGCAAATAGAACTGAGTCATCCTCGAGTTCAAGTGATGCCAAAAATCCCTTATTACAAAAACTATTATATGATGAAGTGCTATAAAATTCCTTGCATTTGGATAGATTCTTTGATACATTCTAAGAAATACAGTAGAACTTGGTTATAACGTCATCAAAGGGACCTAAAAAATAGTGTCGTTATAAACGAATGTCGTCGTAACCGAAATGGGCACTTCCACAGTAGCCTTATGTTAGTCACGTAAAAATCTACCAAAAAACCGAGTTAAAATGTTGCATTTTTTAGTGAAATACGTAGTTAAGTACAGACTAACGTAACATTAACGTGGAATTGATATGGATTCTCCATATCGTTTGTACTGTAGAATTCACCAAACCAAATTCGCGGCATACATCAGCTTTTTTCCTTCCATTTTCTATTTCACGAATCACTTTAACTTTCTCTTCAATGCTTAAAACTTTCCTTTTCATTGCCATGTTTTCGCTACTGCACTTCTCTGGGTTTAGGCAGGAACACTATAGGGTAAGTAGACAATGTGAGGTCCTGTTAGACGAGATTCTAGGAAAGGAATGCAGTTAACAACCTGCCGCGTCCTCTTGCACTATTCACGCAGTCCCACCCCACACCCTTGTTTTCGCATAAAACCCACGCTTCTCTTGCAGCCCGCGGTCGTATTCTTCCAGGACAGTCACGTCAGCAAGTAGAGAAAGTGAGGGTGGGCAGACACATCGAACTTTCCCACGATATCAGAGAAATTCAGGAATGAAAATGACGTTACATACGAGGTTGATGCATCTGTGCATGTCGTACTAAGCAAGGTATAAAAACAGTTGCTTTATGAGGAATTAGTTCGTACCATTGAATATTTGACGCAATAGACAAGGTGTCGCAGAAACCGATGTTGCTATAACCAAGTTTTACTGTATATATATATATAAAACATGAGTTCTGTAATCGTGAATGCCATGGAACTTATTTGGGTATGAAATCTGGTCTCTTTCTCTGAAAGAAGAAAAAACATATGGGGTGTTTCAGAATACATATGAAGAGCATATTTTGCCCTAAGAAAGAAGAAATAATGAAGGATGGAGAAGCTTATACATTGAACAGCTACTTTTGACTTAATATTGTTTGGCTGATTAAATGAGAGGATGAGAATAGCAAGGTATATAGCATGCACAGATAAATAAGAAACACCAATTTTGGTAATATGACCCCAAAGAAAGATACCACTTGTGAGGATATGAATCAGGTTTTGCTGGTTTGGGATAGACTGCAGTGTTGCTGATGGTCCTCATTATGTAGCACTGGCATGGACCACACAGAAAACACTGCTTCCGACAATTCCTCTATTGTTGCATGTTTTATTCAATATTGCAGAACTGTGTTCACCACACCACACCTCTACTCATTCCACTAGTTTGGCCTTTAGCTGTCATGTCATAGTACATATTTATACCATATATCATGAAAATACGTCACCTGGTTCAAAACTCATGACGGGACAGACAAGCATGATGGTACCACAAGCCATTTTTCTTAGAAGAGCATATGATAAAAACATTTAAATTTTTCATAATTGATTCTTCCAGCAAAATCCATTTTGCTTTAAATTATAACAAAAATGTGATTTAACTGAATGTAAGTTACAAGTGTGCACAACACTAAATCCATGAAACAAAGTCTTTCTTTAGAAGCTGATGGTCATCCAGCTTGTCAAAGAATAGGGAACCTGCGGGTTCATTCTGTATCCAAAAAGGAAACTGGCCTCTAACCTTAGCAAGAAGAACCAGTCTCTCACATCCTATTTCTTTAAAATTAACTTTAATATTATGCTTCAGTCCACAACTACATCTCCAAACCAAGTCAAAGACAGTGTGTAACATTTTGTAATGTGCTAGTTTTTATGGTGAGAGTTGATTATAGAGTTTACTGGTACTAGAAATGAAACACACTCCAAATACATTCCTTCTTAATAGGTGATCTAGTGAAACTGAAGGGAAAACACTCAGAAAGTGAGATGGAATCGGGTATGACATGTGACTGCAGTGCTGACTGCAATGAACCAGACCAGTTCATACTACATGAGGAGAAAAAGTGAGTGTAATGTACATACACAGTACCAAGGCTTTGTTTATGCCTAATGCCATAATATGAGGAGCATTCCATATATAATGCCTCCTTTCAATGAAAACCACAACAGATACAGAAAGCATAATAACACAGTTAAATAGAGCAAGATTTCAGCTACTTACAGTTATAATCACCACCATTCATTATGCACTTTTGCCAGTGATGAACAAGAGCCTATATGCTGCGCCTGTAAAAGTCTGCGCCAGCAGAGGTGAGCCACTTTCTTACAGCTGCAATGACAGCATCATTGTCTGGAAAATGTTGCCTACATAGTGCATCTTTCATAGGCCCAAAGAGATGGAAGTCTGAAGGTGATAAATCAGGGCTATAAGGTGGATGTGGTAGGACAGTCCAGCCAAAGTTTGCAATGTACGTGGCAGTCGCCAAACTGTTTGGGGTCTAGCATTATCATGTTGCAAGCGAAAGGTTGTCTGCTTCTCTGGCCTGGCTCGGGAAATGCGGGCTTTCAGCTTAGTCAGCATTGTCTTATAGTGTTCAAAATTGACAGTCTCGCCAGGCTCCAGGAAATCCAAGAAAATCACACCCCACCTATCCCAAAAGACCATGCACATCACTTTCCTTGCTGATGGCTGTGTCTTGAACTTCTTTTTTCTTGGGGAATCCGGATGTCACCACTTCATGGACTTTCTTTTGGATTCCAGCTTGTAGTGGTGACACCACGTCTCATCTCCAGTGACGATGCTCTCCAGAAACATGTCACCTTCAGCCTCAAACTGGTGCAACAGGTCCTGACTGGCTTCCATTCGATGAGTTTTGTGGTCCTGCGTAAGCATCCTCGGGACCCACCTGGAACAAACTTTGTGATAATCCAGCTTCCCCAACATCGTTTCCAGTGTATTACAGCCGATATTAAGCCGTGCACACAGTTCCCTGGTCATTATCCACCGATCTGTATGGATGACCTGATCGAGGCACTGTTCATTGTGAGGAGTGGCCGCTGAGCAGGGACGCCCAGAGTGTGGGTTGTCGTGCACTCCACTTTTGCCACTGTTGAAACACACTACCCACCGCCTCACTGTACTGACATAGACTGAATCGTCTCTGTACACCTTTCGCAAGCATCGATGGATGTCAATGGGTGCAATTTGTTCGGCAGTGAGAATTTCAGTAACACATCTCTATTTCGTAGGCACTTCTATGTCAGACACCATTTTGGTAGACTGCTCTTCTGTCACTATCTGTCGCATAACAACCAAACTAACAGTACGTTGGCGGGAAGGTTCAACCTTTACTACAATACCACCAACATCCAGCTCAGACGTTATAGATTAACACAAAAAAATAGGAGGTATTATACATGGAGTGCCCTTCATACAAACACCAGCTGATATCTTATTAGTTTGCATCAGTTGCTTATCAATAGGCAATAAAATCATTCAAATTATATAATTTATCCTTTTGTAGTCTGTGGGGACTGCCTCTGTGGTCTATTGGTCAGAGTTCCTGGCTACAGATCCAGAGGTATTGGGTTCGATTCCCAGTGCTACCAGATTTTCTGAGAAGTAGTGGTTCTGCAACAGGTTCCACTCTGCCTCATGAAGATAATTGTGGAGCCATTTCAAGGAAATAGCGGCTCTGGTCTAGAAAACTGGGATTAACGGCTGTGGGGAACCGTTGCGCTGACCATGTGACACTCTCTATCCACAAAAGTTGGCACTGACTTCACCAACAAGTGGTGGTCGCTTGGTCAGTATAGCTTGCGGACTACAGGTCATGAAGTTTGTAATTTGTTTGTAGTCTGTGGGTAATGGTATGTATACCACGTTATGCCTCTTGATTAAGCTTTTCCATTCTAGTTTTAAATTAACTTTCTTCTCTTAGACTGTTTCCACAGAATCATACTTTCTGTTGTTGAAAAGCCTCAAACTGTTTAAAGGTGGCTGGCCTCTTTCCTGTGCTGCTATGGAAAAGGAAGTAAAATTTGTCAAAATGACACAATTCTCCGTATTAAATGGATAAAATAAAACACAAATATATGTTTATGCACAACTCTTTTCACTCAGTGACACAAACCACAGACTTTTACCAGTTTTCTCAACTAAAACAATCCTGAAGGACTAGTTCTTAACATGTAATGCATATATGATTTTTGATAATGCATACATGTCATAACATTTACTTCAATTACTCCTCTATAAGGCATTTCTCAAGCACATACACTATCACTACATGCAACTAGAGCATTTTAAAATGTGGCCACCATTATACCAACAACACAAAAATCCTCAAGGGTATTGAGGTTTGAGACATTATCAAGTTTAATTTCCAATCTTGGGATACCTTACATTCTAGATATTTTGAAGAAGGAAGTCCAAGTAGAACACATAAAGCCTTTCTTCTTATTGCAAAGATTTCTGTTGTTGAGTACTATTGTCACATTAAAATTTGTGAAGAATTTATTACTTAAATACACATTCTACGTTAAATTTGTTGAACATAGCCTCAAGTTTCACATCATGGCCACATTTGGAATTGTTGGCTAACAAACAACAATACGTATACACACAATGTGTGGGTTTATTTGTACAAAATTTCATATTTCTAGTTTAAATAGTTTCAGTAGTTAATTAATCACTGCCATCAAACCAAATGCCAAAGAAACTTTTTGGATGGCATGTCATACATTCAACCCCCCTCCAAAAAAAAAGCAAGCAAATTTATTACCGTATCTCATTTCAGGAACCTAAAGTATGTGTTGCTCCACATCACAAGTTATAATAATCTGCAATGTTACTACCAACTGTAGGAAAATGAAAATGTAGGACCGTGGGATGGAAACCAACGGCATCATGTTCAAACTTTGTGAATGTCTGTTAGCTAGTTCATAAGTTCGGGGGGGGGGCACACAGACACCATAATTATCTCATAAGCCTATTCTTTTCTTAAGAAAGGAAAGTAGGCTAGGAACTCAGAACCTGGCCATTCTTTTCATGCATGTACAGTGACAGAAGCTCTTTCCATATTTCACAACAAACATATCAAAATGTTATTCATAACTGAATATACAATCAATGTTTCTGTGTAGGACCTGAAGTTCTCACAGTGGTGGTTATGAAGATATAACAGTGTTTAGTCTGTTGAAAATCAACAGCTCTGCTTGGCACCTGCCTTCATGCTGGTATCTTGGTCAACTTATTCTTTGATAAGTTTCCTGAAACTTCAGTTGACTTTCAGTGGAATACCCTGCGTTATATCCCAAAAGATATTACTCTTCAGTGCAAGAATATGGACACAGTACATAACTGCTTTAGAACTGTGGTTCTAATGCAACATTACCCATATTGCTTTGTATTTATAGGCTAACAAAGAAATACAGTGAAATAAAGTTTGTGATGGAGACCCTACCAAATGAACGATTACGAAGAAATGTCGTCCGAAGCAAGCTGGACTTGGTTGGTAAGAGTACAAAACATATGTTTGCTATCAGTTTCCAGATACTTATTAATAATCATTTGTTAGAGAATGTTCGATTATCAATTCCACAACAAACCAATTGGCTTCTAGGTACTTATTCAGTTACACTTCAGAAGCCCTTAACCTGAACCTCTAGGCTTGGTCTTATTCAGAAAAGCTGGCATTTATGATTTATGCTTAGGTTATTTTGCAGTGTTTTTTCAATACATATTTTATACACTGTAAACTAGTAGGATAAATAATGAATTGATAGGGATGTGAAAGGAAATGATTGTAGACTATTGCAATAAATGTATAAGGGGTGGGCCTTCTTGGCCGTTGCACTGTGACCACAGTGATCTATTGTGCTTTCGACTACTGCAATGTACTGTCCCAGAATTTTCTTGGAAAGATTATGGAAAGTGATTGGACAATATGTATGAATACACAATTTTGAATTGAGATCTTCTAAGTACTAACCACTCAAATTTAACTTTAACTAGTTGGTACTTAAGAAAATGTAGCCTTCAGTGACAAGAAGCTAACTATTGCACAGCGATTAATTTTATCCTGTCCTCTAGTACCATAATTTGCTGACATACAGAGGCACACACTCTAAACCTTAGCACTAGGTGACGGTGAGTGGTTGGCTTCATTCTGAAACTGAATTATTCCCAGGGAATGAGCCATCCTTGACATGGTAGAGAAATATCATTATACCTTTCGAGATCTGAAACTCAACTGTCCAGGCTTACTTTAGTGACTCATCAGGAGCTGGGAAAGTAAGGCATTACTAAATTTCATGGCCAGGCAAGTGAAACAGTGCAGGAGAACATGGTAAATTGGAACAACCAGTGCCACTCCTACTGTAGATCACAGTGATTTGAAGGGTCATTTAATTACACTCACAACAAGGAATTCAAAAAGATTTTCAGAGAAAGAACGAGAACCAGCAACTGTTTCGCCACGGACGGCTCAAAAATGGAGGACAAACCATTCGTAGGATCCACATCAATAGATATAAAAGATGGTCATATCATGAAATTCAGGATATCTAAGATAGCATCCATATTCATGGCCTAATCATTAGCAATTGCCAAAACACTAGATATCATTGAGAAAATAGACTCTGAGCAAAACTTCATGATTTTTTTGGACTTGGCAAGCATGTTATAAAGCATTAGTAACTCCATTATAATAAGCAACACATTGCACAAAAGATAAAACTGGGAGACTGAAATCACGAGGGAAAAAAAATGCAATTTTACTGGATCCCAGGGCACGGTGGAGTTGAAGTTAATGAGAGGGCCGACTTGGAGGCAAATAAAGCAATCAAAGAAGGCAGAGATAGTCAATTACTATTACCAGTAGCAGATCCTAAAACCCAGAGGAAAAAGAAAGACAAAGAAGAACTTCACAGTTTTTGTCAAAACACCAAATGGGACAGAGGAGAAAGGTACTACAGGAAAGGCTCGTCTCCGTGGTTCCAACAGATAAAAATTAACTGCCATGCCTTCATGTCAATAAACTGTCTGAGAGCGGGACACACCAGCCTTAAAGTAAGCCTAAACAGTTTTAACACTGTGTCCACAGCTGAATGCGAATGTGGTGATGGGCTGCAAACAGAGGAACATATCTTCTGGGACTGTAAACAGTACAAGGACCAAAGAGCAACACTGGCAGACATCTTGTCTGAGAACAGCAAAAAGTATTACCCAAAATAAGTTACAGAGCTCTTAAGGCTACAAAAAAAAAGATTTCTGCAAGGCATCTGTTACTCCATAAACAACATTCCTATATTTATATAAAATAGATATGTAAGAAAAGCAAAAGAAGTAATTGTACTGATTATTTACAGTATACACACAGATTTAAGTCAAGATCCTATATTAACAATCGCAGGGCTACCACTATTATAGAATAAAAAGTTTATTAGAATGTGCTACAGAAGGCCGGATGGGCATTGCCTAGGCCTCTTTTCATAATAACTTTTTTTTTATACGATTAAAAAAAATCTCCTTTTAATCCCATACATTGGTGTTCACGGATATTTTGATACACTGTGTCTACTCATTGACATTAACCCAGGCTCCAAACAACTCCCCTAACTATTTTCATGACCAACAATGGCTTGTGACTTCACAGCTGGTCACCCAAATATTGCATGTTTTCTCCATTATGTCATCCGATATCCAGCTGTTAAATGCACTATTCTAAATATGTGTTGATTTTCAACATACCCATAGTAAAGTGTTTCCCTTCCTAATAAGAATTTGTGTTTCCTATTCTGCTATGAAATATGGCCCACTACCATTAAATGCAGTGTTTAATCTATTAGCCACTTGGTTAACTCCACTATCCATAGCATTGCACTGTGCTCAATACATATATTTTTATACTAAGATATTAAAATTAAACCTCAAGTTACAGCAGAACAACAAAAGCAATATATTGAGTTCTTCATTTTACATGAAATAAAAACACTTGTTTATCAGACCAGTGCTGAAAATACATTTACCACTGGACTCTATTATCTCATCTGTGATGAGTGGGTGAGCATACTTCTAAAGCCCCATAATTATTCATTATGAAACGCCAAACTTCTTTTTTCTTTTTTTCAGTATCCTTAGGAGGGATTGCTGGGTTATTTCTTGGAGCAAGTCTGATCAGCATTGTGGAGATACTTATTCATTTCTTCATAAGGATTTGGACAACACATCCACAAACAAATGATAGCAATGCAACCAAAGATATTCTCAGACAAAGTAAGAAAGATGTTCAGAAGCAACTTTCACATGTACAAAACACAAATACTGAATTTGGTACAACACTTCCATATTATGAAAAGGACTATGGGGTTGCTGCAATTTTCAGCTAAATTCTTCAACATTCACATAAGACATGCTACTGTTTCTGTTTCTGTGAATCTTAGACTTTCTATGTACTGTAATGCATATTAAATTTTTTTTTAACTGGAATGCATGCTGAAGTGTAACAAATAATATGCTTCTTATGTACACACAGCTTTACAATCATATTACAGGAATCTGCAATGTACAAAACATAGTACTATATTTTACTGTGCTAGCACATGAAGAAGATTGAGAAAGAGGCAGAACGAATGTCTCATAGCTGTACGCATAAAAGTATGCTCTGTGGAACTCCAAGGCCCAACACAAAGACTAGACATCTAATCTTGTTGGCAGTAACAACCTCCACACTTCAATCTTACACTTGCAGTTTCTTCTATAGTTCTTTTCCAGTCTCTGAGGTATGCCTTTCATTCTGCATCCTGGAAACTCCAATGCAATGAATTTTACAGCACTGTAACATTGATTCCTCAATATATTCCTTTTTCGCGCATTCTTTGCAAAATTGTAAATGATATGAAACAAAACTGGGAAACTGTCTTTGTCTACTTCATCTGAAGATCTACTGAATTCTGATGAAATTATGAATTAGAGAAGACACAGATGCCTCCCTCCCTGCATCACAGAAGTCAAATTTTGGACTGTGGTCTTCTGGGTTGTGACATGATATATTCTGGACGCAGCCTACACACCTTTCACAACCCAGAAAATCAGTCTATATCAAAGCTGCTGGGTGAATTTAATTTCTGTTCACAATGAACCAGTATACCTTTTATTTCATGTGAAGCTCAAACTGATCACCGATTTTCTAATAAAATGGTTCCTTTGAAAATAAATTTGTATAGATTATAAACTATAAATATCACTAAGAAATAAAACTTTTATTTGAAACATGTTTTGAGTGGTATATACTTAAAGAAACAATAAAAACATACATTCCTCTATTTAGAATTCTTTGTCAACAGAATACAGTTGCGCTATGTTCCAAATATTTGGCACCAATTTCTACCATAAGAATTCAGTACAAGATGAAGAAGGTAAACAACTAAAATTGATTTGTACCTGTAATAATTGAACATCAAGCTCACAGAGCTAGTAGTTAGAAATATTACACAGGTCAGTAATTGATTTCTACTGTCCTGGGTCAAGCTGAAAGTTACAGAAACAACATAACATTATTATTATATATATATTATTATATATACAGCAATAAATCACATTCAACTCTGACACATCTTCATTTGGTATAAAGGCACTTACACTGTGGTGAAAATGTGATGATATAGTCTACTACAGTATAATAAGACAGGGCTGCTGTCAGAAAACTCAATATTCAGTTGTCTAGAAAAATGATACTGGATATCCACAATTCTTGAATTTCTTTGGCAGTATCAGTACATGTGTGAAAACTAAGCACTGAGCATTTTATTTTTGATTTATCACATTTTTAATGCGGTTTGCCTGCTACAGCCAACTCTCGAGGCATTGAAATCCAAAGGCCCAACACTGCTACCACAGAAGCCTGCAATTGGATTCAGTGCCAAGCAAGTTAAATTCAATCCATAAATACCTAACTCTACTAACTTCTGAAACATTAATTACCCTAGAATAACTGCATAAACTTTATTCTGTTCATGTAATTTCTCTCGCTTCCAAGGTGGTTCAATTTGCTTCCTCAACTTACAAATATTTGGTATATATTTTCTTCCTTCAAGGAATAAACTAATCACACCAACTTGACAGATTATAGGCTGTCAGTGACAGTTTTTTAAGTAGAAGTATCATCCATTTCCCATGTCTATTCCTCTCAACTTTATCATGTACCACAGTTTTAAATGTTATCATGGGATATGGTATTTTACTGATTTCTTTCATATGTCTTCTGAAACCACAAAGGCTAACAACAATGTTGTGAATCACATACCAAAACTCAATCACCATATTCTATACAACTAGTCCACAACAGAATCTCTTAGTTATGAAATTTATGGACATGGAAAAGATCTGATTCTACAACTGCACAGTCATGTTTACTAAAAATAAGAACAATAAACAGTGTGTTCAACTGCAATGGCAAAATGCTGCAAGTGATAGCATGATAGCAGCTTACAGCATGACCATGAAGGAACAGCCTATGGATCTTATCTGCAAGCATCACTCGCTCTCCCTATTTACATAGAACCTATGGATCTTATCTGCAAGCATCACTCGCTCTCCCTACTTACATAGAACCTACGGATCTTATCTGCAAGCATCACTCACTCTCCCTACTTACATAGAACTTCTTTACTAACTACTCTAAAAAAGTGATACTAACTTACCATATTTTACAGCAACTGCTGGAAGTGACCACATCTGCTTCTGATCATGCCTCACAGTGCCTAAACATGTAGCATAACATTTTCTGGAGTTAGTCCTCTGAAACTGATGCAATTACACATGCTATGGAATGAAGGTTTCTTCATTCTATATTTATGTTATTTTTCATATTGACATGTTCAATAAGGTAATACTCCTTTGATACACATGACTTTGTAGGAACTTGTACTTGTGGGTATTTACTAATAAGCTAATAAGCTGCCAAATGCACTTTCTGTAAGCTTTCTTTCCTATGAAGGATTTGACTATGAAAACTCACGGCTGAATTATATACCTCCCTGAAAGAAAAAGCAAATTCAAATCTCAAGATAAAATGATCTGAGAAAGCAGAGCTTTTACATGCTATCACACTAGGTTTGTTGACTGCGAATGGGTGTCACCATATATCTATCACAGACAAAACACACTGCTGACTCTGTTCATAGCATTCATACTGTAATGTTTTTGGAGTAGGTACTTCCATGGTAATGCAATAACAGTGGGCCATTGCGTAGATAATGCCGAAACAACGAATGTCTTTTCCCAGAGATGGACAATGAAGGTTTGTTGCGCAACAATGGACTGTCGAAACAGCAGAAACAGAGCCGTGAGAAATGGTGTCTGGTATTCGGTCCAAAGAACACCTATATAAGGGGGCAACATACCAGACATTGCAGAGTTGGGTAGATGAGCACTGAGCCAGAAGTCAATGTTAAGAGTGTTGCAGTCAAAGGCAGTCTAGTATTCACCGAGATATAGTGGAAGCAGTAATTGTGATACTGCAAGTGATAATAATTGTAGAGTGTGTCAGCCTCGTGATGATAATTGAGGAGCTATTTCAAGGAAATAGCGGCTCCAGTCTAGAAAACCGAAATTAACGGCCGTGGGGATTCGTAGTGCTGACCACACGACACTCTCTATCCGCAAAAGTTGGCACTAACTTCGCCAACAACCGGCGGTTGCTCGGTTGGTATAGTTCGCTTGCGGACTAAAATCACGGAGTTTGTTCTTTTTGTTTGTTTGTGAGTGCAGAAGTGAAGCACAATAAATATTTGCTACATCCTTGACAGCGTGAAGTTATTTGTCGTGTGACATACCCAACACATGACGATATGTTTTCATCTTTAACTTCTTACTTTAAATTTTGTGGTTTATTTTAAAACTTCCCAGTGTCTAGACTATGGAGCATCAAATGACAAGATGACTGATGAATTGGAAGGGATCTGGAAAAAGTGGTTGTGTTCTGCTCAAGGGATTAGGCAAACAATGAAAAACTTGAGTCAGGATAGCCAGTATCATAGTTGAGATTAGAACAAAACACCTACTAGACATAAGACCATTACTGCATTATCACTTTGCCAGTGTTACCTTACTGGTCATGTCAATATGAAGAAAAAAAAAATACAAATGTCGAGAGCAGGAAATCTTCATGCCATAACACGTATAGCTGCTTTAGTTTCCAAAGACTAATTCTGGAACATGTCACAAAACTTGGTTAGGCACTGTGAAGTATACTTGAAGGCAGTGATGGGTCACTTACAGCAGTTCTTTCAAATGCAGATACTTTACTTCCTAATCAGTATCAGATTGCCTACATGGCAGCGCCATAGAAATGGCACATTGTAACCTTATGAAGATAATATGGTAGCAAACTTTTATGAAAGATAAGAGTATCAGCAAGATAAGCAAATCACTTCTACCACTGAATAATAACAATTAGTGGGATGACTATAAAATTCTGCAGTTTAAGGTCATATTTCATTCATCACTGAATTACAGTGTTA
The DNA here is from genome assembly GCF_002891405.2 of Cryptotermes secundus. NCBI lineage: Eukaryota > Metazoa > Arthropoda > Insecta > Blattodea > Kalotermitidae > Cryptotermes > Cryptotermes secundus. Next base: position 1,007,877 of record NW_019742442.1, on the reverse strand, counting down.
TGTCCTTAGAAATCTGGAAGAACAGAATGATACATTTTCTACTTAAGAAATAGCATGATGCAGTCTTGTATGCATGTGTAACAGCAGTTCAATTGAGTAACATCGACCACAAACATCACATCCAAACTTTTTCTTGTTGCTTTGTTGTTGCTTCTGCAACATCATTGTCAATTGATGCCTCCTCTGGATCATCTTCCTCTCCTGATCAAATGCTGCAAACTCTTTATCTGTATGCACTTTTTCATGCAATGTTACTGAACGTCTATCTATAAATGCTTCATCACAGTAACTACATGGGTAACGTCTGACAGTCCTAGAAACAACTACTGATCCACTTCGATTACCAATGCCTGTGTTTCCAGTAACATTGCTGCTGGAATGGGTTTTGCCTACTTTGTGTAGTTTCCGGTGTAATTCTAAGTTACTGGAATTTAAAAAACCCTCTCCACACTCACCACAAAAATGCTGTGGCAACTTCCTGTAGCACTTCATTCTGGTTCCTTTGCATACTTGAGATTGCTTGTGTTTCCTCAGGGTGGATTTGAGAATAAATTCTCGTCCACACACTTCACATTTATGCCTATGTTTCGATTTCTTTGCAGAGTGCAACCGTCGATGATTGAATAAAACTGTTCTTGATTTAAACATGAGGGGGCAAGAACTGCAGTGGTACTGTTTCTGCAAACCCCTGCAATGGTTCTTGTGTACATGAAGAGCCATCTTACAGAAAAAGATTCTTGCACATGATTTGCACTGATAAAATTTACGGCGAAGTTTACTCTGAGATACCATTAATTTCTTCAAAGTTTTGCAATCCTTCCTAAACAGATGTGATATCTCTATACATTTGTTTTTGTTTGCTAGATTATTACTTTCATCTTCATTAACTTTCTTCTCTTCATTAGCTGCGTAAACCGTAGCCTGAATTTTTTCTTGAATCTTCTGCTTTAATTTTGAAACAAGTGCACTTCCAAGGAGTGAGTGTAATGACGATGTTTCCTGTTAAGGAAGATACAAATGACTATATATTAATGCTTGAAGTGGAACCAAGGAGGAGGGGCCATTGAGATGACAATCTTAACCAAGAGACAAAATAAGGATTANAAAAAAAAAAAAAAAAAAAAAAAAAAAAAAAAAAAATGATTATGGAATGGACTACAAAAAGCCTAGGGAAGCTTCAGATAACCTACTGGGTGACAGGGAACCACACAGAGTGACCAGTTTACAGTGGATGATGGATGCAATAGAATGGAGTCACATCCAAGAGGTAAGACTGTTAAGTAAACAAACGTGTAAAAAATCTCTGGAAGTGAAAGCCTGCAGGAAATGAGATTTTGTAGAGACTATGATACTGCATTCAGCTCCAAAATAATTTATGCCCATTAAATTACACAAAAGTGTAGTAACTTTAGTCTAGAATCTGCTGTGGGAAAATTCTAATGACAAATTTTCTCAGCGTCTTGAGCATGAGAGATTTAATAAGAGTGGAAATTATTATGCATGGAAAGAGTGGTACAGATGAATACAGATGGTGAACTAGGTGGACCAAGGCAGGAAGACATCATGATCTAATAAATTAATACATATCATTATATTTTCTATTATCTTGTTCATAACACTAACAAGTATACAAATTGGACAAAATATAAATAGAACAGAACTATGGTGCAATTAATATTGTTAAGCTTCATTGCTTTATGAAGAATTCTTTCTTGTACTGTAGCCCTTCTTTTAACTGCGAGATGTGAAAGCACAATGTAAGTGAAATAAAAGTAAAGCTATCCCTGTAACAGGCCATGAAGGCCCATAGGGTTGTGAGACGTTAAGGGTCCCACATTATCTAGACAATCGGCTCAAAGATGGCGGTAAGGTTTCCAGCCTTACGCGCCAGCCGCACTTTACTCCCCAGAAAAATTATTTAATTAATTCCTGGTACTCATTTCTGTCAGAGGCTGAGTCGACCCCAGGGCCATAGTGTGGTTGGAAGGATTAGGTCAATTGAAAAAATCCAATGAACTCATTGGTAGATAGCATAATGTAAAATATAATAATAATAATAATAATAATAATAATAATAATAATACACCAGCTAGGACAGCTTAGTGAGTAAAGTGGTTAGAAAGTGGATGACCAGGATTCAATTCCCAGTGAGGGAAAGGTTTTTTTCTGTTTACTTGTGCATTCAGTTTGGCTCTAAGGCCTAGCCAGTCCATCATGTAATGGGTATTGCTGACTCTCTACAGGTGAAGTAGTCAGTGCATCAAACTGGCCACTCACCTCCATCTAATACTGAGGTTAAGAAGGTGTGGAACTTCACACCAGGGCAAACATTTAACTTCAGGAATATGAGGTGTGTTCAAAATGTTTCCCAAATTTGTCTATAAATAATATCTTTCTGTACTCAGAGCTTATTGAATATTGCCCCCTTCAAAAGACCTCTTATACAGCAATGCACCTCTCCCACCGGTTTTTCCAATTTTGGAAGCACTGGTTGAAGGATATCTGTGGTATAGCCTTCAAGTCATTCGTTGCATTAATGATGTTGTCTTCTACTGTATGAAATCTTCTTTCTTTAAGGGTAGTTCTGACTTTAGGGAATATAAAATGATCAGGAGTGGAAAGGTCAGGTGAATAGGGGCATTGTTGAAGGGTAGGAATTGAATATTTTGCCAAAAATTGTCTAATAGACAATGATGTGTGAGCAGGCGCATTATCATGCAGGAGCCTGCATTCCGCAGTCCACATTTCAGGCCACATTCTTTGTACTACATCCTGCAGACATTTCAGAACTTTAAAATGCTGAGATAAGCTCTTAATTGTTTGGATGACCTTCGGAGCAAATTCATAATGCACAACGTCTAGATGTTCAAAGAAGGCAAGCAGCATTTCGCAGCATTTCTATCACTCACAAGTGCACCTCTTGTGTTTTCTTGGGGTAAGGCAAAGTAGAACTCTTCCAAGGTGAGGACTCTTGTTTGGTTTCAATGTTATAACCATAAAACCATGTCTCATCACAGGTAATAACATTTTTAAAACGATTTTCATTGCAATTTGCAATTTGATATTTTCACAGATGGAAAATCGCTGCAGTTTTGATCATCAGTCAAGAGCTTTGGCACAAAGTTTGTTGAGACCTGATGCATTCGTAAGTCTTCCATTAAAATTGTGTGGCATGAACCAATGATATTCCAACCTCTTCTGCAACTTCTCGGACAGTCAGTCGATAATTTCCACAGATAATGTTTCTCAACTGAACAATTAGAGGTTTGGATCTTGAAGCTGAAGGTCGGTCAGAGCACTCATAGTCATCTATTGAAGTTATACCATTTTTAAAAAATCTCACCATTTGTAGGTCATTTGATTCAAAGGATAATTACTGTAAACTTCACACAACATGTTTCAGGTTTCTGCAGCTGAAACAGAAGTTAACACAAGCTCTTTGCTCCTTTACTGACTACATACTCAATGTAACAACAAAACACACTCCATCACAAAACTGGTTATAAAAGCTAAATGGAATGCCCGATCTATTTGGAACAAAGTGGCTTGCATAACTAACGCTTAGGTTGCAAGGTCACTCAAATGACACCTAACATGACTGATGTACTACTGATTTATAGACAAAATTCAGGAAGTTTTGAACACACCAAACATATGAAAATGTGACAGAATTTAAATACCCAGCAACAATATGGACAGAACATACAAGATGCACTGAAAAGGCTCAGGATAGGTTGAATGCAGTGATTCTGTGACAGTGGTACTGAACTTTCTGACTTCAGTTCTACAAAAGTAGTTCAGTCCACAATTTATCAATACACTTAACATTCTCAAGTCTGAAGTTTCTCCCTATACATAATTCAATATTTATGATTCCAGCCACATTAACTCAATTATGCCACTGTTCATTAAGGTAAAAGGTAGGTAAAGCTACCACTGTAACAGGCCATGAAGGCCCATAGGGTTGTGAGACGATGAGGGTCCCACACTATCTAGACAATCGGCTCAAAGATGGCGGTAAGGTTGTCAGTCTTATGAGCCAGCCACGCTTTACTCCCCAGGAAAATTATTTAATTAATTCCTGGTACTTATTTCTGTTAGAGGCTGAGTAAACCCCAGGGCCTAGTGCAGCTGGAAGGATTAGGTAAACTGAAAAAAAATCCAATGACCTCATCAGGACTTGAACCTGCGACCTTCCGGCTTGTAGCATAGCCCCTCAACCGCTAAGCTATCACGTGCCCTACATCTGAATATAATGTGATATTATTTACCTGGAATGGAGAATCCTGTATAACGTGACCATTTTCCTGATCCTTATTGCATACAGTTAGATTACTGTCAGTGTTTACAACAGAATTCCTGTGTAAGAAACAAATGATCTTCTTAGTAGTTGTCAACTGTTTTACACAGAGCTTCAACAGAAGTATACACACATGCATATATGCATTCTCTCTCCCCATTTCTCCCATACACATATACACGTGCGTCGCGCGCGCGCGCACACACACACACACACACACTTAAAAACATGGAGGTGTGCATACGCACGCTCTCTCTCTCTCTCTCTCTCCTTTAAGGTTTCATCTCTGCAGCAGCTTCAGGTCTGAACAGAGAGACTAGACCCTGTCTGAAGCTGTGTGGTCATTATACTTGCTATACTTGCTATCTCCCACAAGTGCAAGTAGAATAATCTGCCTCATGAGTGTTACAATTTTAGAAAGAGAGCCTTCCACCTCACCAGATGGCCAGATATTAGGTCTATAATTGGGAACAGTGATCCAGAAATAAAGCTTAAATCTATTAACTCCTTAACACCCACAGTCTTTCATATACATATATTACGACATATTTGAAAACTCAAACTTAAATATTTGAATCAAGGAACAAAATCTAATTTCTGCATGTTATACATGATATGTAATTTATTTATTAAAGTTTTAATCCATTTAGACGAACACTAAAACTGTGTTAGTTGCCAGTCTCCATTAATTCTGAAAATGGTGAATGGGCAAGGAGCGAAGCCAAGCTTCAAGATGTCTGGCAGAAACAATTACAATATTCCTTTACATACTATCAAAGGAAACAGGATGAAAGATCACACTACAGACAGAATGACAAAAAATATCAGAACAGTAAGTCGCTGGCGCCCCATCAAACATAAGTAACTCATATAGCCACCATGACATCTTGCTTAGTAAAAGTCAATTACTGTAGATGAACATAATTCTAATGGCAATACACCACAACAAAATTAACTTTCTGTCTCCTTCAAAGAAAAATATGTTATTTCAGTAAAACAAAATATGATGAAGTTTAATCTAGACTTTAACATGAATTACGATTTCCAAGGGAAGGGACTAAAACTTCATGTACAAGCTGTATGTAACATAGCTGGCTGTGTGGTTTTTTGATGAATCAGTGTGAAACATAACAATCTTCTGATAAATGGTGTAGTGACATTTGGCGTTATGTAAGTGCTCAAAAGTCTTCATCCATCAACTTTTTGACTATAACATCTGTTCAAAATATCCATTTTGTAACCAGTATGGCCCAAGCACAGAAGTAATAAATATGTTGATAATATTTTTGCTGCTGAAACATGACCTCATTGTGAAACAATTACAAAATATAAAAATCACATACTTAAAAGTCTTTGCCCATTTTGTCTTCCAATGGAAATATTTGTTTCTTATTGCTTTTATTATCTATTGCATTGTAATTTGTCTTTTCTGATACTATAGGATGTCTCCTCACAAGTACCTTCCCTCTCCTTCAAGCAAGCAGCACATAATTGGTTTCACTAGGATAGTCACATGGTAGCATCTCAAAGTAATTCCATATTCCCTGGACTATAGTAACCAGAATCTAAGCTCACCAATGTGCCCACAGAATTGTATACTGCTCTCTCAAATGTGGAACACCAAAACTTACTATTACCATAATTGACANCCGGTTAATCCGCCCCCGGATAATCGAGAGTTGACTGTATTACCATAATGGACCTAACAATGAAATGCTTGTTCTCAGAAAGATCCCAACAAGATAACCATTTGAGATTACTGGAGAAATAATGGGAAGTTATGGCATCAGTCAAAGCATTTCCATACCCAAGCACCATGTCATAGATGTTGGTCTTCATAGAAAACATCCTGTAAAGAAATAACCAATTTTGGCAAAAAATCAGAAGGTGTAACTTCAATTTGCCAAGGAACATGACCACTAGACCAGTAAAAAGTTGGCTAAAATATGGACTAACAAGTCAAACTTCAATATGTTCAGTTCTGATGGCGTGCATGATGTAAGATGTCAAATCACCAAAAATTTGACTTCAAATTCTCCACAATTAAACATGGTGGAGGCATTATGGAGCAGAAGATGCATAATGATATCCAAACCATCATTCTCCCCCATTCCAGTAACAAGATACCTTGCAGCTGGATTTTCCCAAACAACCAAAATACACTTCCAAGCTCCATCAAGAATAGTTTGCCACAAAGAAACTCTACATTTTGAAATGGCTTTCAGATAAATTTAACAAATGTGACTGAGACAAAATTTCTGGGATGAATTATTGATGATACTATTTCGTGGGAACAGCATATTGATTATGTTATTGAAAAATATAAAATATACTGTCCCTTTAGATACGTTAAAGCTAATTTATTTTGCTCATATACATTCTATCATGAGTTATGGTATAATTTTTTGGGGTGGCTCTTCTTATGTTAACAAAGTTTCTATATTGCAAAAGAAAGTTATTAGAATTATAACAAATTCTAGACCAAGAGAGTCTTGTAGGGACATTTTTAAGAATTTGGAAATAATGACGTTCTACTCTCAGTTCATATATTCATTACTTTTATACACAATTAATAATAAACATTTAATTAATTTTAACAATGAGGTTCACAAATATAAAACTATAGCCCTCAATAATTTATATTGTGACATGTTGACCCCTACCTCCCCAGCTGCACGTAGCGGTAACATAGCGCTCGCGTAGTCGGCAAGTAATCACCCCGCATCCTGGTAGCTATGCAACGCGCGGTGACGTCACGAGCGGAGCCGAAGTGAGCCCAGCGGAGCCGACGTTAGCCGAGTCCCCGCAACCTTGAGGCTATACGCCACGTCACACTAGCAACAGCGTCCTAGGCTATACACCACGTCACACTAGCAACAGCACACGGCTATATAAGCGGAATGCACAGTAGCTACGAGTTAGTTGTAAATTGGCTACCACAGAGTTACAAAGTAACAGCCGACTACAGTTGAAACATAGCAGCCTGCGAGTGTGCGATAGCTAAGAAGTCAGCGAGCGGAAGACTTATTGTGTGCTTTCCAGACATAGTGAGTGTTATACTTGGAGTGTGTAATTCAG
>NW_019742442.1:980701-1000394 GCF_002891405.2 Cryptotermes secundus | reverse complement strand
CACACGTGATCAACGAGATTCGTACTCAAAACACGTGATAAATTGGTGCATCGAGTGTTTTACTGCTACAACATGGACATGGAAAAAGTTATGGAACGTCTGGAGCAAATGGCGGCCAGACAGAAAGCCGATATGGAGGAATGTAGGAGGAAAGAAAAGGAAGAGATGGAGGCACGTAGGAGGAAAGAAAAGGAAGAGATGGAGGAATGTAGGAGGAAAGAAAAGGAAGAGATGGAGGAATGTAGGAGGAAAGAGAAGGAAGAGATGGAAGCAAATAGAAGAAAAGACAGAGAAGATTTTCTGGCGAAGTTAGAATTCAATCAAGAAAAAACAAATAGCATGCTGGCGAAATTAGACGCCGACTTCAATGCCTGGCTTGAAGAGACGACAGCCTGCCAAGTGGACACGAAACCTGCGACGGCACACTCCCACCCCAAGAAGGCCTCATGTGGACCCCCCAGGGCGACTCTTGAGTGATATGTGGTAAAATACCCTCGTGAAAATTGTGAAGAGCGAACATTCCAAGGGGAAGAATACTTCTAGGCAATGCCGTGTTTGCACAGTTCACAAAAAAAGGAGTATGTCTACATTTGCAAGTTCTGTGTAATGCCACTTCACAAAGGGGAAAGTTTCAAGAAATATCACACCCTCAAGCACTTCTAGGAGCATTGGTAAGTGTTCTCCAAAAATTTTAGTTCAAAAAATTAATTAGGAGATTTTATATTAATTTTTAAAGTGAACAGTGCACAAGTTAGGGTAGTATGTTTAAAAATGCCAGTCCCCAGGGTGGTTTAAATATTTAAATCACCGGTCCGTGAAGTGTTAATATAGGTAATTTAAATAAAACTGTATTAATTCAAGTTTTATAGTAAGTTGTTTTTAAATTATGTTTATTAATTAAAATCTTATTAACAGTTTTACTTTATATTATTATTTATGTTAATCGATTATTGTGATTTTGATTATGTGACTCATGTAATTTTGTGTATGTATCTTGATATATCTATTTTCAAAGGGACCATTTCCACATCCTAGGTTTGTTGCCTGTATGGAGATATGGAAAATAAAGGAAATGAATGAATGCCTTGACCTCAATCTGATCAAATACCTATGGGAAGAGAACAGAACACGTGCTGAAGGCAGCAAGCCATACATCAATAAAAAATTCTTCAATACCTTGTGCAATGAATGGAAGATTCCCCTCAGAATTCTCATGAAACTGAGCTTCCCAACCAAGTATTATTTATTAATTTCCTTCAGTTGTTTTTATGGGATGTCTGAAATAAATATTTATTATTGAAAAACAAAATGGACGAAGACTTCTGAGCACATCAATTTTATATTTATCTGCCTGTTTCTCCTTGAAGTCATATCTGAAGAGCAAAAATATTACAAAAACTGCAGCACATTGCCTTATGTGCTTAGTCTACTCTTGGTACCAAATGAAAATTTCAAACAAAGGTTACAGTCAAAACACCAAATGGACTAGAACTTTTGAGTGCTACTGTACATTAACCAAAGTTGCATGCCTGTCACTCTCCAAGGTGAATCTTTGTGACATGTTACACATTTCATATTTTCAAAGACATCATATAGTTTTCCAAAGAAAACTGTGGGTTACACAACATTTCTGGTAACATGTTCATAATCTGCATATAAAAATACACTGAAATCACCCAAATTCACACAAGAAGATGGTGTTATGATAATATCTCAATCTGATGACATTCACTTACTCTCCACTGAACTGTTCTGTGCTATTACTACCAGCATCAGATACAGTCCTGTTTTCCTGAGTATTACTGGTGCAAAATCCATCTTCCTTTTTCAGTAAGACACACACAGGCAGCAAAGAATCACTTATAAACAATCCCTGGAATGACAAACACCCACTTACATACAATGCAAGTCCATGTGTGTACTTTCCCACTCTATGACACAAAACCCAACATTTATAACTTTGCCCTTCAAATGGCCAATGGATGCAATATTACATCATTCCTTACCATAAAATAAAATTAAGAAATTATGAAAAGGAGTCACTGATAACAAATGTTATAAAATATTAATGTCTGTCAGGTTTGGAAGTATTCTCACACATTCTCTATCAAAACTGACTTAAGGCATTTTATCAGACATGCTTCAATACTGTCACCATCAACATAAGTCAATTTAGTGCAGTTTTCATTAGAATGTGAGTATGACTGCGAATGACTGCATCACCAAAAAAATCTAAGCTTTAAACAGAAGCATATTTTAAAAGTCTGGTAATCAATGTGTTAATTAAATGCCCAGTCATAAAATTAACTAACCCTACAATTTTACTTCCTTTAGAAAAATAAAAGCATTCATTTGGATATAAGCTCAGTTATGTTTCAAGTGATTATACAGTGATACTTATGGCATTACCTCTGGTTCCATTTTCACTTCCTCAGGTTCCTGTAACCTGTCTTCAACACTGATGGAAAAAGCACTCAAATCAGTATCATCATATCCCAGTGGTTTCTCCTGTTTCACTTTCACACTGCTCAGGCCCACTTCAAGGTCTCTCATCACAGTCTTCACAACTACCGAACTCATACAAACATCCTGTGATGTTGATGTACCAAAGTCATAAACTGGAGGCAACTTGTCTGATGAAGTCACATCACACAAACTTGACCCTTGCATAGTATCAGTCTGTTTATGTCTGGGTTCTTCCTGTACAGCACTTACTGAGATGTCAGAATCAGCATATACAGCTCGGCATTCAGATGTGGTTGAATGTTCTGAGACTGTGGCACAGCCTTCGGCATTGTTAACAGTTGCATTTTCTGACAGTGATGTGGTTGGAGGAGATGCCTTTAAAAATGTAGTTAACTGTTCTGACAGAGAAGGGAAAGAGATGGTGGAAGTAACCTGTGGGAATTTGTCACACTTCACTTTACTAGAATCTTTACCATTCCTAGTTTCTACCACATTTTTATCATTCTTCACTTCAACTGTCTCATTACTCTCCATTTCAACTGCTGATTTAAAACTTTCGGCTTGAATTCCAGTTTCTTCATTCGCTTCAACATTTATTTTGCTGATCTCAGTTTCACTGGTTGTTTCACCATTCTTAGTTTCTGCCATAGTTTTCACTTTTGCAGAAACACCTTTCATGACTGCAGTCTGACTTAAGGATATATTCATTGATTCTTTGGCTGTATCTCTTCTGAATACATTGTCAGATGCTCTGCTGACAACAGAACGGCCATCCAAGACTGATGCTGAAGTACAGGTACCAATTTCACTGCTACAAGCCAATGCCTGAATGTCATTTGGTGTCAAGCCAACCAATTTCTGAAATCATAATTAGCTCATCACCATCCTTACAGTAATAGGCATACTGAAATCTTTTATGATGGACATTACAAAACAGGATCCTTCCATAGTTTCAAAGGCCTAAACTTCTTTTTCCTTTTGGTTGACATTTTAAGAGACACTGACGTCTGAGTTACATCAGTGCTGAAGCAAATGTGGCACGCAGGGCCTATCCAAAGGTAGGTAGCACCCCTACCATTGGACTACCACTCTCTGGCTAATAAAACAATTGGTACGACTTCTAATGACATTCAAGGTATTGCATAAACAGAACCATACTCGTAAGCAGTTAATTTATGTAAACTACAGTAATGTGCCTAACACTGAGTAAATGTTATTAAATTATAACCAATGTTTTACTCCTGCTCCAAAAATGGACACAAGTTTTATAACTAACCATAAATATAATGAATTTCTAAGTCAAAATCTTAGAAAAATGTTGACAATCTGTCAATTTATTTTTCCATACTCCAAAAAATCTTGAAATTAAAATGGATGCTAAAATAGTGGTTGGGATTTGAAGAATTTGTAACCATTAGTTGGTTCCAAATAATAGCTGGGCATCAGAACAGACTCTGCAGATGGTAGCCAAGTCTCAAACAGTAACCTCATACTAGTACAGGACTTGATTGCTCAATATGCAGCTACTAACAAAATTATTCTGAGGGTACCATTATTTTAAACCAGAACATGTTAATTTCTCACAATTTAGAAGAAACAGGAATATTTTATTTAAATTATTCATCATTTTCATGGTCATGCACTGCAATGTATTACAATGACAAATTCTTAATTAAATACCAGATATTACACTGTAGTCAAGGTCTGAATTTAATCCATGTACTTGCACAGAAATTTCAAATCATATCCTAGTTACTATTCAAATATAAATTACACTGTATATCAATATACAAATGACATTAGGAATACTGTATTTCAGCATCATACTGTGTGTGTGAACCTGTGGCCCTGGGGTCGACCCAGCCTCTAACAGAAATGAGTACCAGGAATTAATTAAATAATTTTCCTGGGGAGTAAAGAGTGGCCAGCACTTAAGGCTGACAACCTTGCCATCTATGGGCCGATTGTCTACAAAATGTGGGAACCTCAACATCTCACAATCCTATGGGCCTCTATGGCCTGTTATAGGGATACATTTACTTTTACTGTGTGTGAACAACTTATTATTGGTTCCACTACCAAAATGATGTGATGGAACCAATGATCAATTACGAGCAGCTGACAAATTAAATTCTGAACTTTAGCAAGATGTGAAACTGAATGTCAAAATTTCACAAGGATAAATACATTTTTACACCAAATTAACTTCTCAAATAAATTCCATCTACTCACACTTAGTAGTTGAACAGCAACTTCAACTGTCTGTCTGATGTTTTTCAGTTCACTTTTAATTTCACCAAACTGTATGATACTTCTATGGCAGCAGGAGCTTTCTCTCTGTGTGGGGTCACTAGGAGCCATACTGGGGGCTAAAACAGACATCTCAATAAGCCAAATAATGAAGCAATTTTACATCACACATGACCTTTAAATGAAGATGGGTAGGCTGGTTCAGGCATTGGATATATGAAAGCAGGAAGGAATGTTTATTACCTTTTGGTTACATAAGCCAGCTCAGTCAATATAGTGATAGACTATAGGCTGGATGGCTGGGGTTCAATTCCTGGGAGGGGCAAGAGATTTCTCTGCATCTGCAGCATCCACGCTGGCTCTGGGGCCCACCTAGCCTACAATACAATGGGGTACTAGGGTCTCCTTTTCTGGCAGTAAAATGGCTTGGGCATGAAACTGACCACTCACCTCCATCTAGAGTGAAGGTCAAAAATGGTGGAGCTATACCACCACTCCCTCATGTGTCTTCATGGCATGGTAGTTTCTTTGACTTTCCTTCTTGCTCTTTGTCTGTTTTACTATCCCATTTAGCACACATGTGAATACTCTGAATGGCAGTATGAGGATATCTGTACTTTGCCACACTGTCAAAGGATCTTCATGTTATGATTCTGCCCTGCAGTATGGTCATATCAACATATACTTAGTTTTCTCTGTGTTCAATTCCAGACCAGCCTCCTTACTAGCTTCAGGTAGAGCTCCTACCAGTTACAATGGAAAAATGTACCTCAAAATGATGGATGCAACAGCAAAATAACAATATTTCCCAAGTTTTTCTTCCTAATCTGAACAACTTTTTATTTACCTTTATCTAATGTCGTGTATAAATTCTCAGTAAATTTCATTTTGGTACAGACACAAAGTGAAGCTTACTGAGAGTTTATACATATAATTTGCAGTGCCTTTCCACTCATTTCTCCATCTTACTCTTGAGTTTTAAACATGAAATTATGGAACCATTTTCCCTAACACAAAACATTTTATGCTTGCACTTGGGTAATTATACCTCAAGTAGGCCTGTTACTTATAATTGCAGAATAAGTTGTTCTTTTTTTCCTTGGCACTACAGCCCCAGTGGGCCTAGGCCTACCTCCATGAACTTCTCCGTACACTTGGGTTTTTCCAGATCTTACACATTCGGTAGGACTCCTTGGGCGGGTGATCAGCTCATCACAAGGCCTCTACCTGTACACAAACACAGAAAAACACACACACACACACACAAACTAAACCTCTATGCCCTGAATTGGATTCGAACCCACGATCCTGGTTTCCAAGCGAGCGAAAACAGTACATGCCTTAGACCACTCGGCTACCGTGACCGGCAAGTTTCTTTGTTACCCTGTAATAATTCTATACAGTCAAATTAATTTCTATACTTTTATATTTTTTTTCACTGATAAGCTTTTTGACACTGTGAAAAAAAATGTAATTCAAATAGCTATCTGCATTACAGAAAAGGCCATTCGACATACTGTCATGTAAAAGAATGCAGTTTAATAACAAATAACTGCATGGATGACATTTGCATCTGTATGGTCACAACTGTGATCCGTACAATTGTAAGCCAATACTGCATGATGAAAATCTTATGATTTTCTGCTATATAACACACCGGATATAATCTCTGCTTCTGAAGAAACTTGAAATGAATTTTTACAACATGCTTTTAGTACTCTGCAGAGGCATGTCTGAATAACAATATAACAAATACTGTAATAAATACAAACCACTCCGTCCAGTGTGACATATAAGTTTTTACTGCATGACAACTTATCTCCCTTACATGTTTCGGTCCGTACGGACCATCTTCAGAGGGAACATCATTTTGAACTGGAAACTACCATCACAATAGGTGTTTTGATTTAAAATACATACACTTATATTCTATAATGCACAGTACGCATAAAGTCGAACAATTCACAATCACAGCAGCTTCCTGGTATTGTACATTTTTTAAAGTTTTTAAAGTTTCTATATGTTAATTTAAAAAACCTTTGTCACTAGTTAAAATTTTTTAAACCACGTAGGTTCGTGTCCATATTCCTATCGTCCTTCTTGTATGGGGCAGATTTTGTGCCGCCTGTCTACCTTCATGAGGAGGTTCTTGATGTTGTCCAGGGTTACCTCGTGGCTTGCTGTGTTGTAACCCTGGATGACATCAAGAACCTCCTCATCAAGATAGACAGGCGGCATAAAATCTGCCCCATACAAGAAGGACGATAGGAGTATGGGCACGAACCTATATGGTTTAAAGAAATTTAACTAGTGACAAAGGTTTTTTAAATTAACATCTAGAAACTTTAAAAACTTTAAAAAATTTACAATACCAGGAAGCTGCTGTGATTGTGAATTGTTCGACTTTATGCGTACTGTGCATTATAGAATATAAGTGTATGTATTTTAAATCAAAACACCTATTGTGATGGTAGTTTCCAGTTCAAAATGATGTTCCCTCTGAAGATGGTCTGTACAGACCGAAACATGTAAGGGAGATAAGTTTTCATGTACTAAAAACTTATATATCATACTGGACGAAGTGGTTTGTATTTATAATTGTTAGTGTGACAGACCAGAATGAAACAAATCAAATTTAACAAATGCTGGTTTCTAACTCAGTTGTGTTAAATTGTATAGTTTGTACATTTACTTTTATATTTTAATTACTTCTGCACTGTTGACTTTATAAAGTTGTCCCTGTTCTTAACTACGCAATGAAGGCATATGTGGAAATGGATCTATAGGCCCAAATTTTCTTGAACTTGGTACTAGGTGGTAGTGAGTGGTCAGCTTCATGACCCAGCTGCTTTACCCCCGGGGAAAAGATCTCCCAGTACCCTTTGGATAGTAGGCTGGGTGGGACCAGAGCTGGTCTGGACAATGGGAAGAGAAAATTCTTGACATTACCAGGACTCAAACTCCAACACCTGTTGTCCAGCTCATAGCCAGTCACTATACAGACTGTTTACATCAGTGAGAGTGCCATATTGTTTATAAATACGAGTTGATTGTATGTGTTAATAAATCTACTCACCAATCCAAACCCCATCTATTGTCACTAATACACGTGAAAATATCTAATAATTTTGAAATAACAACAAATGTGTGTGCATTAGAACTGGTAGTTTCAACTACATACAAATTTCCATGTACTCGTAAAATCAAGTCTGATCTCATCAAATGTTACATTCTCTTAACATTTTATTTTCTGTTTTAACAGCATTGTGGGTTGGGTACCTATATATTGTTTATTTCAAACTTCACTGATCTGTATATAGTGCAATGATTTACTGCTGTTCTCTTGTCGTAGGACGTGTTGATTATATTCTTCATTCGGCTTTTTACGTTTCTTATATTAAGGTACACTTATCCATTTACACTTACAGCCTTGTAAAACTTATTAGTTTAAAATTTCAAGCACTTTCACGTATTTTACGCAGTCATCTCTGCAGTCATACGACGCCGTATTTAACAGATGTCTGGGAGTCATGTATCTTCACGCTTTATGTCAGTATTCTTGACGACTTTGAATAGTAAAAATAAAATGTCATTATTTCATTCAACTCGACCCTGCGCGAAACTTGACCAATACAAGAACAAAATCACACTAAGAAACAAAATAAAATAACCACAAACACGAATCTCGGATCCACTATTAGAAAACCCATCCAGTATAAATTACAAAGATAATCATGGCAATCATCATAACGATCGATAACGATCATAACAAACCAACGACTAGATGGATAACTGACCAATTGGTGCACAACGTATGGGAGAGACACTGATTAATCACATGGGTGCGCGACATCTGAATTCTGTAGTGTTACATTCAAGCAAATAATTCCAAATCTTCATGAAAGATGCCGCAGGTAGCCAAAGCGTTGCGGAACCAGTGGAACTATTGCAACGATACTAATGAACCAATGAAGCCAATGAATATGTACAGGTGATTATCAACGTAGGTAGGAACGGTAGGAACGTGTGCCCCAAGTGGTCCCTGAGCGCCCAGCGCTCCGCTATATAAGCGATTAGAGAGATTAGAGGACCATTAGAGGAAGGTGAAGATACGTGAAGGAATGATCGTTTTTCGCAAGAACCCAGGACCCACAGGACGCACAGGACTGCGCAATAGCCATTCTCAAGGTCATCTCCAGCCCGGGAACAGGTACTGTAGATGTAGATTACAAAATTATCCCCCACCTAGAAGGCTGCGGTATAACGTTAATAGAGCTGTTCAACCAACTGTACCAAGAGAGAATCGTATGGGCTTTTCTTCATAAAGAAAGTGGGCAGCGTGAACCTCAGACCAGTCTCACTTGACTGGTGTCTCTATAAGCTGTTAGAAAGACTGGTCAGCATTTGACTCCTGTGGTGGTTGGAGCACCATCAAAAGATCCCGGGATCACAGTTTGGCCTCTGCAAAAGGAACTCATGCACACATAATGGGGAGATCATTAACGCTGTCATAAAAGACAGGGGGACCACAGCTGCCTTCCGGACATGAGACAGCATCCAGTAAAGTACTCCCAGACATCCTGGACGAAAAATTAAAATATGTTGGAATTTCCCTGAAGCCATGAGCCCTGGTACAGAAAGAGTGCTTCACTTCAGATACGGTGCCCTAGATGAAATAAGTGTACCACGCAGAAGAATCCACCTGGCAAATGTGGTAAGTACCATTATGTACATAGTCTATACCATACAACTCAGAGGGAACCTGCCTCCAGGTTGTAGGATAATGGAATATGTTGATGGCTTGTGCCTGTTCAGCTCATGAAGTGGATTTGGAATGGAGACTGTGAAAAATGTGGGATGAATTGTTGGAAGAGGTTTGTATGTTTATTTTTCTGTCTTTACTACAAAGCAGAGACTTGAGGTGTCACATAAAATTACTCCTGTTGTTAAATCTTTTGCAGTATATCTGCAGAGTGTAGACACAGTGATACAAATCTATTTTCCCAACTTTGGGGTCATTCCAACACTGGGAAAATTGTATGTGACATGCTGGGAGGCTGATGGACAGCTTGGAAGCAGAAACCTCTACAGGAAATAGGAAGCTGTGGATCCTCTTGTTGTTAGTTTCAAAGAGACCTCTGAGGGAGAAAATGATTCATATGACTGGCAAGTTCTACTTGGGTAAGTATTTTGAGTATTAATGATACTGCAGAGTTTCATATAGTTTCAATTTCTTGTTTGCAGTGGAAGAAATACTGGCATTACTGCTTCATCCACATCAATAAGAAAAGCACTAAAGACTTTACAGGCTGATCCAAATAGTTATACTATAGCAGATAGTTACTGAAGACAGAAGCTGGTAAAAGAAGAAATGAGCAATTTTGTCAAAAATAATCCATAATATAATCACAAGAGAGGCATAAAACATCACTGTAATGAACAGGACATAAAATGCTATGCTGCTTGTATCAAAATTCTCTAACATTCATGTCTTGTCTGCATGCAGAGCAACCACAGATGTTTTCGAACTCTTCCTAAACAAGGTAGAAAGCATAATGTGATTTATAAACCTAAACTCAAATTTTATCATCTGTGGTGACATAAATGCCAAGTATCTTACTGAAAGTAAAAAGTATGCATGCATGTATGTGTGTATAACTCAGAACAATTAAGAAGGGCTTTTGCAAATAATGAATTGGTGACAGTAATGGTGACTTTCCAGGTCCTCCATATTGAGGGTTGGATGCAAGAAAGATGACCCTGCTCTGTAAAAAAACTGCAAAATTCAAAGAAGTGAAAACTGGATGGTTTGATCCATGTCAGATAAATCTGGCAGAATCTTCTAAGGAAGACTATAGCTAAAGAAAGGTTGGTTTGCCAATCATGATGATGATGAAAAAGAAGAGACGAAGAATGGTTTTCCTACGTGGAGATTAAGAAATTACATGTCACCTGGAGTTGTTGGTAAAAAAAGAAGCATGCTTTATTTAAATTCTTGGGAAAAAAGATTCATAAGCTTTTAGAATTTGGTGTACCTTCATGAAGCAGAATTTCTGAAGGAGTAAGGATGGATCAGTAGTACAAAATGAAGGAAAACATAAAAAATATTATTTTCAATCAAAATAACGGTAAAATTATTCCCAATAAAAGTTATCCAGTACGTTAATAAAATTTTGCAATACTATACATACACACATTGTATGTACATCAGACACACATGCCCACTGCCATCTAGTGAGAAAAGTGTTAACTCAGAACATAGAATTCCCTACTGGCATATGGTTACTGGAAGCATGTTGAAAATATAATGTAGTAAATTTTTAATGATGACCGAACAATATACTTCACAAACTGGTGATGATGTGTCCTGGTTCGTCCTTTGGTACAACTTCAGCAGTCGGTGTAGAGTAGTGATACAGAACTTTGTAATGTAGTCACTAATGAAATGGTACTATGTAAAAGTATGTAAACATAAGAAGGTGTATGGTTCAAATGTAGTACTGTGAATATAGAGCTGTGCTGGGTAACTTATAGAAGCTGAAATCTCAGTATGAATAAAATAACTTTAACCCTTTCATTCCAAATTGTCCCACTGCTTAACCTGGCAACCACATTGAGATCACTACAGGGCCAAGATCACCAGAAAAAGGAAAGTCACTGCCTTTCATATTTCCAAGAGTCAAACTTGGAACCAAGACAGAAAGGGCAAAAATGAGGATAACATTCTGCTGAATTATAATTAATAGCATGTTAAAAGTGTACCAGAATTCTGAAATTATCACTGTTTTCCCAAGAAGATAAATTTATTTTAAGCTTGGAATTCATCTTCATCATTTACAACATTTGTTCATTGTCACACAAATTTTAGTAACATGAAATAATAATTGCTGTCATTTTCATAAAAATTAAAAAATATTGCTTTCTACATTGTAATAATTCAGATGTAAATAATCATAACTAAGTGCATTTTTAATAAAATGTTTTCTGAGTAATAACATGGAAAAGACATAGAACAATATTTAATTTATCCTTTTGTATTCCTATGTAATTTGTTCTCTAACTTACAATGTAGTCTTGTGGAACGAATGAACATTACATTTGGTAACATAAACACATGCTCATGGAGATCAAGATTGAAGCACAAATGTATTATGAAGTTATGAAAATAAGTAGCATTGCTTCCTACAAAGTTGCACAATAAGGCCTCAAAGGAAGTGGTCTTAGAACAAACTTCAGCATGGGCAAAGTGTGCTTAGAAACTCAACCTTTATTTTCCATTGATTAACTTGTAATTTTACTCTTCTTTATTTTCGGGATTAGTGTTAATGGTTGAAGAAAGCCTCTGATTCAGTTAGGAGGGACGTATTATATAATATTCTCAAGTTTGGGGTATCCATGAAACTAGTTAGGGTGATTAAAATGTGTTTAAATGAAACATATAGTAAAGTCCATATAGGTAAATATTTGTCTGATAATTTTCCTATCCTGAATGGTCTAAAATAAGCAGATGCTTTATCGCCACTGCTTTTCAACTTTGCTTTAGAATATGCCATTAGAAAGGTCCAGGAAAACCAGATTGGGCTGAAATTAAATGGGACACATCAGCTGTTGGTGTATGCTGATGATGTGAATATACTAGGTGATAATATAGATAACATAAGGAAAAAATACGCAGGCTTTAATTGATGCTAGTAAGGAGTATAGTCTAGAAGTAAACACACAGAAAACTAAGTGTATGTTGCTGTCTCACCACAAGAATGCAGTGCAAAATCATGTCATAAAGATAGCTAACAGATGTTTTGAAAATGTGGCACAGCTCAGAGATTTGGGAACAAAACAAAAACTCCGTGGCTTGAGTCCTCAAGCGAACTGTACCGACCACCACTTGCCGGCAAAGTTAGTGCCAGCTTTAGCAGATAGAGGGTGTTACGTGGGGAGCACAGTGAATCTCCACGGCCGTTAATTTCGGTTTTCTAGACTGGAACCGCTATTGCCTTCAAATAGCTTCTCAATTATCCTCACGAGGCTGAGTGGACCCTGTTCCAAACCCACTACTGAGAATGTCTGGTAGCACTGGGGATTGAACCCAGACATCTGGATCTGTAGGCAGGAACTCTGACCACTAGACCACAGAGGCGGTTGATATTTGGGAACAACTATAACAAATCAAAACCTTATTCAGGAAGAAATTAAGAGGAGATTGAACTTGCTCTCTGACATAAAGGGAAGAACATAGACTGAGGGTATTTGCGAACAGGGTGTTGAGAATATTTGTACCGAAGAGAGATGAAGTGATGGGAGGTTGGAGAAAATACATCATGAACTTCATAACTTGCACACTTTTCCAAGTGTAATTAGAATGATCAACTGAAGGAGGGTAGGGCATCAAGCATGAATGGGGGAGAAGAAGAATGCATATGAGATATTAGTGGGAAAACCAAAAGGAAAGAGACCACTAGGAAGACCAATATGTAGGTGGATGAACAATATTAAAATGGATCATAGAGAGATGGAATGGGATGGTATGGATTGGAATGATGTAACTGAGGATATGGACCAGTGGAGGGCTCTTGTGAAAGCGATACTGAACCATTGGGTTACATAAAATGTTGGGAAGTTCTTGAGTAGCTGCACAACTGGTGGCTTCTCAAGAAGGGCTCAGCTCCATGAGTGGGTGAGTGAGTGAGTGAGTGTTAATGGTTGATGTTAAAGTAGGAACCTTCTTAAAATTAAACTTGGAAGATAACCACTAAAGTATCAGTGAATAGAACTAGGGATTAACATGCAACTTTGATAATCAGAGGCTCTTAATTTGACCCTAATGCTTGCCTTTACAATCAGTGATAAAAATAGTAAATATATCTGCCAGTAAAAGGTCGAGTAATCACCTAAAGATGGTATGGAGCCAGCTACTAAAATATGATTCATATCGGACATGTCTAAGATAATGAATAATATTCAATATTATTGTGGTATGAAGAAAGAGACATTGTCACAAACCTGTTTGGAATATTAGCCTGTCTTGTTGAATCATTTTCAGTTACTCCCATCTAATCATTGCATAGATCACTATACAAAATTTATAGCCTATCTCTTATTCTGTTGACTGGCTTTCTGTGGAGTGAGAGTGGCAGTGCCAGTGAGGTTCAAGTTTCCGCTGAAGTCATACTACTTTTTCCCACTGGCTCACTGTCTTTTGTTGCTGTTTCAGTATTTGACTCTTCAATTGCTTTGCTGCCATTTTTGTAGAGCTGTTGCAGCTGAGATATAACATGCTCCTTGCCTTCCATGGGGTTCATAATAGCTTTCTCTTGTCCAACTGCAGAATATTTGTTGGCAGTCTGGAAAATAACACACAGTTTTCATATGAAGTTTTAATGGGCTTACTTTTTTGGACCATGAATGCACAGCCTTTAATTGCTTCTGTGTTACATGTCTCCTAAGTTTTGACCAAAATAGCTGACTACACAGTGTTACATCCAAGATAACAGTTCTCTTCATAGTTGCCATAATTAGTACTTCAAATCACACAAACTACAAGTATGAGATCTTTTCAATGTGCTGAGCTAAATAATGTAAATCATTGCATGAAAAGAAGGAACTGGTAATTGTGACATCTGTGAGTCCCAAGAATGTGTGATCCAAGGTTACTTAGAATAATAATCTTTGCCAAAAATGTTGACTCTAACTGAACTCAGGATTACATGAGAAGCAATTAAAGTCCACATTGTTTTCAATTTGCTTAAAATTGTCTTCAACAATGATAAATAGTTTATCTACTTCTAATTCAACACAACATGGTAACATTAAATGTCTCATGGCATGCTTCACATACAGAAATGTGATGTTGATGTGTACTAACTAGGTAATTCTATGAAGCTGACAGTCACTCGGCTACTCAAGAATTTTCCAGTATTTTATGGAACCTGAAGGTTTATTATCATGTTCACAGGAGCCCACTGCTAGTCTCTATTCTGAGCCACTTGAATACATGCTGTAACATCCCATCTCAATCCTCTTAAGATCCATTTTTTATATTACCCTCCCATCTACGTCTATGTCGTCCTAGCTGGCTTTTCTTTCTGGTTTTCCCACCAAAACTCTGTATGCATTCCCAGTTTCCCCTTGCATGCTACAAGCCCTGCCCTTCTCATCTGCCTTCACATAATCATTCTAATTATATTTGGCAAAAAGTACAAGTTATGAGTCTCCTCATTATGCAATTTTCTCTAACCTTGTATTATTTCATCACTCTTGGGGTCTAAATATGCTCCTCAGCAACCTGTTCTCAGATACCTTCACTGTGTGTTCCTTCCTTAATATCAGAGACCAAGCTTCACACCCATACAAAATTATATTTAGAATTATACTTTTTTATATTTTAATACAGCAGCAGAAACTGTGATGACAGAAAGTGTGAAATGAAGGGTAGCAAGTATTAATGGAATAATAATCTGCTCTTAATTTTCTCATGAATCAGATTTTTATGTGTTAGTCCTGTTCCAAAGTATTTAACTTTGCCACATTTTTTAATACAATATTGGCCATATCTATGTTATGATTTTGTTCTGCATTCTGGTGACAAGGCATCGACATGTACTTAGGTTTGTCTAAGTTTATTTTTAGACCATCCTCATTGCTAGCATCGGTTAGAGCTTCTTTATTTTGCTTCATGGCATTTATGTTATCTCTCAATAGATTTACACCATCAGCATAGACTGGAAGCTGTTGTGGCCTATTAAATTTGAATTATACATGATCTTTTTGGACCTTACTAATGGCATAATCTAAAGCAAAGTTGAAAAACAATGGTGATGAAGCATCTCCTTGTTTAAGACCTGTTTTGAAAGGAAATTTATTAGAAAAATATTTACCTATATGGACCGTATGGTAGTTTTCATTTTAACAAGCCTAACTAGTTTCATGGGTACACCCTGCCCAATGAGAATCTGTCTATCCATCCATCTATTTAACTATCTATCTTATCTATCTACTCTGCAGTAGACAATGACTTGGAAGCTCCTTGAAGCCCTACCGTGGACTGGAAGTTAACTAGCGCTGAGCGCCATGAAGACAACCATTTTCCTCCTGGTGTATTAGCAATTGTTTCTGAGCCTGTTACTGGAAGAGTGATGGGGGCAGGTCGCTGGACTTGCCTCCTTTTCTTGGTATCTCCATCAGGACCGAGAGGCTGAGTATTTAACTGTGGACCCAGTTCCAGAAGCACCTGGAAGTCTGCATGGTCACCTAGCCGGAAACCGACTCCCACGCGAGAATCCGTCCCTGCAACATTGCTACAAATGCTGAACTAAGGGCCAGAGCAGTCAATGTATAAATGTGGTTATTTTCAACAGAAGTGAGAAGAAAGTACTCCAATGGAATAATTTATCCCAAATATGTCTCTTTATCCGAGTGTGCATGTTCCATTGTCCCTAATATTTATTGCTGGTATAAACTAATTATTACAAATAGAATCACTTGTAGAGGTACAATTCATATGTGCATCAGAGTGTAGCTACATTCTTTTTTCACCCATTATGTGTTGGATGTGATGCTGAATTGATGAAATATTGAAGAATTGGAGCAGATAGGTTGCAGCGATTGATATTCATTGCAGTGTTTGAACACAAAACGTGTCAGATTTTCTTAGTGTTTCTATTAGTGCCAATTCAGCCCTTGAACACAAATGCTTTAATGAAGTTAATACAGTACTGCCAAACCTTTCTTGATGGGTGGGATGTTAGAATAGATGACCGACAGGATTGAAGGAAGCTCTTCTGGTATAATCAGCGTGTTGCCACCTACAATAAGAGATAAATATATTTTGACAAGAAACGAACAATCTTACTAAAGATATATCGGTTTCTAAATGAAATTCCTTAAATTCCACCAAAGAAATATTTTTCAAATATGTTTGTTGCGATTTCATCTGCTGCAGACACAAAGATATGCTAATAATATATTGAACATTATTCATTGTCTGGGACATACTGATATACACGAGGTTTGGGGATGCATACTGGTGCTGTTTTCAGGTCATTTGCACTCGTGATGCTGACCGACTTCCATAAGTTTTCTATTTTTGGAGATTGAACTCTAGAAACTTTCAATATTACTACAGTGCCCGGAGACCGCATGTGGCGGAAGCAGACTAAAGGGACGCGCACTCACAAAAGAACAATGTCACTTGAGATAAGCAGCCCTAAGGAGGGAGCTATTGAAGGACAGCAGCTCGAGGGCAGGGTGAGGTCCAGCAGGAATTTAACCGACAGACCGAAATTAGTTGTGGCGTCATAGCCAGCGGGCAACGAAGTGAACAAAGAAGTTGAAAAATCTCCATTGTTGAGAGCTATTACCAAGCAACGTCTATGGATGGCTATAAATAACTGAGGCTTAGCATTGTGCTGTAGTAATTTGTAAAGTGTGTAGATCAGCGGTAGCGTTATAGTCACTTGTAGTTACAAGTTTTCAATAGGTCCAACTATCAATCCAAACTCCGTGTTTAGTCATTAACACGTAGCAATATTATATAAATTGCCCCCGTTTTTGTACAATGAGCCAGCTTTTGAGAAAACTGATAATACTGGATTTTAGATTCTTAAAATGTAAAGATAAGGTTGGAGCGATAAAAGACTTCGTAGTCATGTAAACCCCCTTACTCTTCAGACAATTGGTTAGACAGAAAACATACACACATAAAAAGTCCCTCAAAATGCGTCAGTTTTTAAGTTCTCTGTGCCAGGAACACCTAACATACACTGCAGTAACTAATGAAATTGAAAAATAAATTAAAATATGTATGGGGGGGTATGGGGGGTACGCGTGACGAATATAACGGGTCCTTGATTGGATTTATTGGCACTTCGGTTACAAATTCGCTTAATTAGACCCAATTATAACGCTATCGCCATTCTACAAATTTTCAGTTCACCGTTGCGCACGCACTAGGATTCTCCGGTAAATAACAAAGTTAAACGTTTTATGCAGTTATTATGAAGGATGTCTAATACGTTTAATAATTAGATAACTTGAACATTAAATTAAAATTTTTTTCTGCACTTACTATAGAGAACGTCTAACATAAGAAATGAGCGAAAAGTTAAAATATAAATTAAAACGTTTCTTTGAAGCTCATTTAAAATATTTCATTTCAGGGAGTACACAAATACGCACAGTCTGTTATAACAACTGTCTCCGTGAGCATCACTTCGAACATACAAGTGAACTTACGAATAGTTTTCGAATCATCAGTTGCTACGTCTAGGTTTGTCATCGGTGCTTTACTAGCGCGTTGGAATTGTAATTTCTAAATTACTTAATTCCTTCTGAAACTTTTTCGTTTAAATGTCAGCCAGTCTCTCGTTACCCTTGTAACTGACAACAAATAAACCTTATAGGAGATATATTGACATAGTAGTTAGCCAATGAATCAAACGCAAGTTCAGTGCCTATTTTCCACTTAGTGTGCCAAAACTGAAAATGAAAGTTCCTTACTTTCAAAGCATGTGCTAACTATGATTCACGTGATACGGATGTTTGAATATCTAAAACACACTTTCCTTCAAACAAAATGGAACCCGAATAGCAACTACAGGAGGAAATACAGTAGCATCTATATTCAAATTTCTTAGACGCAGAAAAATTCGCGAATATACATATAACTGCTAGCTGGAACTAACTAATGAACAATCCAACGTTCTTACTTCAACTGTGATCTGTTATAATTTCCTTTAAATCCATGTCAGATGAATGTAATATCCCTAGGCGTCATTTTAATAAGGTCGACAGGTTACGTCATGATGATTATGATGATGGTTATGATGATGGCGATGATGAATTACAATTAATCGCTTGCGTAAGATACAGCCTTACTTACATGCTATTAGCAGAGCGAAATGGTATATGTAAGCAAGGGTTATCATTTTGTGTGTTCTCTCTCTCTCTCTCTCTCTCACGCTGTCGTCAGTCTGCAAGTCTGATGTTCATTGAATGATGCTAGCTGAGGAGACCACACATCTCCTGTAACGAATGAATTAATGAAATAAGAATAAGAATAATAACAATAATAATTCAATTCGTCTTTATTTAAATGCAAACTTAACAGCACAGTGGCCAATTACAAAGTTAGCACGAATACACAGAAATAAACAAAAATAATTAAAGAGCAAAATACAAAATATGACAGTCTATATAACAGCAATAAATTAATAACAGTTTCAAGAAAAATTTAAGTTAAATTTAACAGGCGAGAAACTAAAATAAGTACATTTCCAATAGTCATTCCATTTGTGGCGAGAAAGGACAATACATGTACATACACACACACAGAAGTTAGTAATAACAATAACTCAATTATAATTATAATAATAACTCTATCAACATAAATCAAACCTATCATTGAAAAGTGAGAAAATTAAAATATATACAATTATCAGTTTTGATTGGAATAGACATGGCAGCAATAAAATATAAAACAATTCAAGTTTTAAAGGATCAATGTATAAATATATTTATTGATTCCAACTTTTTGTTCATTTACATGCGAAATATGATTGACAGAAACTGTTCCGATTGCAAATATGTCGAGATCTTTACCCACCGCGTTGACAGCACAGGCGCACCGAGCAGAAGGACAGTGTTTATTAGAGGGACAAATACCAAACAATGAGAAGTCCCTAAGATTGCTTGGAGGAACACGAAGGCTAACATTTTCCAAAAGAGAAGCGCAGGATTTAAGACTACGAAAGACCTGAACAAGAAAAAGTGCATAAAGGTGATGTCTCCGTTTATGTAAAGATTGCAGACTTAATTTCTCTAAAGCATAAGCATAATTATATGAAATATGAGGGGAGAAAACGATAAAAACAGACGGACGCAAACTTCTGCTGGATGCGCTCACACTTATTGGCATCAGTCGAGGTGATGGAATTCCAAACAACTGAGGCATATTCCAACTTGGACCTGACTAAAGTAAAAT
>NW_019742442.1:923239-980552 GCF_002891405.2 Cryptotermes secundus | reverse complement strand
AGGCCCCAGAACAGAGCCTTGCGGCACACCGGACGTTGCATGAAAAGGCGGGGAGAGAGCGCCAGAAACGCGAACCCAGCTAACATAAGCATCAGAGAATCCGAAGGAGCTTCATTTATGCAAGGGCATATTAGGAGGGACGGGGTCAAAAGCATTTGAAAGATCAAATATAATAATAATAATAATAATAATAATAATTCAGTTCCTTTCTTTAAGTGCTTGTCAACAGCAAGTGACCTATAACAAGCCAGCACCGAAGGTATACATAACAAAAACTGGACTAATACTAGAACTAGAACCAGAACCAGAACCAGAACCAGAACTAGAACTACACTAAAAATTAATGCTAGGTAATAAAGCAATACAGGGAAGACGCTAATGACCTAACTCAGTAGGATTAAACAAAGGAAAATTTATCCTCAACGGAGAATTTGTGTTTATTGAAACCATTCAGTGATATGCTGTGACGCACTTTTTTGAAGGGTTAAATCTTGATATATTACTGACTTCAAAAGCGGCAGAGTCTCTAATTTGTTTAGTCGGTACACGGAAATCAACATTTTTTTAATGCTAATAAGACATAAACGACAAGATTTTGTCGCCTGGAATAAAGCGTTTTAAAGTTTAAATAATTCAACATTCACTCATAATTACAAACACAACCGGACTGAATAAATCGACTATAGCACACATCTGAAAACTTACGTTCCAAGTTTTCCAGCTTAGTAGAATCTGATAAAGTAAGGTTATTCCAGACGACAGATACATGCTCAAGCTTTTAAAGAATTAAGGTAATATATAAAATTCTTAGGCTGTTCAAAGAAGAAAAATTATATATAAATTAATTGAATTAGTCCTAATATCTTTAGAGCCCGAGTTTGTAAGCAGTCAACGTGATGATAAATATGTAGTTTTGTGTCTAACATAATCCAAGACTTTTCATGCATTCAGTGCGTACGATTAATAGATAACCCACAAAGTAATTAAAAAGAACTTATATTCGTCTTGTACATAATAATTTTCAATGTACTCAGTCTATATTGGGTTGTAGTGATTTGCAATCTTTAGCATACTTTATGATACGAAATATTTTGAAATCATCAGCAGAAATTAGAAATTTGGAAAAAGATATTTTGGCATATAAATCATTAATAAAAGTACTGAAAAATATATATAAAATGTAAAGCCTTATGGCATTCCTGTTAGCATGGGAAAGAGTGTGGAAGACTTCCCTGAATTGCGAGTGAAAGGAAATCTAGACGATAAGTAACTCTTGAACCAATTAATATAACGATCATAGAGTTCAGTGTTACTGAGTTTAGAAAATTGGGGCTTTATCAAATGTCAGAATAAATTGGATTGGCCTGCCCTTATGAACTGACAGAAAGTGTGATAGGAGTTTAAACAAGTAAGTAAAATTGTTGCATTATACTTTGATTCCATAAAACAATGCTGAGATGGGTGAAGTTTAAATTTAAAATAAAAGGAGAGCTGATCATGTATTATAATACCCTCAAAAATGTTGGAGAAATTTCTTAAAATTGTCATTGACCTGCAGTTAGTAACTACAACACTGCTACGTAACCTGAAACGGGCCAACGGGCTCTTGTTCTACAGAGTGGGAAACTTCCCTTGCAATGAATTAATATTAAATATGTAAATTAAGGAGGTTCATAAATCTCTAGACAACTTTTAATGATAGAAATGTGCATTTCATCTGCACCGACACACTTCGACGAGCTGAGACGACGAAATATCTGCATAACGTCATAACAATAACTTAATTAAATTCCTTTAAGTACATGTCAACAGCGAGGGACCTATAACAATAATAATAGTAATATCATAAGCATTCGAGAAAACTATAGGCGATTTCTCCGGAAGAATGGTGAAGTCAACACTGAAATGTGAATCTGTACTTTAGTTCAAGTTTAATTATGGATTTTAGATGGGTTTCCCAGTGCATAAAGTCCATCAATTGCTGAAAATTGTTTTACAAGATGAAGTCCCTTACAAGACAAAGACTGGGCAATGAAAACTCACACATTTAGTTGAGGGTTAGTCTATAAATGTCATAGAACTGAGATTTTATTCTGCGTCCTAAGCCCAAAATGCACGAAAATAACGCATGTTTGAAATGTCATGTTCGCTGGCATGGTTCATCCCCCAAACTACTAAATAAATTTCTATTAAATTAAGTATTTTAATCCACTCTGAGAATATAGTCATATAGTCCATGACAGCTTCTTTCCAAATCCCTTACTATTCACCATTTATACTTATCTGTACAACTCGTTCAAAGCTGTAGACCTCAGAAAATGATATGATATTGTTAACTAAGGCTCTCACGAAAAAAAAAAAAAATTGCAAGCACTCACCTGCAAACACATCCTGACATCTATATGGGATGGATGATTGAAATTGGCCGGAGACATTGATATGGCGTGGTTTCTATGTTTTCCTCAGATAATCCTGCCAAAGCCCGTTATGTTCTTTTGAAACGCGTCATAACTGCTTTCACTGTCGTTTGTTCTAATTTATTTCTCTCCAATTTGGCGCAAAAATTATCGTAGACGATACAGTATTGTTAAATAATTCACGAATCATTGAATCTTACGAAAATATTCTCTAAAATGCTTTATTCGAATCAGTAGTCACAGAAGTTATTCCAAGCTGTGGAACGTAAAAGAATATTTCTGCACATTTCACAGAATATACACACTCAGATATACAAGCACAATACACAGCTACTGATAATATAACCTGACATTCTGTGAACTGATTACAGCTGTACTTACAGAATCATCCAGTATAACACTGCAGTCACTCCAGATGTCTTTCACCCCCCAAAAATATAACGGAATCTGAAGATTTTCCTACCGAAAACGTGCAGATATAAGTGACGTAGACTCGAGTGTTTCTTCTGCAGCCGGAGAACAGCCGTCACACTGCGGTAAAGTGAAAGAGACTTCATGAGCCAAAGACACCTACCGGTATACGGGGTATTTGGGTCAACGGGTCATAGTGAAGTAATGCAGACTCTCTCCTGTAGAGGAAAGGATCGCATTGAAACTGTAGTGCGCAACACAAGCAAATATAAATTCATTCAGTTCCAATTCCACATTGCATAACTTAAATGATGAAAGATTGACTTTTAGGTTACGCAATGATGCGCCATCTTTGAGGAGTCGAATGAAATTGGATGATGATCATGCATAGTGGAAAACTAAGAATTTTGGGTGCAAGCGACCGTATAATACTTTAACACACTTGCCTGAACAGAGCGAGGGAGAACCAAGAAAACCAAGTATTACAAACACTCGATGCTGGA
The DNA here is from genome assembly GCF_002891405.2 of Cryptotermes secundus. NCBI lineage: Eukaryota > Metazoa > Arthropoda > Insecta > Blattodea > Kalotermitidae > Cryptotermes > Cryptotermes secundus. The sequence continues at coordinate 977,221 of NW_019742442.1, read as the reverse complement.
ATATTGCATTTCAGATTTCCGAGGGACGTTGTACAATTTCATATTTTTTTGTGCTTATATCCACTGGGAAGACCAAGACGTAGGTGGGTGAAAAATATTAAAATGGATCTTAGAAAGATACGATTGCATGGTATGGATTGGACTGATCTGGCTCAGGATGGCGACCAGTGAAGGGCTCTTGTGAACAAGGTTATGAACCTTCGGGTTCCATAAAATGCTGGGAAATTCTTGAGTACCTGCAGATTTGGCTTCTCCTCAAGAAGGGCTCAGCTCCATAAGTAATTTTTAATTCGCTTAGTGGGAGATGGAGTTCAACTGGGTCCACTCGGCACGGCGGCCACTGATTGGCCTATTGTAGTCTGATCCCGGGTGATTATGATGATGGAGAATTTGGTGGAATGAAGATTGGCAGGGGAAACCGAAGTACTCGGAGAAAACCCGCCCCAGCGCCACTTTGTCCACCACAAATCCCACTTGACCAGACCCGGGATCGAACCCGGGTCGCCGCGGTGGGAATCCAGCGACTAACCGCTTGAGCTATGGCGCGGCCCAGCTCCATAAGTAAGTAAGTAATATGTGATCATTACATGTTAGTACGCAATACAATTAAAACTACAATGATTTATCTATTATTGATAGCAGAGAAAGTTTCACAGTGCCGGCAATTGTTACTGCCCTTAAACAAGGAAATACATAAAAGAACCACAAGACCCAACGCTGAACAAAATTTTCAAGAATGTATATTGAACGATAATATCGTGTTGCTCACATATCGCAAGTTCCAACGATTGCCATTTTTTTCATTATTGACAAGAAGATAAAACCATTTTCTCCAATAGCAGTTCATGGCGAGATACACGAAACTTGGAAATTAATATTATGATACTGATCTTAGATTCAGTCAGTTAAATTCAACTCACCTTATTTGTATAATGTTCATTTCAATATAGTCCCGGCTGCACCTGTATCTCCCAGATGGTCCCATGAGATTTGCAACCAGAAGTTTTCGCCCATATCCCATCTGACCCACGCGTGCTTCATATTTCGCCGTTTAATCCCTCTGTATTTAATTCTAGACCCGTTATCAATATGAAGTAATAATTCAACTTATGCCATGTTCAGAAAATATGGTTATTTCTTACGTTCCAACAGCGCTCTGTAACAGCTGTCAGTGAAGTCACTGACTACGGGGTGGTAGGCTGGAATCCGATTCCTGGTAGCTCCTTTGAGTTCCTGCTCTTTAGCACATCTCATACTTTACCAGACCAGTGGGTAATGGCCGTTCTTTCTCCCAGTTTAAATGTAGCCGGAGCTTTAAAATAACTGGTGCCGGGACCAAGCGTATGTAGAACTTGGTCTCCAGGCCTATACGAATTTTCATAACGCTGTTCTGTGCATAGGCTATATGCCTGTATGTGTTAATGTAATGCCAAAGGTTTCGGCTTAAGGGATTTGTTACCCGCGCAGGCTATCAGCAGTCATAGTAATGACAGAACAGCTGCTCAGACGCAACAAGTGGTTTGACAGCAGAGCTTATCTTTAGACTGCTGCAATATAAGCGGCATATGGTACCGCGTTGTCAGTATGACGTGACACTCTCTTGCTAGGAGACGGTTTCAGAATGAAGAGCTAGGAAGAATATATGGACTGCACAGGGATTACCGGAGAGGGAACGGAGAAAATTACATAATGATGAGACTCAGTTTCGGTGCTCTTCACCCAGTAATGTTAGGGCCATTAAATAGAAAGGAATTAGATAAATAGTACAAGGTAAATAAGACTTCGCCGGTCACGGTAGCCGAGCGGTCTAAGGCATGTACTGTCTTCGCTCGTTTGAAAACCGGGATCGTGGGTTCGAATCCCACTCAGGGAATAGATGTTTAGTTTGTGTGTGTGCGTTTTTCTGTGTTTGTGTACAGGTAGAGGCCTTGCGACGAGCTGATCACCCGCCCAAGGAATCCTACCGAATGTCTGAGATCTAGAAAAACCGAAGTGAACGGAGAAGTTCATGGAGGTAGGCCTAGGCCCACTGGGGCTGTAGTGCCAAGGAAAAAAAATTAGACTTCACTTCGGACTATAGTAATTCTCCAAATGCGTTCTTATTGCCCACTCTTTGATTTGTAGCACACCAAAACTTGTTGATGACAGGCTAATCACAGTGCATATTATGAGAAATTATGTCTGTTGAATTTTATTAAATATTCTATATATCAAATATTTTTAATTAAATTGATTGAGCTTAATGAGATATATTTTCTCTTTTCCATATCTTCCAGACCGCCTCTGGGGCCCACCCAGACTCCTATCCAATGGGTACCGGGCGCTCTTTCCACGGGGCAAAGCGACATGGGTGTGGAGATGACCACTCACCTCGAGCTAGTACCGAAGTCAAGAAAATGTGGATCTATACATCCACTCCTGCATACGCCTTCATGGCGTAGTGCTTAATTAGTTAAGCACAGGGACAACTTTACCTTTACTTTTACCTTTAATGAGATATACATGTATTAGTGTCCACTTAATGTAAGGTTCCGAGTTTTGTACGAAGGTCCACATTTTAGAACATCGATAGAAATTAATTTGAGGTTCGTGTTAAATACGTTTAGGTGTTACAGTGGACCGTTATGAGCCAGAATTAAATCCTCCCAGTAACTTCTAATGCAGGCCTACAATACCAGATTTTACAGAAGTGCTCTTGTAGACTGGAAGGAGAAATTCCGATGGACAGACTGACATGATAACTAAATTATGAGTACTCAGGCCGTGATCTTCTGAGTTGTGACACCGTACAGCATTGTAGATGAAACCATGAGGATGGAATCAATATATTTCTTCGAAACATCTATATTTACCTTCATTACAATATCATACGTTATCAGAACCCAGAAAAACACAACCTGAACAGCCATTTTATATCCTTCTGCTGCAGACCGAAGGCGAATGCTTTTCTCTGTTCTTCGCATATTACCATGAATTTTGTGATAGAACTAGAATATACCGAAGAAAGAGATAGTGAGTATGTGAATTCAGTTGAATTAAAAGAGGGGGAATTTGTACTAAGAGTGAGAACCATCAAGATTCCACAGTAGGAGGGAATCTATGAGATAAATATCTCCTACTCAAGAAGTTATCTATAAACCTAGATATATTACACAATTAAAATTTTTGTCATTATCTCATCACCACGTCACTTAAATTTATTGCGTGTTAAATAGAGCAACTGCTTCGTGTTCGAGGGTCTCTGTTTTGAACTTGTGACCTCCTGTCTTGAAGGAGGCTGTTTTCTTCCTCATCTCCACAAAATGATAGGACAGTACATCAAAATAGGCCCCAGCCGCTTCCTAATATAACTGTATGGAAATATTCACTCCAATTTTTTAGTTTATATTTTCTAAACGTGTTTGTTGCTGCTTTGTATATTTGCATCATTGACTCGGAAACTTCATTTACTATAGATAGTAGCCTATTGTCACAAAGCTTTCCAAAAGATTTCCAGAGTCTTAATTTTGTTAATCCCATTTGCACTCCATTCGAAATTCTCACATATGGATAAAATCGCCAAGGCAGTTTATCATAAATAGGTAATGTTTAAGGCAACTGCCATACATAAATTCTATGACACTTTATAGGTTACGTAATAACAATAATATTAAGAATAATTTAAAATGTGAAATGTATTATTTCAGAAATGTGTAATTACAAAAGCCATTGCATATTATCTTAAACCAGTTTTGTCATGTGAGGTGTAAAACCTACAGTAGCTTCCTGATGGTTGTTTACATGTGCCCTCGACAATAATTTTACGACTGAAATGTATAGTGCTGATTGAACTATATAGATTCATACGGCTGTTGTAGTTATATAATTGCTATGTCTATTACATTATTATAAAGCACAGTAATGTGAGTTTAAACGTGAAACTAAAATAAGGACGGTCGAATCTCATTATTTATGACGATGTCTTCAGGTGACGAGAGCAAGTTGAATGGATGTTACTTCAATATTGATAAGGAACCCAGAACATAAAGCGCTAGGATGGTAAGATTACCTAAAAATTGCCTACAATGTGTCGCTGGGCACCACAAGGAAAACGAAGGAGAAGGAGGAGGAGGAGGAGGAGGAGGAGGAGGAGGAGAAGAAGAAGAAGAAGAAGAAGAAGAAGAAGAAGAAGAAGAAGAGGGAGCCACGTGAGGAGATCACTTGTAAAATCCCTTGTGGAAAACCGAGGATTGGAATATGAGGACTGGGATAACACATACCTGTAGAAAGAGTAGGCGACAAACAGAAGAAGACAACGCCAAGAAAAAGAAGAAGAAGGAGGAGGAGGCATAAATCGGTTCCGTTGTTCATGATATACATAAATTTTATGCTATAAAATATTTTCGAGAAAGGCGTTACACTTCGATTTGAGCTTCATCGAAAGCAGTGGTTGTACGGCCGGCATCAACTGAAAGTAAAATCTCTTACTCAGCAACTTTTACTGTAGGTACCCAATACAAAGCTCAGTCTGAATTAATCGCCTTGCCAGTACGCATGTATTTTTATGAAATTCTTCGAACCGCATACAAATAATTGCCATATTAGTGATGACACATCTTTCAGATTCGTCCCTCGCACTGACACAGGAGGAAAATATTAATATGTAGCAGTAATCCATATCTTGGGGCGTACATTTCTAAGGTTAGGCCTCAGGTGGTTTTGCCTATACTTACGGCTTAAAGACTGGTTGTGTATAGTGAGAAATTTTTCTGTTTTCTCCAGTCCTCATCTCTGACGCACGGTTCTATGAATACGGGAAATACCAGGCTCTAATAATGGTTCAGGATCTATGAATTGATAGTCACTTTCCTCTCTGTCGATTTCACTATCATGCTGTCACTGGGAATCCTACCAAACAGATGGTCCACACACTGAAACGAGTCCCTTAATTCTAGTCAGAAGGGTTAGGGGATGGGGCGGGAGGCGATACATAACAAAATATCATACGTAAATATCTTCATTAGGAAAGAAACATTTAGTCAGAAATTCCAGATATTTGAAGGGGTATAACGTTGTTATGTTCTAGTCGAAAGACTAAAAATACAGTCGTACCTGCGAATCGTGTCGAAAATTATAACTCGCCCGCAATCACAGGAGAACTTTCACCTGATAAACTAATGTTTACAAGTGAGTTTCAGTCTAAATTTTCGCTAAAGGTTTATGAAAACTTATCACAAAACACCCATTCTAGATATTGTCCATTGTCTGAGGCACACTTAACGTACACGACATTTCGGGAGTCGACCCTACTTCTGCCTTAAAATCCTGGTTATCATTATGCTTCTCTATAACTCCCATACTCGTACTCTTACTGCCGAATTCGGACTCCGAACGGTTACTATTCAATCCAAGACCGCCTCGAACGTTGGGCTCGCTAAACGACAGCATTTATGTCAATGCTACTTCTTGAATGCGCTTCAATTGCAGTGAGCCATTTCATCAGCGCTTCAGATCTGTAATTGTAGGACCACGATTCGAAAATTAGGCAGGCTTATTTCTACGTAGTAGCACATAAATGTTAGTTGTCACTCTGATAAAGTTTCTGATTCGTGTCTGAAAGATTCCCGGTTCGAATCCTGCTGTAAAACAGATGTCTACTTTCTTCGGAATTATACTCAGTAACTCCGGGCAAATGTCGGGATACCGCTTTATTTTTAGTACGAACACACAACCCTACAAATATTATTCACATCACCTTCACTTATCTGGATCAACACTACATAACCTTAGCAGCTGGCACAGAGCCAACTACTGTCACCACAATATTGTCTGACAGTGAGTTTAATATGCTACTGCTTTGTACAGGATACTGATCTCTCCGCAAGTCNAGGGCGCGGTAGGAAGTGCACATGGAGCAGCTTATTTATATGGGCAGTTTTGAGAAGAGAGTATGGACCTAAAAATAGCGCCCCATTCCTTCTCCAGTTACCGCCCGCGAGACATACTGTGCGGGCTTACGGCTTTCCGTGCTGCCCTTTTAAGGCAAATGGAACCATCACTCGCACTTGACACGACGTCACGGAATGACGAACTGATTAAACAACGTTAATTGAGCAAATTGACCCAGCGGGTAGTACTCATCGATTCAGCTGTAGCTGCTTCCTTATTTGCGCACTCAGCTTACTCTTCACTCTGAAGATGAAAGTAGTGTTTTAGTCCGAAACGTCGGTGAACTTCTTTTGTTAGGCTCTATGGTGTCATGACCCTAGAGCTGGTCTGGACGATATGGAGGAGAGAAAATTCTTGGCCCTACCGGGTCTCGAACTTCGACCCCTCGGTCGTCCAGCCCGTAGCCAGTCGCTGTACCGACTGCGCTACCCCGGTTCGAAATAATAATAATAATAATAATTTTTATTGCCTTTTTTGTGTTTTGTTTTTCATGTACGCGTGCTCAATTTTTAATTGGACTTTGGGCTATTACGTTTGCAAGTAAGCAATTAAGAACTGGACTGAATTATCATTATTTACGCAATGCAGAACAGAAATATTTCTCCGCCTAACTTAATGATTGCATATGGTGATGATGGTGACGCCATAAGTTTTATATATGTAAAAATGAAAAGTGATATTTCGTTCCGGCTGTCTTTTATTCAAGTTTACGAGTTTTTTAATCCCATTTAGAGGTTCTTTAAATTATGTCATACTTTTTTCACGTCTTTCCCAATTCGTCATTCGCAATTATCCACGTACATAAAGTTGTTTTTTTTATTGACTGGTTTTTAGTTTATCTAAAGATGCTGATTCATACACAGAGGCTATAAAGTTTTGATTGGAAATTACTGACCAAATAGACTGGATGGTGAATAGTGTTTGAAGGAGGCCGTCATGATATATATATCAAAATTGACAGACAGTTTATTTACGGACATTTTGCAAATCTATGGACCATGTAAGTCGAATGGCAGGATGACTGTGAATGAACAATTGGAAGGGAGATGACATCCCAATATATATCTAAAAGACCTGAGGAAAGTCACGAAAATCTTGAATCCGGAGGGCACATATCTCCGCCGAGTTTCGAACTATCTTCAGGGTGCAAGTGGAATAAGCAACATTGATGGAAGAGAGAATTCGGTAACATCCATATGGAGAGACTGAGCAAGATCAGGGAAGGCCTGTCATGATAATAGTTCGGCCGAGATTTGAACCGAGTACCTCCAGAATGCAAGTGTGGAGCGTTAAAGCTGCACCATCATGCTTTTTACTGCACAACTTGTGTGAAGTTGTGAATTGAACTAAAGACAGACACGTGCCTAGTTAAAACTCAGGACTAAGTGGTCAATCCGAGCACCCAGTTCCATGGCTTGTCGATAACAATGGGTTCCCGGAATTTTACGCTGGATGTGAATATTGGTAACGCGTTCAAATAGGCGATATTGTCCTTCCAGATCTTCACAGCTTCATAAACGATATCCAGCGTTCACTAATTCCTTAAATCTCACCGTAAAAAATACTACACAGATAAAATTCCGGCCCATGAAAATTTCTCTGTAGGAGAGTCAATAGTTGGGTAGGGATTTGAAACTCAACGCTCCATTGCAACATTGTTTTGTCTCAGAACAGCAAACGTGAAAGCCTTAACTTGCGTCGACGTTGCGGTTATGAGTACTGATAGGTTATCTGGAATAACTACAAACATATAATCAAATTTTACGTGTAACATAAGTCACTTTGCTCCTCAGTACCTGTATAACAAGTGAAGTACTGCCACCTGCCGCTCACGTAACCCAGACATGCACCATCTACAGTTACATGCTAACGAAGGTTCTATATTTCTATTACGGTGATGAGGAATTAGCAGATTCGGTGGTTATTAAAATTACTGCTTGGTAGCTAAATAACTAAATGGCAGAATAACGAACTGGTTAGAATACTGTAGAAGTTCTGTCATGATGTCTCCCCATCCGTGCACGTTACTTTGCTTAAAACTATGTGATGAATTTAGATGATATTTGGTACTGGGTAATTTAAATTTTGTTCGTATCGATCCAACAAAATTCCTCTTTTCATAAACGTCATATCTAGCTTACCGATAACATATTTATAATTAAATTAGCCTCCGTAAGATTTGAGGCTTTCACGGCGGTGACTATGAAGACAGCAGTCTTCTGGGATTTGGCACCGTGTATATGTGGTGTTAACCGACGTTTCGGAGGAACGTATCGCCTCCATCTTCATAGCTGTGTATATTTCCGACACAGTCTGCTTTTACCGGTTCTCACGGTCTCTTCGCTTGCAAATTTCTTATATTTTTTCTTCTACCCTGAAGATGGAGGCGATACGTTCCTCCGAAACGTCGGTTAACACCACATATACACGGTGCCAAATCCCAGAAGACTGCTTTCTTCAAATTAGCCTCTGTACATAACATATATACGTGATAATCCAGAAAGGCCGACCACAATCGAAATATTGAAGCTAGAAAAATGGTTTAAGATGCAATACATCCGTGTGCTCAGCAAAACGGAGAGTTCGCACCAGAAGACATCAGTTGTTTCCATCTGTACACGTAAAATACCAAGGATTTATAAAAAGCATGCAGGGGAACAAGATAAAACCGGAAAGTCATGAATGCTGATATTCGCAATTGTTGAGGATTTTATACTGGTATTTAATGAAATGCAGGCGAAAATGGATTCACAGTTTCTGCAGTTGGATATTTGTGGTGTTTTGCAACAGTGCTCTTGTCCTATCTGCAATAATAGGCATAGAGTCTAATGAAATATCCAAATTCACAGAGAATGCACAAAATATGTTCCTCTAAATTGGAGAACACTGTCCACTCTTTTTTCTATATACTTTTCATTAAATAAGATGTAAAATGATTTAATTTGCAGGAGCAGCACTGAAGATGTAACTTATTGTCGAACTCATAGACATTTTGGTGTGCCACGTTATCACTGCTTCTATAAATGTTACTTCTACGACATATTTCGACCTTAGCATTTCATTATAAAGGAAATGCTTTCACCTAATTGTAGCAGTGTGTTTAATTTTTTGGTTTATTTTTCTGAAACTTTGGTAAAACTAGTTCCAATTGCTGCTGAATTAGGTAAAATTAGTTAAAACTTTTTTATTTTTCAACTGGTAATCCTTGTTAGGGGGCACGCGGCAGTTTAGTTGTTTGAGGCACTGTGCTGCAAGCGGTTTCGAATACCGATGAGGTAATTGGATTTTTCAATTGATCTAAACCTTCCAGCCGCACAAAGGCCCTGGCGTAGACTCAGCCTCTAACAGAAATGAGTACTAGGAGTCTTCCCGGGGCAAAGGTTAGCCAGCGCGTGAGGCTGACAAACTCTCGGTCATCTGTAAACCAATTGTCTAGAAAATGTGGGAGCCTCGAATTCTCACAACCCTATGGGCCTCCATGGCCTATTACCTGGATATCTTTATCTTTAACTGATAATCCGTGTTTCCGGTACCCTGTGGTTTCTTGGTTTGTGTGTGGAGTGTTAGGTGTAGAGCGGTTGTGTTGTGTGTGAGTTCTACATTCAGTAGAAGGTGGTACTGTGTGATTTCCATGGATGGTTGATAGATGTTAAGTAAACATTCACCGCCTATAGAGATTCATTTATTCATCAATGGTTCTAGAGCCCTTTGTTGGGCCCTGGTTTTCTCTTTAGTTTCGCAATCTTTTTTACGGAAACGGTAGAACTCCTTGGACGAGCGATCAGCCCGCCGCAAGGCTTCCCTTACACACAGGACAAGACAAAATCAGAATAAACGCACACACAGACATTCATGCATTAAGTGGAATTCGAACCCACAATCCCAGCTTTCAAGAAAGCGAAAATAGTTCATGTTTTAGACCAAGCGGCCATTGTGATTGGTACCGACAGAGATAGTTCGTTTATGTTAGTGTACTGATTAGAGGATAAAATGAATTGTTGCTTCCGGTTCGCGACCATATGTCGGAAGCACATGACGTATACAACATACTCGATAGGGAGTGTAATGAGGGAAGTTACAGCAGAAAATTATAGCTGGTGCCAAGTAACCAGTAGAGTGTAGTGTGCTGTCATATACAATACAATGGTTCCTATCAGCATTTCGCTTTCTATGACCCAAATTACCGGATTTTAGCCTAAATCAAGGTAAGAACTTTAAACATTTTATATAGAAATGGTTTAACGGAAAAATAAAATGTAAAATCGCCAGTAATATTTCATGTCTTAACTATTAAGAAACATAGATGAAAGTGAATAACGGGGCTCTATACTAGAGTTGGAAAATATTAATTCTAGTTCCATGCATTTGCAATAGAGGCCCAAAGAGAAGACACCGATTTTTCAAAAGTAGTACACAGTAAGAAGACTTTGTATTGAAAATAAAATTACTACAACTTTCATTAAACTCATGTTGCATTTGGTTTATATTGAACTATGAAGACCTACAAGAAATATAATTTGAGATCTTACGCTGTGTCACAAATATCATAGTGTGGTTATATTTGCAAAAACACATTTATTTCTGCAATAAATTTATTTCAAGATCAATGTAAAATCACAGAGTACCAACTTACTGCACAAAAAGTAGTATGTGTCCTAATTTATGTGTTTCGTAAATAAATAACTGCAATTAATTTGTAGTTGATGTAACCTACATAACTGAATACGAGGATAAGGGTCATGTTTCTATACAGTGTCGCATTTGTAATGCTTAACAGCTTTACAACAACAGAAGAACGTGAAGAGCGGTCAGATAAGCAAAATGACAATTGAGTGAATTTAAGAAAATATTTTCTGCCCGCTGGACTGCTTAATTCCTCTTATAAATTTAGTAATCTTGAATCTTGAATTTCTGAATTCGATATTTATTTAAAATTACAGATTTAAGTGAAGGCATTTCAACCTTCCCAAACACCATGGACTGGTAAAGGGATCTGAGTGTTATTTATTCTAATCATTCCACAGTCTCATACTTTTTTTATGTAAGATCCGTTATAATATTAAGCTACCATCAACTGCTAGGTCTCCCAAGTTGCCTCTCCTCTTGCGAAGTACATAAATATGTATATAAGCAAACTAACGTGCGTATGGATACATAATCAAATATGTTTGTACTTATTACGTGCTCAGGTAAACTGTCCCATATTGATACGTTTAGGAGATCTAGGTTTCTGTAGTTTAATTAGTTTATAAGAGAATAACACTAAGATTTGCAACATGATTTACAGACCCAACGGAACGTCGTGGTCAAGCAGTTTGGCTATACTAATTGAGATTATTAATGTTTTTCCTCAGTCCCTTAAGGAAAACGTCGGGATAGTGTCTTAACTTGTTTAACTCCACATTCTTTCGAATTCATTATTCACTAATCTGTTTCATGCCATGGAAAAACATTGACTACCGAGGCCGTAGAGAGTATGAGTGACTGAGATCGTGTATCGAGTCTTTCCTACGAAACGGCATAATGTAATAGATCTGCTCACACTTGTTGCTGTGAAGAAATGAACCAGCTGTGTTACAGTGTGGGTGTTGTTGACGAAGCTTCCTTTGCTTTCACTTAGTGTAAATAACTTATTACGTCACGAAGTGAGTCAAATTCATACTAAGTGACAGTAAACAACGTCACACAATTCTGTTCGGGGCAGAAGCCTACACGGGTTGTTTTCTCTTCGGGAAAAGATAGGAAGCAAAGAGCTGCGGTTCTGCTTCCTGCAGATTCCATCTACAGCTTATCGCAGGCGTGGCACAAAATTCAGGGGCTAGTTTCGGTAGTGGTACAGAACCTGACGTACAGCAAGACCGTAATTAGAAGAAAACATCACTTACAATCCAAATGGCAATTAACAAACCCTCAAACGTCTATCAAATTTAATAAATTACTAATTAAGAAATTAATATGGAACAGGTTGATGTAGTAGTAATGCTCGGTTCGAATCTGGACCTGGACACCAAATATCATGATTGACGTTTTTCTCAGTCCCTCCAGGCAAACGATGGGATATTACTTCAATTAGATTACGACCGTTTCCTTCCAGATACTTCACAGTTCTTCAAAAAATTTACCATTCGACTCTATAAAGCCAAAGTAATTGACAAAATCTTAAAATAAACCAAGATAAATATTAAATAATTTAGTAGCCTATTAAATAACAGACTAATTGACAAAACATGACTAATCAACTTGATAATTTACTAGTCGACAATGTATATAAATGAAGAAATGTTTGACTTAGTAAAAGGTAAAGGTAAAGCATTCCCTGAGACAGGCCATGGAGGCCCATAGGATTGTGAGACTTCGAGGTTGCCACATCTTCTAGCTAGACAATCGGGCTCACAGATGGCGGTCAGGTTGTCAGGCTTACGCACCGCCCTCCCTTTAACCCCCGAGTCATATTCCTGGTATTCATTGCTATTAGAGGCTGAGCCGACACTAGGGCCATATTGCGGCTGGAAAAATCCAATCACCTCATAGGGAATCAAACTCGCGACCTTCCAGCTTGTAGCGTAGTGCCTCAACCAACTTCGCTACCACATGCCCCCATTTGTCTTAGCACCAATATAAAATAACTAACTGATTAACTGACAAAGTTAATAAATGATTAAGAGACTAACGAGTTTACTTAGTAATGTTACTAATTAAAGTTTCCTTCCACATGGCCATCCTGTCATTCTACACTACACAATCTGTGCAACTGACGATGTGCTACTAAATAGAGAGGGGTTCTGACAAACACAAGCAAGGTCAAGCAAAACAAACTAAGAACCACCCTCATCCCTAATTGTTGCATATGGCTCTGTATGTAAACCCAACGCTCGTTGTCACTTCCAGGAACACTACATAGATAACATCCCGTCCTGTATAAAAATGTCAGTTTATACGTATTTTTATTTCCCTCTCAGTTCACGTGACATAAATTGAATTAACAAATGCACGAGCTTCTTCCATCTAGAGGACGGGCCACGACTCAGACATTAACTGTACCGCTCGCCTTCTCGCAGCCAGCAATCTAGTTCAGTACGTGAAATAATGATTATTGTTGTATTATCTAAATATGTCTCTACAGCCCCTTTGGACCTTGGCCGCTTTTTCAGTTTCTTAATCTATACACAGTCAGTAGGACCCCTTGGAAAAGGGGGGGGGGGCAGCCCTTCGCGGAGGCCGCCACATACACGCACAAACACAATAAACGCATACAGACACTCATGCCTCGAGTGGGATTCGAACCCACGATCCCACTGTTCCAGCGAGCGAAAACGGTNCCTACACAAGTTTAAGAAATCAAACCGCTATGCGCAGCCTAGATGTATCCTATGTAAGTTTTGAGGTTTTCACGGCGATGACAATGAAGAAAGTCGTCTTCTGGGTTTAGGCACCGTGTATTCTTCGTTTTGGCCGACGTTTCGGTGCCTAAACCCAGAAGACGACTTTCTTCATTGTCATCGCCGTGAAAACCTCAAAACTTACATAGGATACATCTAGGCTGCGCATAGCGGTTTGATTTCTTAAACTTGTGTAGGGGGATGTTCTTTACATGGTACCGCCGTGTAGCCGTAAACTGTCTCATTCTCCCAGTAAACCAATGTTAGAAGCCGCTTTCCAAGCACATTAACGTCATGAATAGGACAATCTTTTTATAAACATAGGCCTATAGACGTAAAATTGTCCCTGTGCTTAATTTCATAAGAACCACGCCATGAAAATGGAAGTGGGAATTGAGGTACAGCTCCATCATACTCAACCTAAGCATTAGACGGAGCTGTGGAGCCTATTCTCCGCACCAGAGAAAATTTTCCCGTAAATATAAGAGTGGCTTTAATCTCACTTCCGCCTCAAACAGGAAATACTGAATTATGATGTTAGAGGTCGGGTATGTGTGTGTATATATGTACACATGTCAACATACAAACACACACACACAGGCACACAAACCCTTACACGACCTCTACCAACATAATTGACGTTACCAGTATGAAACAGGACGTTGGATTAAACAAATATTGTCTTTCTCATAAAACTTCTCTGGTGTAGATAGTTGAAACCTGGAGAAGGAAATGTATCGCAGTCTAATCTGTTAAAGCATCGTTTTTAATTATTAATTTTCATTCCTTTTCTCTGTGTTTCCTGTCACAAATGGGAAAGAATTAATAACTTACCATTAATTTTTATTACACACTACACGTATTCTTATTGGCTGTATTATTTTACGTGTTACTTTAATTATCATAGGAATATAAGTTCAGTTTATACGTGCCAACTCGCTTTTCATAGCATGGCTACCAGAGGTGCATTTCAGATGGGGAGAACATACCGAGTTTTCTGGCGTGGAGTGGGATGGGCCCAAAGGCGTGGTCTTAAGGCTGTTTGGGTGTTTAAAATATTACACGCCAGTAACTGCGAATGTGATACAGATGTAAGTATTTGGTCCCGATGCAATACCCCTGTAAATGTTCCGATAGAGTATATATATATTGTGATATAATGGCTGGAAGCCAGGAGAGGCGGTAATTTCTAGACAACGGCTCGGTAGACACGCTTCCGTGGCAACGGACATGCACGCAAAACGAGAAGAACTGTTGGAAGCGGTGTTTTCTATGCGGTCAGTGCCGAGAATCATAGCCAGCTAGTGGCCACTTGAAGACCAGTTGAATTGAGCCAATGTGTGTGGAGAGATGAGTCAGAACGAGTTAGAAGCTGTACGCCTACTGAAACCTGTAACAGACTGTTGCAACGTGTGCTATAGCGATTGAGCAGAGGGCAAGGAAAGTTGAGTTCTTGCAGTTAGCGAAAGTTAGTGAGAAAAAAGAGAGGAGCGATGAACACAAGTGTACATCAAGATGGCGGACGTTCCAGTACCGGAATTCTAGAAATACTGGACACACAAACTAGCATCACTGAAATCTGAATGTAATGCCATCATGAATAAATACCCAGAGGATATTTCTGTAGTGGAACAGTGTACAGAGTACTCAGTAACATTGAGAACCTTGCAAGATGCACACCGACTAAAGTGAGGGAAAACTCTGAGTGAACTTCTATCGTGAACAGTGCGGAAAAAAAGAATAAACTTTTGCAAAAGTTCTAGGTAGGAAGCCTCTTTTTAGGACTTTTTATTGCATTAAAGCAGTAACCCTGGATGAACTGAAAGCCGTCTTGAGGGTGAGTGCACAACCAGGCCCAAGTGATGCAGTGAACACAACCTCAGTAGAATCAACGGCCCAGGATGACGACTTCCAGGAAATAAAGGAACCCGAGGGGCATATCTCTAATGACACCTCACAGTCAGCGAAGAATTCGACTAAACCACTCCCAACATCCGCAACTGCCAAACTGCCTCCAAAAGAAGTGTTAGCTTGTAACATCTTCGCACCTCTCAGAACTACTGTTAGGGTCACGTAGACCGCTGAAGCAGATAATGTACTACCGGAGCAAGGGGCTCCCAGAAAACCAGATAGTTCGCCACCGGTAATGATGAGTTTTACCACAAAATTCATTCAACTCCAAAGCGATTTGCCAGCGGAAAATATTTCCAGCAGCATTGAGGACTTAGGCTTCAAGATCATCAACGTGAGTCAAATGGCGGTCACTCGAAGAGCACCAGACGGATATAGCCATGTAGAAATCCTCTCTCTGTTCCTTGTTAGCTCATCAAGAAAAGTAAAATCTCAAGAGATAGTCAAGCCGAATAGCCTTAACCATACTATCATCAAGGTAGAGTTATAAAGAGCCCAGGCTTACCTCACGCAGTGCTACAACTGCCAAAACTTTGGCCTTGTCTGGGCCAACTGTAAGCAACCCCTTCCATATCTGTGGTGCGGAGGTGGCCACCTGGATATGAAATGCCCTGGGAAGACTGGTACAGAATCTACACCGAGCTGTTGCAGTTGCACCCTAGGAGGAGAAGAGAAGCCTCATCAAGCGTCATACCGAGGCTGCAGCCATGCGAAAGGAGAAGAGTACAACGAGCTCCCAAGAGATCCTCTGGGAGGAAAATCTTCTGTAAGTTCACCTCACTAGAGCAGTCCTACACAGCTACACTTCGTCACGACTCTGAAGACAAGTTTCGAGATGGTAGCCAGCCATCAACGAAGTAAGCACGGAAGCAGAAGGCATTGTTGGGATCCGTTGACAGGAAACCACTAGTGAAGATATCGAAGACTTATTACGTGTTATAGCGAATTGTAGAATGTGTGAATTAGAGATACTTGTAGTTATGAGTTGTAAGATACCAATAAATCCAATTACTAATCAAACCCCCGTCAATAGTAACTAAACACGTGACAATATTTTAAATTGTCCTAAAACATGACGTCATAAATTAACCGAATTTTTTTAGTTAGGTGTAGATAGAGGAAAATAAAACACGTCCATGGTGAGAGGAGACTGTTGAACATTCAATTCAGTTTTTAAATGGAAACCTGCTCTCTTAACCAAGTATCTTACTTATTTGTCTCAGTCCTATCAATGAGATGGGCCACAACGGCTTACTTCCACCTCATTCCCAATTATAAGCCACAGTCACCCTACCATTCAGCACTGTGTATTTTCTGCAGTTGAAAAGTGTTCGGTAAATGATCACAAAAGAGAACATAATAGTGACGCGTTTTTTTTAGATGGTGTTCCAGTTGGGTCCATGGGGCAAGGTGCTGGTCATGGCAATTGGGGCGACAGTGGTAATGATTACCCTAATTGTTGTTGTCTGCTTTGTGGGTCCGGGGTGCTGGGGTTACGAATGGATGCATCGAGGTAAGTACTCGAACACGAGAACAATTATCATAATGGAAACAGTACAGTGAACCTGCTAGACGTCACTAAGTTCTTGTTGAGGAGGTCACTAACGCTGATCATTCAGAACCCTTATTTATTTGAATGATTATAGACGACCATGAAATTTATTTCTAATTAATTCTCGGTAATTTTAATTTCAAAAGTCTTATGTTTCGATATTACTGGAACTTTATTGTGATCTATAATACCGTATTTCGTTGTCTGGGACGTGCAATACGGTGTTTATTTTGAAATTTCTAGATTCTGGCATGACCAAGGAGTCCGGAGTTCTGACATTTACGAGCAGTCATAAATTTAGTTCGGGTACAGGGAACCGGACGCGCCTAAAACGAAGGTCAATGAGAAGGAGAGGTCAGAACTTGTTACAGTTGCCTGTGAATGAGGGCCAGTATGACTGAATTGCCTCGTTCAAGCTTCCCTACGGAAGATGGGATGACATGTATATGTCCACACCTGGAGAATTCGAATTCTTTCGAATTCCCGGCGTGGGGTGTGCAAGCCATTCCACAAAAGAGAGACTTTCACCATATTCCGAAGTGAGCGGACATGACCCTTGCACGCTCCGAGACCTAGCTTGCAGATCGTGTAACGCTGTAACTTAAAGCATAAGGATACATAAAATTAACAGTGGTTTGGAGAACAAAAAGGTGAATAAACGTCAATTGGATCAACTCCCAGAATACCGCTTTCTTCGGCATCGCTACCCTGAGACTCACGCAAACCGACCCAGCTAGTTTCCCATACCTATACCGATCTTCCTAAGTTTGATCTGTGAGGACAACTTGCAGTGGCCATCATACAATCTCCTAAGGTGGTAACAGGTATAGCAGGGATAGCACCATTCCGACTGAGCTGAAATTCAAACAAAGGCGGGTTGGAAAAGAGCGGTGTTATCACCTTGCTGAAATGTGTCCCTAGAGAAATAGCAGTGCAATGCAAATTTTTCTGTATATAATCATTATGAACCGGATTTTAATGCAAATGCATATTTCTTTCTTGCAACCAGAAAGTATGCTCGTTTGGATGTATGTATGAATTACTTCATTTCTCAAATTTTGGACATGGTTTGATGGTGCATATAAATGCATATTTTGCCTGTACTATGAATAATCATCATATTTTCGAAGATATCTATTTATACTGCACATTTCCTTTTTAAAATATTTACCATATGCATTTTTTTAATTTTATGTTCATATTTTCAATCATGGTCGTTTTATATAATTTTTCTTTTCCGTATTAGAATATGTTGCATATTTGACTGAACATTTCGTCATGATTCATGTTTCTGATGCAATCCCCAGGACGGGACTTCCCCGATCCCTCTACTCGTAACTTGCCTCATCCGCGTACCATCAAAGTGGCCGCGAAGAGGTTAGTCGGAAGCGTTCTCGTGTAGCCGCTATCAACGTAATACTATTCAACAGATAAGGGACTTCACTTATTTATTTCCGAAGTCTCCATGAGGTTCGTTACGCTTCTTCATTTGAAGCTGGGGGCCATTCACATTAGTGGTGACTAGTCTGTAGTTAAGATTGTTTAGCTTTCTGTAGTCATGCCGAAAGTGGAAGTAAGTCAGGAAACTAAATTACAGCTGTATCAGCGGGAGTTCGAAGGAGAGATGATAAGTACGGGTAACGAAATTCTTTATTGCCGAGGGTGTGAGGAAACGGTTGTGAAAAACGATTTCAAGTGCTTCAGCACTTAAACACTAATGTACACAAAGATAATATTGAAATTAAATCCACGAAAAGTGCTCCTGTTCAAAAATTGCTTAGTGAATTTTCTAATAATATTTTTTTACAGTTTTCCTTTGATTTATAGGAAGCCTTTTTAGCGGCAGATATTCCGCTGTGGAAACTAACCAATCCTACTCTGAGAAACTTCATAGAGAAGTATACACAGTGCAAAGTGCCGGATGAATCTACTGTGCGCAAAAATTACGTGAAGCAGCGTTACGATTTTACAATTGAAAGCATTAGAGATAAGATTTAAGGTATTTTTGTGTGGGTAACAATCGACGAAACAGAAGATTGTGAGGGACGGTTTATTGCAAATTTTATAGTTGGATCCCTCAATAAGAATGAACAATCTACCCCATATCTTCTTGCGGTAGAGCAATTTGAAACCACAAATAGCTCCGCAGTTTCCAAATTTTGTATCAATTCCATGAATTTACTATGACCGAATGGCATTCAGTATGAGCGCGTATTGCTCCTTGTGACTGATGCCGCAAGTTATATGATGAAAGCCGGTACTGCTCTTAAAGTTATATTTCCAGATATAACACATTTTACTTGCCTTGGCCATGGGTTGCATCGTGTTGCAGAAACAATTCGTGCAAATTTTCCGTTTGTTGACAAGTTGGTGTCTTCTCTGAAGAAGGTATTTGTTAAAGCGCCATACAGAAAAGAAGCCTTTAAAGTAGTAGCACCGAGCGTTCCACTTCCGCTGGAACCAATTTTAACGCGCTGGGGCACGTGGCTGTGTGCAGCGAGTTAATATACCGAACGTTTGGAAACAGTTAGGAATGTCGTGAATACATTTGATCCCAAAAGTGCAGCATCAATTCAAATTGCCCAAGATGTACTAAAAAACGCAGAACTATAAACTAATCTTTCCTATACATTATGTCTGCTCACTTCCCTCATCTTTCATCCGCCATTTTCTCACTGGAGGCAAGCAATAGCAATACTATTTTGCATCAGTCGTTATGTGTTCAAAACCACTGCTTCCAAATTGAATTCGGTTCCTGGAAGAGCTGGTGAAGTAGTAACACAGCATTCTTAAAAAAAGGGATATGAACAAATTTGTGAAATTGGAGAAAGTTTAGCCGGTAAACTTACTGAACTGCCAAGTAAAAAATCACTAACAATGGAGCAAATAGCGGCTTTTGTACATGCGCCCCTAAGTTCCTGTGAGGTGGAAAGAAGTTTTTCCCGCTATAAGGACATCTTACAAGAATAGGAGGTGACTAACTATGGAAAGCCTAAAACATTTAGTAACTGTGAACTGCAACAGAAGAGAGGTTGAAAGTTCGGAGAGTTAAGTGTGAGTACCATTGTTTTTTTTAAATTTGTAATAAAATATGTTGGCTTTCTTGCATGATTTGTATTTAAGTATAGCTTTTTATTGCAAGTGAATCATTCAGTGATTACATAAAATAACTTAAATATTGATTTGTTTGTCTTAAAATAATGTAGAATCAATTTTAATATTTGGTATAAATTTTTATGTTCATATTGTAGTGCATATTTCGGAAGTTTTTCAGCTTAAATGCATACATATTTAAGGGATTATTAGGGCATAAAAATCCGGTCCCTCACATACACATGGCACTTGTTGCCTTGGTTATCTAACGATGCTGTTCAACTGCATAGGTCACACAACTTCGACTGTGAATGATGAATAGAAAAGTGACGCTTGGTTTGTATGAATGTAGGTCTACATAGCAATGCGTATACGCATGTACACGTATATGAGTGTATGTATGTATGTAGGACTGTATGCTTGGAAATATACACGTATGTATGCGAAGGTGTGTATAAATATTTTTATGAACAGGCACATGCATGTGTATGTATTGACATATGTGTGTAGTGAAGTGAAGATGGTTATTTAACGACGCTGTCAATAGCGAGATGATCGCCTCTGTGGTCTAGTGGTCAGAGTTCCTGGCTACAGATCCAGAGGTCTTTTTTCCGATTCCCGGCGCTACCAGATTTTCTGAGAAGTAGTGGGTCTGGAACGGGGTCCACTCAGCCTCGTGAGGATAATCGAGGAGCTATTTAAAATAAATAGCGGCTCCGGTCTAGAAAACCGAACTTAACAGCCGTGGGGATCCGTTACGCTGACCACGCGACACCCTCTATCCGCTAAAGTTGGCATTAACATCGCCGACAAGCGGCGGTGGCTCACTCGGCAAAGTTCGCTTGAAGACTACAGGCCACGGAGTTTGTTTGTTGTCAGTAGCGAGACTATATAGCGTCGGGACATACATATGGGTAAGTAGAATATATGTACACGTATACATAGGAAAGGACAGTTATTAACGATTTCACTTTATGTTCACATTTTATGAAATTTGTGGAACGAAATCATGAATTAACTGGTGTGCAGTGTACAAAGGAAAGTTTTTATTACGGATCTGTGTAAATAAATATTGAACTTTAGGGAAATCATTCGGGACCTACTCACATAATAAAGACGGATATAATAAAAGCTCTTAAGTGAAGGATTGGTGTGTGATATTAACTGTACGGTTTCCCGTTCATAGTGTATAATTTTACGCTATGTTAGTTTCTTTCATAAAACTTTTTACTTTATGTTTTCGATAGGCAGAGAAAGCAAGGGAAGCGTGATAGAACCCTGCCTCCAGGTTTTGGTTCACAGCATGTGTGATTTACCCGTCACTTTTTATTATTCTGATTGTTTACATTTCGATTTATCTCTCATTTAACAAACTGAATAAGCATATATAGGTACAGTATATATTTTCTTGCCTCCACGGATCAAAACACTTACCGCCTACCGACTTCTAATACAAAAATCTCTGACGTGATCAATGCTCTTCGATTTCTACACTCATAACCTTAAATATCTTACTGTTGTCTTATTCATTGATGAATTCTCCGCCAGTCTCACTGTTTACGATACAACCACACTTCCAGTATAATGGGATTAACTTTAACAAACAGACTCCATGGTTTTAGTCCGCTAGCGAACTATACCGACCGAGAGACCGCCGCTTGTCGTCGAAGTTAGTGCCAACTTTAGCGGATAGAGGGTGCCTCGTGGTCAGCGCAACGAATCCCCACGGCCGTTAATTTCGGTTTTCTAGACCGGAGCCCCTGTTTCCTTGAAATAGCTCCTCAATTGTCCTCACGAGGCTGAGTGGACACTTTTCCAGACCCACTACTTCTCAGAAGATATCTGGTAGAGCCGGGAATCGAACCCGGACCTCTGGATATGTAGCCAGGAACTCTGACCACTAGACCACACAGGCGGTCGATGAACCTAAACATTATGTAATGTTCTACATTTCTGTGATGCTATTTACTTAGGTCCAGATATTCACTTCGCCACTTTGTTCTAGAACATTCTCAGTCTCGGCTCTGCTCTTCTTACGAAAGAAGATTGTGTCATCACATTTACATATTCTGCTATGAAAACAAAATTGTAGTTATAGAGGTGTAGATTGTGAGTTTCATCGCGAAATCAACAGAAATATTTCGAATAGGAGAAGGGATAAACTATCTAGCTTTACAGAAAATTATATCATGGAATGGGCGCGATATGAGGAAATAAGAACTGCTTAGAGAATTTTATTTGGTTAAAATCAAGGGGAGAGACGTCTTGAGAGACTCAGGTGAAGGCGGTATATAAACAGGGTGCGGAAATGTAAATTAGACTGACGTGGTTGAGGACAGTGTCAGCTGCTCTCTTTATAAAGACAATGATGAACCTTCGGATTTCATAAACACAAGGAATTTCCTGACAAGATGAGTAATTTTAAATTGTTTAAGACAGAACCTACACCACTAAGTTAATTGTTTGTAAAAGTAAACGTTGAACAGAGAACATCTCTTGCTCATAGATTCCTATCAACACAATATCAAGGTGGCCAGATTGGAGACTGAAAACCAAACGTAATGCATTGGAACTTGTACCTGGGACAGTTGCAGATATATTACAGATTTATGAGTAATACAGTAAATCAAAATTTGACATAACACTAGTCCATTAAGCTCGCAAATTAACCTCTCTGTAGTTGGCCATAACTCCGGAATAACCCACTGAACAACGCGAAAACAAAGAAGTTAAGACCGTTAGGCCTACAGACAATTCATGGAGGAGCCTAGCGTATTTAACGTCTTCCTCTTCTTCTTATTCTTCTGCCACTGGGCAGGGCATGTACCATGAATGGGGAGAAGAGGAATGCATATAGTATACTGGTGGGAAAGCCAGAAAGAAAGATACCAATCAGAAACCAAGGCGTAGGTGAGTGGACAATGTTAAAATGGATCTTAGAGAGATAGGATGGGATGGTATGGATTGGATTGATTTTGCTCAGGATAGGGATCAGTGGAGGGCTCTTGTGAACACGGTGATGAACCTTCGGGTTCCATAAAGTGCTGGGAAGTTCTTGAGTAGCTGTACAATTGGCGATTTCTCAAAAAGGACCCAGCTCCATGCGTGAGTGATTAGATCCAGACAACTTGTCTGGTCCACCCAGCGGTGTTCTCCATCTAGTGCTGAGTTAAAGATGTTGGTCTCTCCCAAAACGTAGTGCTTGGGCACAGGAACATCATTACTCTCACCTTATGTGATGTAAACTTGATACTGAGGGTTTCAGAATTAACACGAGCACAGACTGCTCCTTATTCCTTTTCTCTCAAATGTCTCTTTTCAAATTTCCAGTGGAGGAAGAACGTCGGCGGAGAAGACAAGCAAAAGGACAAGAGAACTATGTCGCAGGAGACACTTTGAAGCTCTCCGATTACGGATATCCATGGAAACGGACTCCTCTACCCTCTTCCGCTAGCTATGACACAGGTGCGTTTGGAACTGTATCCACGTTACCAGAAAATTGAGAATACACGGAAACACAAATGAATTCGTTTATGGGAACTGAAGGGCATCAACATTCAGTTACATATATAAATGATATAGATAGAGGTCGCCTACTTTGAACAGATTCTTCATATGGTTAGTTTCTCTCTCTTTGTATTCAGCAGTACCAGCATGGCGGACGATCTAACTTGTGAGATGGAAGCAGCGCTAGGAACATTGAACGCAGGATCTGATGTACTTGAGATGAAAATAAATTGAGAATTTATTTCACTATCCATTTAGGGAAAAGCGACTAACTAAAAAAGTGACAGCTACGTTAACTGTCTATGAACCAAGAAATTAAATGATTGTTTAATAAATGGACAGCCTAAATTGTTAATAAAATGGCCGACTGGTTAAATAACTAAATTACTGACTCATAACTAATTGAAAGATCAACTAAATTTCTGAGTTTTTAGTAAGAAAACGACTGTCTGATTAATTAGTTAACTTCTTAAATAAATTAATAATTATTAACTAACAAACTGAATATTTATCGAGCGCATTCCATGACACAAGGATTTCTTTCATAATAATTAGATCGATCGGGAAATTGTCTCTTGAGAAACACAAATTTTACCCCCATGTTCACGGAATTCCGACATTGGGCTGTTTTCTGAGCCTTCAATTATTATTGGTGTCGGTAAATTAAGGTAAAATGCAAAGCTACCCCTGTAACAGGCTATGGAAGCCTATTGGCTCGTGGGACGTTGAGGGTCCCACATTTTCTGGAGTGTCGGCTCACAGATGGCGGTAAAGTTGTCAGCCTCACGCGCCGGTCGCCCTTTACTCCCCAAGAAGATTCCTGGTACTCATTTCTGTTAGAGGCTGGTTCGACCCCAGGGCCATAGTGTGGCTGGAAGAATTAGGTCAATGAAAAATATCTACCTCATCTGGACTCGAACCTGTGACCTTCCGGCTTATAGCATAGTACCTCAACCAACTGCGCTACCGCGTGCCCCCGGTAAATTAAGGAGATTGATATAAACACGGGCGGCGATAGCAAGAAATATTTAAAACCATCTGTACCAGTAACCTTCTGAGAAGGATCACTTAAGGAGCTGGATTGCTAGTGAAAGAATAGTTCTACAAATAATTTTTGGGTGGTTTGATGCTGAGTGAATTTCGGCGTAAAATAGGATCTTATGTCTTCCTTTGGTATGGTGGTGGTGACGACTTTTCTTGTTCCATAACAACGGCAACTTTGCTGAATAACTGAGTTCCACTCGGCTGCTGCAGGAATTTCTTATACCATGGAGTTAGTTCGTTTCTAATGGCTGCGCCATAGCTCAAGCGGTTAGTCGCTGCCTTCCCACCGCGGCTGCCCGGTTTCGATCTCGGGTCTGGTGAAGTGGGATTTGTGGTGGAATAAGTGGCGCTGGGGTGAGTTTTCTCCGAGTACTTCGGTTTACCCTGCCAATCTTCATTCCATTAAATTCTCCATCATCATAATCACCCGGGGCAGGCTACAATAGGCCAATCAGTGGCTGCCGTGCCGAGTGGTCCCAGTTGGACTCCACCCCACACTAAGCGAATTAAAAAAGGATTTGTTCGATACTAAGCTACTTACGCTTGTAGTAGCTATGTGTATTGCAACCAAGCGTTTAATCATTATTATATAAGCGTTATATATAAGATTCTTTCAGTCCAACAATAATTGTTCTTTGTCTCCTTGTTATGTTCGTTTCCTTAGATTTGTAAAATATATGACGATATGTCAGACTTACTTGTAAGGATGAGTTGCACTTAGACAACCAAACCGGCGACTATACTGCGCGTACTTATTGATATGACTTGAAGTATCTTCTCTATGAACGCAGTGAAGTCAATATTTTCCCGATTCTTAGCGCAGTTTGGTTATGAGATCTAACTGCATTTAGAAATACAATTGCAATGTCCGCGAGGAATATTATTGTACTTTCTGATTTTGCTATTATATTAGGTTTACTTTGCATCCCTTGCACAAAGTGCTCGAAGTGAAACTTTGTCCGGAAGATCGAGAACATTTGCCCGCAAGCTTCATTTCAGAAACCACTGAACTAATTTCTATGAAATTTGGTATTCGGCTTCTGAAATAAACCTTGTTGGGTTCATTCCATTGTGATTTTTATCGGTTCAACGTAAGCCCTCTGAATGTCAAATTTAATTTAATTTATTTCTTCTAACTCAATTAAGGCCGGTAACGGTAGCCGAGCGGTCTAAGGCATGCACTGTCTTTGCTCGCTCGGAAGCCGGGATCGTGGGTTCGAATCCCACTCAGGGCATAATTGTTTAGTGTGTGTGTGTGTGTGCGCGTGCGTTTTCCTGTGTATATTGGTAGAGGCCTTGCAATCAGCTGATCACCCGCCCAAGGAGTCCTACCGCATTTCTAAGATCTAGTAAACCGAAGTGAAACGGAAAGTTTCATTGAGGTTGACCAAGTCCCAAATTGGGGCTGGAGAGCCAAAGGGAAAAAAATGTACAAAAATTAGTATCTGATGTAAAATGTGCTGATTTATACATTTTTTGATGTGATGAGTATTTAACAAGTACGAAGAGAAATACCTATTTTGTGACTTAGTGTAAAGTGCTATGTATAGTACGATCGTGTTTCTAACAAAGAATTTATGTCAGGAAAAAAATGTTTTTATCTGCAATAAATGAACAAGAAAGTCAATGATGTATTCGAAATGGTAAAGAATGTTAATTATTTGGAGAATATATATTTTTTTCCCCCCTTGGCACTACAGCCCCAGTGGGCCTAGGCCTACCTCCATGAACTTCTCCATTCACTTCGGTTTTTCTAGATCTTACACATTCGGTAGGACTCCTTGGGCGGGTGATCAGCTCGTCGCAAGGCCTCTACCTGTAGACAGACACAGAAAAACTCACACACACACACNATGGTAAAGAATGCTATTTGTTTGGAGAATATATATACTCCAGTGAAATTATGCAATTAGGACCAATCTTTCTGTTCATTTATCGCAAGTATCGTCTTTATTAACGCTCTCAGTGATTTCTGTACGTTTCAGTAAACTCCGCCGGGCCGATTGTTGGCCGCATGGCCCACCATCGGGACTCTACATACAGCTCCATGTCAGAGGCCACGGACAACCGCTCCATCCTGTCCGTAAAGGTAAGTAACCGACTCTTTCAAGATTTGCATAAGTTATTATGTTAGTGGATAATAAAATGTCTCCGTTTCTAAATATTCACAACTGTCAACATACTAAACAATTAAAAACTTAAGATTCTAAAGGTTCTGACGATGATGTATAACACAAAGAATTAGTGGGATTTTGGATTTTTTTCATCGTCCGGTATTCTAGAAAGTGGAAAACATGGTGTTTCGGAAACTTTATCTATTTTCGTCATCAGATTGGGGGGGGGGAGGCACCTACTCCTGTGACTGAGATTGGTTCTTTCCAATGGGCCCAGTTGAGTATGTGTCTTCCCCTTCACCTGAGGACAGAAACAGATTCAGTTTCAGAAACGCCGTGCTTATATTTTCTAGAATACCGGACGATGGAAAGAGTCCAAAAACCCAGTAATTCTGTGAATTTAATACTTACAAAGCAAACTTAATTTAATGTTGGTAGAGGCATCTTCTCCATAGAAGATATTATTATATCGTTATATTCGGTAGCAACAGCGTCAATCTATGAAGATGAACCTCATAAGAGCTCTGAATATATTGCAACTGATGCTGAGTTGGATAGTGCGTAAATGTCAAACCATTATTGAATGCATAAGGAGGTAAAATGCACGCTGTGTATACCTCGTCAGAAGACGAAGGCTCCTGGGAAGTGTGCAGTTTCAGTCTGTTGGTCAGTTACGTCTCCGACAGCCATCAGAGAAGCAGTCACTGGCACATACACTGACTCAGTGGCGAACAGAAAAATACTCGGAAATGACGCCTCTGCAGCGAATCGAAATCGGCGGTTTAATGCGTAACCCACAGTTTTACTGATCATCCTGGTAGATCCCAAATAACATAAAAAATACTATCTAGAAGTTGAAGTTTATTTGAAGATGGTGATATGTATAAACTCTGAGACACGTTTGACAGAAAATGCTTAAACATATTGTATAATCTCCTCCTGCTCTATAATCTAACTGGGGGAGACACCTCTTTTTGAAGAGTATTGTCTTCTGGAAAGTCACAAGTCTGTGTATATTAATCAGGAATTATCGGACCGGGATAGCGCAGTCGGTATAGCGACTGGCTCCGGGCTGGATGACCGAGGGGTCGGAGTTCCAGTCCTGGTAGTGTCAAGAATTTTCTCTTCTTCATGTCGTCCAGACCGGTTCTGGGGTCCACCCAGACTCCTATCTAATGAATACCAGGGGCTGTTTCCGCGGGGGTAAAGCGGCAGGGGCGTGAAACTGTTCACTCACCTCCAACTAGTGCAGAGTTCAAGAAAAATTGATTCTATACATCAACTTAACAATTAACTTAACTTGTGCTTAACTAATTAAGCACAAGGACAACTTTACCTTTACTATCTTCTGAAATGTGACGCCATGTAGTCTGATAGCAGTGTGCCGATATTTGGAGGAACGTATTGTCCCATCTTCATTGCGGAAGCAGAACCCAAGTAGGCAGCTTCTACCAGGCCACATTACCATAACCGGGATGGATGTACTCCTCATAATACGCACTGTGAAAATCTCAGTACTCACAGCTCCTCCATGGTCGAAAGAATTTTGATAGATTTTGACCTTTTAATCAATCTGCAAAACGCGGGATATTACTTTATACAAAGACGTACACACAATTTTATTTGTTCATAGTAAAGCAAAACATATCTCGTACGACTATTGCAGATTCGATGGGGATGAATAACCAAGCTTACGTTATGCATAAAGAACTTCAGCAATAAGGTTTTATGCTCCTAAATGACGCTTATTTGTGATACGCTGTCAACTTTACAGATTCGTTACTTTTCAAGTAACAATCATGAATTTGGATCTGAAGAAACCAAGAAGCTTTAATGGACTANAGAGCTGAGCTTATGCACGAGCAAAGTATGGGGCACGAGGTCAAAGGCACTAGAAAAATCAAAATAGACAGCATCAGCCTGACGCTGACTGCAGACAACAGGGGTCATAATATCTAGGAAGGATACCAGATTAGTGGCTGTGGATTTGGATTTGGTGAAGCCATGCTGGTTGGGATGAAGTTTAATGTAATGCGAAATATGATCGTGAATAATGAATTCGAGGAGCTTAGAGAAGTTGTTAAGAAGGGTAATGGGTCTGTAGTAATAATAATAATAATAAACTTCAGGAACTGTGTTGAATGAGCATCGGAGAAATTACCATTGGCAGGTATAAACGGAGGTACTCTGAACAAAAGGTCCCCCCTACGTGATGATGTGGTGCTGTTGCAAGAAATCCCCACTTCTTCCCGTTTTTGGTTCAGACCCTCATGACATTTCACATTATTCTTTTATTCGTCTCATTATGACCTGAATATCACATTCTCAAGTTATCTTTTGTTCCTGTTACATCTTCCATATTCTTGTACAGCTTTCTACAAAACGTCTCGGTTAAATAGTTGGCATTCCTGCTTTGTGATCTGAAGGCTCTGATTTCAAATCTCGGTACCGACGTCGGCTATTCCAACTCAGGCTTCGTTGTTTACATCAGTTTCTCAAGGGAAATGCCAAGAGAGAAGCTCAAAATAGATCACGACCGCTTCCCTCCATACTCTTTCCAATTTGCCGTTCACTAATTGTGTTTTCTTTTGAAGTTGAGCTAGTCTGATGTATCGAAAGCGTTGATAAGTTCGATTTGTTTCATCCTAGTCCGCCATACTAACAATACGTATTATAAAAGGTTAATTAATTCCGTCTAGTGTGACTGATAGAAAAAGAAAAATTCTCGAGCGAGGAACCAGTGTGAGCAGTTTCTCGACTGGTCATTTAGTCTGCAGCCACTTGCTCACGCTGCTTCCTCGCTCGAGGATTTTTCTTTTTTTCTACTACCCTGAAGATGAAGGCAATACATACTTCGCTTTCATAATATCTACATGGCGCCACAACCCAGAAGACGGCATTCTTCACAATCACCGCCGAGAAAACCTGAAATCTTACAAGCCAAGAATATATGAAATATACAGCTTTCCTNTCAATATGAGAACAAGGCATGCAATGAACTAGTTTGGCGTGGATAAGTAAGCACCTGAAGATGGCATTATTATGCCGAAACATCTACTGCGAGGGAGAAAAGGAGATAAATGAGTGTATGCACTGCAAGACGGTTTAAATAAATCATGGAAATATACAGATTTCCGTGTGTTTTGTAGTATTTCTCATTTGTTACATATACGAACGGCCTCAATTGTGTGTTTTTTGTTGTTTCTTTGAATAAGTTTCTCTTGCCTTTATGAAGTTTAATTCCTCTTTCAGGTTCAGAATCCTCCTTCCTTTTCCCATTAGTCTTGTTCTTAATTCGCGCTCTGTACATTTATAATTATATGTTATTCTCAGTTACGCGTTACCACCCATTCCACCTGAATTGTCAAAGTCATCATTTTGCATGTGTGGGACATTTGTATTGTAATCAGGATAAGTTACTTATGATTACGATTATTAACTTGTGCTATGGCTAAATGTATTGGTAAAGTTCTGAGTGATTCGCCAACTGACGCAAAATTTGGTTCTACTTAACCGTGACCCATGATGAACTTTATCATGTTAAACATCCTCCACCATTAAAATACAACAAAAGACATCAATTAATCACTTAAAAAGGTTGTGCATTTTATGACAGACAATAGATTGACATGCCGAAATAAGATTCATTACTCATGACTTACACTACTTGTACTTTGGCGAAGTGACTCCAGTTCCGGCCTAATATATCTGCCGAGATAACGATTTGAAATGAGGTCTGGGGTAACACTTTTCAGGATAAATATCTTCTAATGTTGCTGAGAATAAAATTATGCAACTGAGATCGCATAAATGCTAACGATGAACCGAATTATCTGATATGAAATAACAGAAAAGGTTAGCACAGAGCTATCATCCCCAAATTGTAGGCCTATTCGATTTATACATGTTTTGAATTTCGTCCGGAGTACCAGCAGCCCTAAGTAACGTTCTCATGCTTTCCTCAGTCCGACCGAATTTGCAGGATAGTTCCTTGAAATAGGCTTAACTGCTTCTTCATCCAGTTTCAATGTACATATAATTTGGCACCAACAGCAAGTACTGCTGTCGAAATAGCATCATTAATTAACGCATACTCCTAGTTTGGGGGCACGCGGTAGTGTAATGGTTGGGGGGCTATGCTACAAGACGGAAGGTCGCGGGTTCAAGTTCCGATGAGGTCATTGGACTTTTTTCAGTTGACCTAATCCTTCCAGCCGCACTACGGCCCTAGGGTTCACGCAGCCTCTATCAGAAATGAGTACCAGGAATTAATTAAATAATTTTCCTCGGGAATAAAACGCGGCCGACGCATAAGGCTGACAACCTTACCGCCATCTTTGAGCCGATTGTCTAGATAATGTGGGACATTCAACGTCTCATAACCTATGGGCCCTTACGACCTGGTACAAGGATAGCTTTACTTTTTTTATTTTTTTATAATCCTAGTTTTACATGTCGTATGTAATTTCAGAGCGTGACGACAGAGGACAGCTGTGGCACCGACTGCAGCGCCAACAGTGGTCCACCTGTACTAACCATGAGCTTGACATACGTCGCTAACGAAGAAAATGGCACAGGGAGGCTCATAATTTACATTAAGGTATGATCTAACAGCAACGTAGTATTATCAAACGACCTTCAACACAACAGGTTCTTAATCAATAAACCAATATTACGTATTGACATTGTTTTATTATGCACATTTCCTGCATGATTCGATCCAGCTGGACATTTTTCATGAACTATACTAAATTGTTAATGAATTGCAACGAATTTTGTAGTAATGATTACTAATATGGATCCAAATTATAAATACAATTCAGTAACGATTAGTACAATTCATGAAAATTACCTGACGATGATCAAAGTGGATAGAAACACTTGCTGATGTACATAATAAACGAATATTAATAAATAATATTGGTTTATTTATTATGAATTTGTTGTGTTGGCGGTTGTGTAATAATTGTTATATAGTAATACACAAGATGATGCAAACAATAAAGCTAAAAGTAGTAGTCTCCAAAAGAGGATCAGATCCTCAATTGTCTGTAGACACAAACCTATTATAGTAAACACGAACGCAGTCTTGCAAACGCAGTTTCGCTATAAGCAGGACTACAAATTTAATACTGTTTTTAGTAACTCGTTGCAGTCATGTAAATACAAAACTTCATAGACTGCTAGTTAAAAATATCGTAGTCTGTGTTTGATATATATTACAATATATTTAGGTCATAGGGGGCCATCGTGAAGTACTTTCACGTCTTACGTACAACGAAGAGTTACTATATATATATACACACACACACACACACACACACGTATATAGTGCTGCAACATTGCACAGGCTCCAAGAATATTAGATTCTAAAGGGTTCTGACAGTGATGGATGACAAAGAATTACTGGGCTTTGGACTTTTTCCATCATCCGGAATTCTAGGTAATAGAGGACACTCTAGGTAATAGAAAACACGACGTTTCGGGAACTTGATCTGTTTCCGTCTTCAGTGATTGAGATTAGTTCTTTCGAAGGGGTCCAGCTGAGTATGTGTCATCCTTTCTCACCTGAAGACGGAAAGAGATCCAGTTTCTGAAACGTTGTGTCCTCTATTATCTAGAATTCCGGAAGAGGGAGAAAGTCCAAAAACCTAGTAATTCTGTGTCCAAGAATATTGAGACACATTGGCAGGCAACGGTTCAGTAAACACGTTAATTCATGTGCGGTTATGTCACGTACCAATAGAGGAAAGGTGTTTTCTGTCCTGTCTTCGCCATGCAATAATAAAGGGGCTGTGTTTTCTGTGTGTGGTCCGTTCCGAGAGGATATAAGAGAAGAAGGGAATGAGAGTGATTGAGAGAGGCGACGAAAAGGAAAGTCTCAAATCTAAGACAGTAAAATATGGTCGCGAGCTCCAAGGGACTCGGGCCCGAAACAAGACTGCGCTGACGAGGACTAGCAGCATATACAAAAGACAGATTCATCTTCTCGTTAGACAGAATGCCATACAATATAAGATCGTAACTGTCAAAGTGTAATAAATATCTGGCCATGAGCCTCAGACGGGGCTCGACACCAAGACTTACTGATTGATCTTCAGTCGCAATGTGACTTTGTCTTTGAGTGATTGAGAACAAAGCGCTGTGGACGCATTCGGACACTGGGGGGGTTGAAGTAATAAAGAACTTGAAATAATTACAGAATTAGGAGCCTCATAATTTGTACTCTTTATGTACTATTGTTGGGGTGATCAAACGAAGCAAGTGATATCGGAGGTGGGCTGGATGTGTGGTACAATGTGGACTCTTTTCGTCATAACGTCTCTACACGCCATTCATGGTCGTCATATTGTGTCAGTTGATCCTGCATAAACTGTCAAAGTACGTGTAAATCAAAATTAATACCACTAACGCCAGTAATATATACAATACAATATACAATATATATACATTGTGATGAGTTCTAAAATAAGGAAAAAGAAGACGTGTTAGATGTGTGACACGCGTGTAAAAGTAAGGTATTCGGACAATGTTTAATTTTTAAATACTCTTGTAACAGCTTTAGGATATATGATAATGATAACATACGGACTACACTTCTTGCCATACAAAGATTGACCGTGTGTTACAGGATGTTAAATGCTTGCCACCACGGGAGTATGCTGGAGGCCTAGAACCCTACCTTGTGTTGCAAGTAGCACGGACTACGTGGCCCTTGCATCGCCGAGCTGGGCCACCATTGCATCAACTTCGCACCAGAACACTTCGTCATTCCTTCAACCCATTTTTCGACCAGACTTTTGTGCTAGATGTGAAGCGATCAGAATTGAAGGTGTAGTGACTGCCCTTGTTCTTATAGCATTATAGATGTTACGGGAAAGGAATATAAAATAGCACTGTACTCTGTCGCCTCCCTGGTAAGAATTTTAGACGTAGTCGTCGCAAGATATTGTTATCAGCACTCTTAATGACAAATGCCATTCAGACTAGTTCTGACCCGGGGTTAAGATCTACTATAGAAATCTACCCCAGACATCTCCACTCCAATTGGCATTATGTCTGCCGTTATCTTCCACGCTAAGCTACCATTTAATTAAAGCTCATTACAGTAGCTTTGGTAAGAATTCCTCAAGGTTCTGTATCACTGGCCATTACTTGTGTTACTGAAAGATATCTTTTCCTAACTACATACAAATACAGTAGAACCTGGTTATAACGTCATCTAAGGGACCCAAAAATAGTGTCGTTATAAACGAATGTCGTTGTAACCGAAATGGGCACTTCCACAGTAGCCTTATGTTAGTCACGTAAAAATCTACCAAAAACCGAGTTAAAATGTTGCATTTTTTAGTGAAATACGTAGTTAAGTACAGACTAACGTAACATTAACGTGGAATTGCCCAAATGTGTAATATCAAAGACATATTACAGCGCTTTTCACTGACAATACACACAATATTTCACGAATCACTTTAACTTTCTCTTCAATGCTTAAAACTTTCCTTTTCATTGCCATGTTTTCGCTACAGCACTTCTTTGGGTTTAGGCAGGAACACTATAGGGTAAGTAGACAATGTGAGGTCCTGTTAGACGAGATTCTAGGAAAGGAATGCAGTTAACAACCTGCCGCGTCCTCTTGCACTATTCACGCAGTCCCACCCCACACCCTTGTTTTTGCATAAAACCCACGCTCCTCTTGCAGCCCGCGGTCGTATTCTTCCAGGACAGTCACGTCAGCAAGTAGAGAAAGTGAGGGTGGGCAGACACATCGAACTTTCCCACGATATCAGAGAAATTCAGGAATGAAAATGACGTTACATACGAGGTTGATGCATTTGTGCATGTCGTACTAAGCAAGGTATAAAAACAGTTGCTTTATGAGGAATTAGTTCGTACCATTGAATATTTGACGCAATAGACAAGGTGTCGCAGAAACCGATGTTGCTATAACCAAGTTTTACTGTATATGACAAACAAGGAAACTACACTTAATATTAACAGCCAAAGCTTATGTAGCAGAAGGGATATATTTTCATGCAGAAAGAAGTCTCTGATATACCGAGCACGGAATCAGAAACCAAAAGTTTCCAGAAGAAAACGACAGCATCTAGAAACAAAATAAATTTGAAGAGTAATTCGAGATGATACCTCATCTTACGTGAAGCGTGTAATTTTAACTGTGTTAAAGAATAAGCACAAATTTTATGGACGTGGTGAAAGACGTTATAGAAACAAAGGGCCGCACACTTCATCTTGACGCGTTCTAGTTTGTAGTTGTCTGCAGACTTAATCGAATTTCAAACAGAAGAGACATACACAAGCTTCGATTTAACTAGAGTAAAATATAATAGTTATAGATATTCGAGGGATGATGAAGCGAAAGGTGCTCTGAGAACGAGACCCAACAACATGATACGTTGAGAAAATTTATAGTTGACGTGATTGTGGAAATGAAGTTTATAATCCATAAATAACCTCAGGTTTCTTATAGAATCGATGCGAGTTACGGAGGACTGACAAAGTTTATACTCGTATACCAGTATGTTACTTCTTCTGGAAAAGGCTATAATTTAATTAATATCAGACTGCAGCAGATCGCATTCTTCAGGGTACTTAATGGCACAGTTAATTTTGATATTATTAGCAAAAGGAAAACACCAAGAATAGTCACAGTAGTCGCAAAAAATGCAGAAAATAAATGATGGTTGGTTGGTGTCAAATCTGCCAGCGCGTATATATTAACATGTTATTGCATCATTGATGAAATATGATGGAGTCTAGCAAAGAACAGGAGACAATCAAGTCTCACAGCTCTTTTGAAGAAAAACATGTTGGACACCACGAGTCGAGGTGATGTAACATATTTATGTACTTAGTTAAAGGCAAGCTTCATAGTCGGTAGGATGAGGCTAGCGCCAGGTGATACAGGACAGAACAGACACAATATAAGCAGCAGAGATATGTGTGGAGATGGAGACTAATAGGTCTATCTAAATTTTCTCACAACCTTAACCTAAATACATTATTTTATATGTAAAAGTATTGTCACTTGTAGGGTGGTACGCATGACGAAAACGACGCATTTTAGTTTTGATGATTAGATTCGTTAGCACCTTGGTTACAAGGTCTCTTAATCACATTTAATATAGCGCTATATCTGATTTACACACACACACACACACTGGTCCTCTTCTGGTACCACAACTAACACGCAGGAACTACAACAGTCTCACTGAATCACACGCTCCATAAAGTCTTCTAAATACTCTTTAAGGATTCACAGGTCGACGAACTTCTTTCCGTGGCTATCTTCTACTGAGAACTCAGAACTGAACTCTCAACGCCGTTCTCTTTTAGGATAACTCCTTCGCACAGACACCACGGGAAACACCGTCTCCCATTAATGTGAATGCATGTTTACAACTGCGCTGCCTGGCAAAAGATTTCCTATATTTCCATATTTGTGATCGGCGCGGACCGCATAGAAAGCACACTTCTATTATTGTTGCCTATATTCGTGTTTAGAGAGCTGTTGCCTGGCAACGTTTCGATCAGATCCATTACGCTTTGTTATGGTGTACTAATGACAATGCGACTGTCCTTCCTAATAATTTCTTAGAAGAGATGGAGGTCCATGAATTTTTGTTTGAACAGCGTGTAAACAGAGTTAGCTTCTCCCCTGTTCTTTACAGTTGAAGTGTGTGAGGTGGAAGGCACACTGCCGCCACATAATATAGGATCCTGAAGTTTCATGTGATAACATATCTAAAAAGGTGCCGTTCATATTAAGGCATTGTTTTATAGGATGGAAATAAATCTATAATTATCTTTCAGTTGCTGGCATTAGTCAATGTACCGTTTCAAATATGCAGGTAAAATTCTGTGTGAAGATAAATAATGAAAAACACCAACATATAAAACATTGCTTACGTATCAAATATTACAAACATGGAGATAACAAAAATCTCTCAGATCATATTTGAGAAATTTAGCGATCGTAGACAGTACCTTTGGAAATTATACAGAAAAATGTGTTACTAAATTATACAATCACCTCACCTAGAGAATGAAATACTTGAAAGAAAGTTAACATCATATAATTTTACAGAAATTTTTGTGAATCTGGATAGATAGGTATTTGGATAAGTAGAGAGAGACAGTGAGAGAGACAGGTATACAGACAGGTAGAAAGATTGATAGATAGGTAAATATATACTCGTACAAAGACAGAAAGGACTTCTGAAGTCTTACCGGGAATAGATCCCTGGCCATCCATTCCACGAATAATCCCTCATTGAGAGCTTACACTCTGAGAGTGTAATTTAATTAATTTAATGTATCATACCAAATTCTGATATTAAAAAGCGTCAATGAAATATTGCTTAATGATTCTGAATGACGTATGAAAACTCGTGGTGGAGGAAATTATCAATGCATATTCTTATATTTCGAAATACAGCCTCGACACTCGCTTGGAGGTATAGAAGAAAGTCGCAGACGCAAACTATCTTTGAAATTTGTTTATTTAAGTGAAGCCTATATTCTGCAGGGAAGGACATTGGTATAATTACTTAACTACAGTTTCCACACGAACACTCATGCGAGGGGCTATTATGTCAACAGGAGTGGTGCCTGAAGGTGACAGCATATGACCAGGACAAGTACACTAACGCCACGGAATTGTGCGAAGTCAACCTGGCCCTCAAGGATGTAAAGAACCTCACCACCGCAAAAGAGGCTGTTATCATTAGCTGCAATCTGACTAGAACGAACAGGGTGAGTTGTACAGTATGTATGTGCTACCAAGTATGACAAAAATATAAATACATGTTTGAAGTAAACCTTTGTTAATTCATTTCGCCTTGCAGATGGAAGCTATGTTCAACGTGACAAGTCAGCTTCCCATAACACAATACAATCTAACATGTACGTGGAACTAACTGTTTCAGTCATTGGCTGACTGACTGACTGAATAGCTGAGTAATTAACTGAATATAAAAGCGACTGACAAACTGACTAAGGAACCATCTCACTAACAACCTAAATGACTGATTAGCTGACTATCTGTCGAACTAAATGATTGACTACATAACGCAATAATTTGTTATCTGACTAAGTAACCCTCTAACTGATCTGTTATCTAACTAATTTATGTTATAACCCAAGCGGCCTCCGTAATCTAGGGGTAACGTTCCCACCTCATGAGTCAAGGTACGCGGGTTCAAACACTTCGGAGGTCGTGGAATTTTTAACGGTGGAAAAATTCAGGGAACAAGTCCTCCGGGAGGGACTTTAAGCCGTGGGTCCCGTGTCGTAGATTTACGGCCGTAAAAGATCCTCATGTCTCTAGGAGACCTCTGAGCAAAATTAGGCCAAAAATTTTCCCGCCCAAGTAGTTTCCAATGCCTCCGGTAGATGGGGAAAGTATCGGGTACCGCTACCAGAAGAGGGCCGCCCTCGCTGGCAGAATGGTACTAATTATCAGATACCACTGCCAGAAGAGGGCCGACCTCGCTGGCAGAATGGGGCTGATAGCGAGCACCAGTACCGGAAGGGTATGGCGACAGTAGATATTAAAG
The DNA here is from genome assembly GCF_002891405.2 of Cryptotermes secundus. NCBI lineage: Eukaryota > Metazoa > Arthropoda > Insecta > Blattodea > Kalotermitidae > Cryptotermes > Cryptotermes secundus. Next base: position 939,114 of record NW_019742442.1, on the reverse strand, counting down.
GGGACTCACAATAGATCAACAACTGGTCGCGGTGCATGGGGAAACCCACCCCCTCTAATAATGAACGAATGAATAGTATAACCCAAAGTTTCAGTACCAGTAGTACGAAAGCTAGGTACTGAACACGATTCTGAACCAGATATACCCATCTCGTACACTCGAAATCCTCTTTTAAAAAGGACCCCATGTACACGTTGATATACAAATGGCAACACCATGCATCGCAATACGTTTCATGGGACTTGTATATGTCTTTCAGTAGAGCCAACACTCACTGATACAAAGCGAGACGCAATCAATGAAAGTATCAGTGACCATGACATTACAACTCTATAACTGTCTAGCAAAAATCTCTGGAATTAAGCTAACAAATCTGTCTAAACTCATCTCGATAGCTCACGAAATCACTTTGACAGTGTGTCTGAAAGCAAGAAGAAGAGGAAAAGAAAATGGCGAAACAGTTCAGTTGAGAAAATCGTTCTAAAATTTTGAATTTAGTAAAAGAACCTGAAAACAACGAGGCATGTAATTCTCGGAATTACCTTGCATGAAAAGCGAACTGTTGCAAAATGTACTGAATTTAACACGTAGGAGAGTGTAAACTAACATTAGGTACGCTCGAAATGCTCCACACTTACTTTTGAATTTCTTACCTTTTAAAAACTTCAAGTGCTGGATGGTCGTACATACATGAAAAAATTCCCACCAACTTCTACACTTTATAGCAAGATCCTTATAAGAACATTCCCGCAGATCTTTACTTGAATGTTTTACCATTACGAATTCCGTAAACACTGTCGGATTTTGTAAGTTTCGATGTCAGTTTGAGGCACCATGATATTCCGTCCATGAGCAGATGCTGTTACATGCATCGCAACCACTGAACGCTCAACACATCCCTTCACACATTGAAATTTTCATCTTGATACCTGTATTACAGTTTTTAGCAAAGTGTATAGTGCTCTTAGTGCATGTATTAATGTTGTCAGCCTCCTGGTAGTAAAAGTGGAGGGCTTTATGCGAGGTGTTTCTGCCAGAATTTTGAATGCATTTGTTGTCTCACCCATCCGAGTTACATATTCAACCCATCATATCATAGCTGATTTCAATGCCTTCCAATGTAATAGGTGAAGTGTAAATAATCAAATTCCTCTTTACGTAATACCCAAAACTGCAGCCCTTCTTAAAATATGTTTGGACTAAATGTTTTCCTAACTACATTATTCTCGAATAATTACAATATTATATTTCAGCATCCTGTTACACTCACACAATATATCGTATATGGACAAATGCCGTCTTAAGTGCAACAAATTTTATTGTAGTTTTTACTTCTTTTTCCTCCTCCACACTACATGTTTCGGCCCTAAATGGCCATCATCAGGTGTGTATCACTCACGTAGCTGTTACACTGCTTGTTAAAATTTAAAATTACCAGTCTTTCTAATTGTATAAAATCTTTGTTAATCTACACGCGTCGATTTGATTTTTAAATTAGCACTTTTTAAAACTTAATTCAAGTTAAAATGTCTATAAGATCTCTGTTCTTTCTTTTTCAAATTTTTAGTTAAAATTTTTTCAGGGTACATGCCCTATATCTACGGTGCTGCAGCGGCCACTTCTTGTTTTTATCGTTGTTCATGTGTTGTTCAGTGTAGGCGCTCTCTGTGTGTGTCGCTGCTTATCTTTAATACGTTTGCAAAAGTATTAAAGATAAGCAGCGACACACACAGAGAGCGCCTACACTGAATAACACATGAACAACGATAAAAACAAGAAGTGGCCGCTGCAGCACCGTAGATATAGGGCATGTACCCTGAAAAAAAAATTTTTAACTAAAAATTTGAAAAAGAAAGAACAGAGATCTTATAGACATTTTAACTTGAATTAAGTTTTAAAAAGTGCTAATTTAAAAATCAAATCGACGCGTGTAGATTAACAAAGATTTTATACAATTAGAAAGACTGGTAATTTTAAATTTTAACAAGCAGTGTAACAGCTACGTGAGTGATACACACCTGATGATGGCCATTTAGGGCCGAAACATGTAGTGTGGAGGAGGAAAAAGAAGTAAACACTACAATAACATTTGTTGCACTTAAGACGGTATTTGTCCATATATACTCGAATAATTAAATAATTATTTACATTTTTTATCAAATTACGAGGCTACGTTTCACCAACTTCCAAATATGACGTAAGAACCTGAAAGTAATAAAGCAATTTTTGTTACCACCCAAAGGAATTTGTATATTTATATTTTTTTTCCTTCTCCTTCTGAGAACAAACACTATATAATTTTCTCTTTAACCGAAAGAAAAACTGCCATGTCATAACTTGTTCTTCTCAATTTTATATCGAATACAATTTTTACTGATGTTCATAGATAATGAAACAATAAAATATGATATACCATTCTCATGTGTTTAGTTTTACGGATGCTTCACGTCAGATTGTTTTATGGAAGTTATGGGTTATTATATTATGATATCTGCCGATCCCAGTGGCTGTGTTTTCTAAGGCACGAAATTGCTTAGCCCTCTTGAACACTGAGGTCATGAATTCTAATCCTAATACAGGCACGGATGTGTGTCTGCGGTTGTTATTTTTGTTTGTTTGTTTGTGTGGTTTCATGTTGTTAACGGCCTTGCCACGAGCTGGTCCCCCTTCCAAAGGTGTCTACGAACTATCTGTAAGATTAAAAGTTTCCGCTTAATTCTGAATGGGAAGAGGCTAGGAGGCATAATCCGTTGAAAGAAGGGTACATAGTGGATGACATTGATATTACAGCCTCCAAAAATCAACGTCATCAACATATACGAGTACATGTATCTTGTTTAATCCATTTATTTCTTTTAAGCATTATATTGCCATATATACAGAGAAAGAAGACGAAACAGGAGAAGGTGATGAGAAGACTATTTATGCAGTAGATAAAATATACATGTATCTTGTATATCTTGTATATACAAGATACATGTATCTTATTTAATCCATTTATTTCTTTTAAGCATTATATTGCCATATATACAGAGAAAGAAGACGAAACAGGAGAAGGTGATGAGAAGACTATTTATGCAGTAGATAAAATATTCAGTTTAATGAGGATTATTACAATTTTGGACTTATATTAAATGAAGGAATGAAATTTAAATGTACATGTGGCCCACAGTACTGAATTTAAAATACCTTTACGATCAATCTGTTCGTTACTTCTCAAAGAATTTCATGTTTCTTGAGGTTACAACCTGTGAAGAATAAAACTACAATTCAGATTTCGGTTTCTGTCTTTTCAGGAGACGGGTGACCTACTTTTCGGGGTCAGCTACCTCCCTACTGCGCAGAGACTCTCCATCAGCGTTATTAAAGCCGGCAACCTTAAGTATCTGCAAATAGTTGACTCCATAGCAAATTTCAGTTAGTGTCATTAAATACGAGTATAGATAAGGGCGTTCTTGTACAAAAAAATTTACTTGACAGGATATGGAAACAAGGTTGACTGGAGGAGCAGGTCATGTAGAATACATTCCTAAACAAGAAATGCATACGAAATTTGGGTAGAAGAAAATCAAGGGACGAAACACCAAGGTGTAATTGGGAAGATTATACTGAAACGCATAATAGAAATATAGGAGGTAAAGGTGTGGATTCCATTCATCTTGCTCTCGATGGTTCCAAGGTTAAATATTGTCGTTATAGTAACGAACCTTCTGCCTCCATGAATACAAATCTATATGCTCTGGAATGAAATATTCTCCTACTTCTGATCCGACACGGACCTCATAAAAAAAGGCTCGCGTCCAACAATTCTATTTTTGAGTGTGTTCTCTTTGTCGCGGTAAGGCAACTTCCTTACCGAGTCCTTGCCTGACAATGATAAAGGGATATATTATACATACAGACACACAGACTGATGAGAGGGATTTATGATGTACGTTGTTGAAATGGTCTCACATGCCATGATATATATGCGAGATTTCATAAGGACTGGTTCAGGAATTCAAAATTTGATACGTGCGCGCACACAGACAAAGAGACAGCATAGTAATCGTATAAGGTGCACCACGCCGTGGAAACTTATGGGGGAGTGGTGGGATAGATCTCGGTACTAGATGTAGGTAAGTGGCCAGCCTCACGTCCAAGTCGCCTTACCCCCGGGGAAAGGGCCCCTGGTACCGATTGGAGAGGAGGTTGAGTGGACCCAAGAACCGGTCTGGACGCTTTGGAGAAGAGAACAATCTTGCAGTATCGTGAACCGAACCCGGGCCGTTCAACCTGTAGCCAGTCGCTATACAGAGTGAGCTATCCCGACTCCTGCTGGCATACGCCTAATTTTTAACGAAGGAAATTAGGAAAAACTTATCTATTTATTGAAGCCCCTATATCAGTACGTACTGTGCGACTAGAGAGGGTTTCTTACCACGGAGCTCCGAGTTCAGTGCCAGTCGCCGGATGTTTTGTTGAAGAAGAGAGGATGGCTTCGGTGTGAACATTTCTCCTAGTAATTATGTCTTCTCTTACCAGCCACCATTCCATTGGCCTTCAGTACTCTATCTCACCGCGGCTGGGTTGAATGTAGGCCCTACCAGTCTTCAGTCAAGGCTTGTCCTGACCCAGAATAAACAGATTTGATATAATTTCATTCGTAGACATGTTTTGTATAGAGCTGAGTAATTTTTATTTCACTTGAGGACAAACTCAATCTCACAACGCAATACTGGCTGTAGGACAAATGATATTCATATTGTAATAGATAGTCGTTTAAGTTATTGTGAATTGTTCATGCTTCATAATACAAAAAGAAAGTGTAGTATCGTTCTTCCAGGATCTACATTTAGTTACATTTTATAAATATTTTCATTTAGGATGTTACACTTCTCTGGCTTTAGTTCACGGACCATTGGTAAACACCACTGTACATGCTCTACACAGAAGTGTCTGTGGTGGGTACAACAATTAATATGCATCTAGTGACGCCTCTCCTATTGTACCCTTATCTTCACACTTTATTGTCACTAACAGGCTGACGGCTATCCTTGCCCCTTACGTGAAAGAAATGCATCTACCAGAATTTAGGTTATTATAATTTCAGGTGTTGATTTGATTTTTCCACAACGATGATTGTGAGGATTGTTGTCTGTTGCAGTGAAATTTCATACAGTGTGGAACATTTTTTTTTAATTCGCTTAGTGTGGGGTGGAGTCCAACTGGGTCCACTTGGCACTGCGGCCACTGATTGGCCTATTGTAGCCTGTCCCGGGTGATCATGATTGTGGAGCAATTGGTGGAATGAAGATTTAAATGGGAAACCGAAGTACTCGGAGAAAACCCGCCCCAGCGCCACTTTGTCCACCACGAATCCCACTTGACCAGACCCGGGATCGAACCCTGGCCGCCACGGAGGGAAGGCAGCAACTAACCGCTTGAGCTATGGCGCAGGCCTAATCTGAAACATACTTACCGGCGCTTCGAAGGAGTGTATTGCCTCTTTCTTCTAAATAAAACCGAAGATGTATTTAGCAGGTTCTCCGAAATACTTATAAACATCTACCCGACTAAATGGTATCACACATGAAGAGACAGTTATCTCCATAATGTGTCTTTTGTTTCATATATATTTTTAGAATCCACTTTCTCAACTGCATATGTTTCTTAGCGTGAAATGGTATAATATTTCGAAGTGATGAATCGAGAAACATGCCGAAGAAACCGACTGTGACATGCATTAAGATAGGTCTGCCTCAGTTGTGACGGGGGGATGGATTGAAAAGAAGAATTTCATAATAATTGGCCTCCGGTTAGAGATTCGAAACAGGAGACTCTCGAACAGGGAACAGGTGTAGGTGCAGTAATCACTGTCACAATATTCGGTCTCCTTAGTGTTTATTTAACACCGGTATAACGATCTGTAATAATCAGTAGTTCCACGCAACATTAAACAGTGAGAGGATGGGATGATGACACGATAATTGTCTTAGAAGTGTTGGAAGACACGAAACATCGTTTTGCGCCTGCCACACATTTAAATTGTATTGTAGCCCTGTGCTTCTAAAAAAAATTGTGCCGCTATATTTTGAAATTAAATGTGAATACTTCTCGTGATGCTCTACCCCAAATTCCGAGTAAATCTTGGCGTGTTTGCATGAGGTAGTGAACTGCTTAAGGCTTACTCAGTACTCACGCAGGAGCAAGGTAGGACGCACAAAGAAGCCACTCTCCCATTTCTAAGAAACACTAAATGGTCATGATTTGATAAACAAGAAACTGGAAGTACGTGTATATTCGCGAGACAGGTACAAAAGAGAAATGTCAACGCGTGCAACAAGTCTTGTTACATGGAACTGGAATTCTTGTTATGCTCCCCGTATTTTCATTTTGCTTTATTTTAAATTCTACTGCCATAATACCTAAGAGCTTTTATTTCTAAATTCTTAAATTTATGATTAAGCTTCCGATAGTGATATTGGCATTTTTACAATGTAATAGATATAAATCTGTCATATAGTGGAATATATGAGTTTCGCTCATGCAAATGCTTAGTCAATAAATTTGAAATAATCTAATAGATCTTATTTCCTCCATCTTCCAAATTCATCCTTAAACATTCTTCAGAGTTCTTCACTGTATAGATGATGTGGTAGGCAATGAAACACTAAATAACTAAGCATTAAGACAATCAATGTGGGTAATACGAAGTAGCCAAATTATTTCAAATACTGGAGGGGCTCGTAATCCACTTTAATTTTCGCAGTCGTCAATATTATCATACAAGGCGGAGTGGTGTAGCAGTAATTCCGTGCTCTTGAGTTTTTGAGTGCAGCCACCTGTTCGCGCTGGTTCGTCGCTCGCGGATTTTTCTGCCATGAAGATGGAGGCGATACGTTTTTCAGAAACGTCGGTTCACACAAGATGTACATGGCGCCACATCCCAGAAGACGACATGTTGAAAAATAATTGTTAAATGAAACAATAATGAAGCTTCCCAATTCATGGTAAAGAATTATTTTGTTGTTCGACGGTGTGTGATACGTGCCCTGATTGAATAACGTTAGAATCAAGCCGTCCTTTCTAGTTCATACACAAATACGCTACCTCCAACGATGCGGTCTGTACAGCTGAAAGGCCTAAGAAACAAACCGCTCTTCCTCAACGTACGTACGTCCTTGCCACAGTGATTTCCTACCACTCAGTGCTAGGCGAACTCTGTAGTTACTAGTGAAATCAAGAAACAACCTACAAATTGATATGTGGTGATGTTTTCCAGATCCATATGTACGTGTCGTCCAACTGAACGGGTCCACTGGGCGATCTATTAAACGGAAGAAAACAGCTTTCAAACACGGAACCGAGTGTCCCGAATTCAACGAGACTTTGACATTTGACCTGAACCCGAACCAGCTGGAAACAACAGTCTTTCTTGTGTTACTGTGCAGTCGAAATGTGAGTGAGGACAGTGATGGGCAGATGGGCAGAAAATGCAAAGACAAATGTCTGGGCAAGGTGGCCCTCGGCAGTCACGTTTTGGGCGAGCGACAACGAGACCACTGGCTTTCAGTTATACAAAACCCTCGGAGAGTTGTCTCGGCCTGGCATACGCTCAAGTGAACGGCTGACTGGGAGTGAAACGATGATATTGTTGCATCATCTTGACAATCATGAATATTACGTCACTTGGTAAAGGATATTAATCTGTCAATTGTCAATAGATTTTCCGTCAAGTGCAACAATATATATTTTGGTCACTTATTTATATTAATCTGGGCTGTCACGATTAATCGACAAATTTATTAATATTTTACGTAATATGATCGATACTAAATACTTTAAATCATGAATAGGAAGGTAACATACATTCGGTTTCTGCCTTCAAGAAACCACACCATACCTCTGTTTGAAGACAGTCGATTAATAACGCTTAAGAGAACAAAGTCTGCTAATTCTGAAAACAACGAACGCCAATTTAGAGTTGCTCTTCGTAACAGAATCGTTATCAGTTACTTAATTTCTCATATTTATCAGTTTCTTTTTATTTTTTTATTGCTAGTGGGGTGGGACTAAGTCCCTTGTACTGCGGCCACTTCTGGCCTCTTGTACCAGCCCCAGATGATAGGTGAGGGTGATTGTGGAGCAATTGGTGGAATGAAGATTGGCAAGGGAAACCGAAGTACTCGGAGAAAACCTGCCCCAGCGCCACTTTGTCCACCACAAATCCCACTTGACCAGACCCGGGATCGAACCCGGGCCGCCGCGGTGGGAAGCCAGCGACTAACCGCTTGAGCTATGGCGAGGCCTAAATATTTATCAGTTGCTGCTTCTTTCCTAAATAGCTATTTTTTAATTGATCGAGGCGCACATTACATCATATAAAGCTGAAATTCACAGTGCAACATCTATAAGCACCTAATGCATTCCTGGTACATACACGTAGGTTTGTTATACTCAATGGCCCGTGCTCCAAGCACTGTCTTGTAGTTGCCAATTGTGGTGCACTATTGCCCTGAATTTCTGCGTACTAGTTTCAGCTTTTAATTTCTACGTCCATTCTTCATTTCTTATAAAAATAGTTTTCTTTTAAGTTTCCTTGACAAATAATATTTATGATGAAGGGTATTGTAATTTATCGACGAAGAAGTTAACCTTCTGACAGCCGTAGTATAAGAAAGAGAGACGCTCGTCAAAAGAAGAATTTTGTTACCATCAGCAGTTACTGGTGTTTTGGACTGTATTTTCATGCGAATGCAAATTTTAATATCTCTCTTCTGAAAAGAGAATGAACAGACTGTTATGGAAATATGTTGCAACATTATTTCGGATAAGGTTAACAAATTTTACAAAATTTAGTAGTCTTATTTACATAATCATTACTCTCACTAAATTCCGAAACATAGACAATCCTGATAAGATCACTGAAAATATCACCATAAAGTCAGAAAACGATTTAGCTACATCCGTGGGAGAAGAAAGAAGAAAGAAGAAGAAAAGTTGAAGAATAAGAAGACATTTTGTTAAACTGTGTGTCCGAAAGGATTGGGATGAGGCTTTTGGAAGCTAAATTCTTATTAATTATTTTGGATTTGAGATTTTAAAAGTGGTGGTCATGAAGATAGCTTCCTTCTGGAATAAAACGCTGTGTATTTTGGTAGAGGTATACTAACGTTTCGGAAGAACGTAGTGCCTCAATCTTCAGATTGAAGTGTAAACAAAGCACGAAACCAGCTGATTCCTTGGATGGCTTTTTCTCAGATCCTGAATGTAGAGGCAGTACATTCCTCCGAAACACTTCTAGCGTCCTACACGGCGTTACATCTCAGAAGGGAGTACTATATATTTTAATTATATTTCTTACATATCCTCACAAATTCAGACTGTTCGGGAAATCACAAAACAAAAAATTTTGCAAGCATGAATAACACATACTGAAATTTAACCCACATTAATATATGTGAATATTTATTTATCTGATTACGTTTTGTATTTCGAAACATTTTGGTGAAATTATTTACCAGTTGTAACACTCACTACAAGAATAAATCGCTGCGTCGCATTTGATATTTTCGGCTCCGGATTTGACTGCCTTAAGTTAAGAGTTGTGATCATTACTACTTAAATTTCGGTTTCACATGAGTAACTAATTGTAGTCTGTGTACAGAAGGACTGTCTTTCCAAAAATAAACTTACGTACTTAAGCCATTTCTCTTATACCTTTACTGCATCGAGATTTTTTTTTCATTTTGATTACTTTTCACAGACGGTAGGACTCCCTGTATGAGTGATCAGCTCGTCGCAAGGCCGTTACCTGAACACAGGACAACATAACACACAATAAGCACATACACATATCTAATATCCATACCTTGTGTGAGATTCGAACCCACGATCCCAGTTTCCGAGCGAGCGAAAATAGTTCATGCCATACACCCTTCAGCTGCCGTTTTTTTTCTCTGTGGCCCTACAGCCCCAATTTGGGCCTAGGCCTACCTCCATGAAACTCTCCGTTTCACTTCGGTTTACTAGATCTTACACATTCGGTAGGACTCCTTGGGCGAGTGATCAGCTCGTCGCAAGGCCTCTACCTGTAGACAAATACAGAAAAACGCACACAAACATCCATGCCCTGAGTGGGGTTCGAACCCACGATCTCGGCTTCCGAGCGAGCGAAGACAGTGCATGACTTAGACCGCTCGGCTACCGTGACCGGCGGTGAAGGTAATTAAGGCTTTGGAATCTTGATTTTACTCGTATGTACAAGATGTAAGTTCAGGTTATATTATCCCTGTCCCTAACATAACACTATGAATGCTACAGGAAACACGGAAGTAAATCACCGAACAGTTTATATTTCTGAATCAGATCGAATAATTCTTGACGTTCCAGTAGAGGAAGAAATTGCAAACAGCCATATCAAGGTTTGAATTTTGGCTATTGTTGCAGGAAGTAATATTACTTAAAGCAAGTGTCACGTAACTTCGAACAAGGCCAAGAGTAACCTTGTACAACTGGTCGCCTGTCATTTCTCACACCCTCGAACCCACCCCCTTGTCTGAATTTTTCTTCTGCGCCTTCAAGGTTACTCTTGGCCTTGTTCGAAGTTACGTGACACTTGCTTTACTGACGAATAACTACAATAGATAGGTCAGTTTCTATACGCATTTTAATTAACCTTTTGGGCGCACAGTACGTTAATTTTAAATATGAAAAATCTGTAATCTTTATTTCAGTCCTCAATATTATTTCATTTATGAAAACACAGTTGTAACTGGTCTTCCATAAATACGACCTAATAAATTTCTGCATGAAAAAATTTCGGTTTATAATACTTATTAGAGAGGAGTTACAACGTACATATTATTAATTAGCTTATGCTTTATAATCATAACTGATCATAAATGAAATTCGAAAGCTGGCTTTCGAATAATATTACAAGATTTTAAAGGTTTTGTGCATAAAATGTCTTCTCCATTCTTCGCGTCATGTCGCAGACATCGTTTCTTGACTGTTACATGTCTTGACGTCCGCGGAATAGCTCAAGCAGTTAGTCGCTGGCTTCCCACAGCGGCGGCCCTGGTTCGATCCCGGATCTAGTTAACTGGGATTTGTGGTGGACAAAGTGGTGTTGGGGCGGGTTTTCTCCGAGTACTTCGGTTTCCCCTGCCAATCTTCTTTCCATTATCATAATCACCCGGGCCCGGCTACAATAGGCCAACCAGTGGCCGCCGTGCGGAGTGGACCCTTTTGGACTCCACCCCCCACTAAGCGAATTAAAAAAATTAATTACATGTCTTGACACATGCCGGTGTGCGGTCTACCTTATATTTGCCTTTATGAATACACAGTCACGCAACTCATAAGATCTTACATAAAACATCATGTCATTAGTAGTTAACAATGCATTGCTTCTCAGTAAGATATCACGGCATGAGACGAAAATGCTGTTGCTGTGCACGTGACAGACCCCATTCGCTCTAATTTTCGCAGTTATCGTACATAATAATTTTTCATTCTCGCCATCTGTATTCGTCGATTCGTCGTCTCTCCCATGGCTGGTGGACCAGAGCTGTACAGACAAAACGTAATTTGCCCATAAATCCAAATGCTGTCGAAAAACGACCACCAGAAGAAACTGAAACATAAACATCTGAAATAGTCCGACCGAACATAAGAATCTTTCTGTAGTAGGTTATTTTTCATATCTTCAACATTTAGAGCAAACCGAACGGTCACTGCACTGACGTTCGTCAAGGTGTTGGGGAGAGTGTTTGAACGAAGAGGGATGAAGTGACAGGAGTTGGAGAAAACTACTTAATTAGGAGCTTCACAAGTTGTGCTGTTCGCCAAGTATAATTTTGATGTTAAAGATAAGCCGGTCACGGTACCAGAGCGGTCTAAGGCATATACTGCCTTCGCTCGCTTGGAAACCGGGATCGTGGGTTCGAATCCCACTCAGGGCATGGATGTTTAGTTTGTGAGTGCTCGTTTATCTGTGTTTATGTACAGGTAGGGGCCTTGCGACGAGCTGATCACCCGCCCAAGGAGTCCTACCGAATGTGTAAGGTCTAGAAAACCTGAAGTGAACGGAGAAGTTCATGGAGGTAGGCCTAGGCCCACTGGGGCTGTAGTGCCAAGGAAAAAGAAAATATTACCGCACGCTTGTACTGCTCCACAGTCATCCTATTGCTTTATTGCCTTAATAGGTCTAACGGCCAAACCAGTTTTCATGAGGCTCGTTTCCAAAACTTTTTTTTCTTTCTTGGCACTACAGCCCCAGTGGGCCTAGGCCTACCTCCATGAACGCCGTTCTTTTCGGCTTTTCTAGATCTTACACATACGGTAGAACTCCTTGGGCGAGTGATCAGCTCGTCGCGAGGCCTCTACCTATAGACAAACACAGAAAAACGCACACAAACATCCATGCCCTGAGTGGGATTCGAAACCACGGTCCCGGCTTCCAAGCGAGCGAAAACAGTGTATGCCTTAGACCGCTCGGCTACCGTGACCGGCTCCGAATCTCTTTACTCAACCTAAAATCTTTGACTCGCTGCGCTGGAAGAATTAAACAAACCAAATTTTTCATGCAACATCAGTTCACTATAAGCCGGAAGGTCGCGGGATCGAATCCCGATGAGGTTATTGGATTCTTTTCAATTGACCTAATCTTTCCAACTGCACTGTGGTCCTGAGGTCGACTCAGCCTCTAACAGAAATGAGTATCAGGAATATTCTTGGAATGTTCTTGGGGGTAAAGGGCGGCCGGCGCGTAGAATTGACAACCTTACGGAAATCTGTGAGCCGATTGTCTATAAAATGTGGGAACCTCAACATCTCACAACCCCATGGGTCTCCACGGCCCGTTACAGGTGTAGCTTTACTTTTACTTTTTACTTTTACACCAGTTCACTTGTCTCACCTGATCTATACGTATTAAGTAGTGATCTTCTTTACAGACCGTGCCATAGCTTAAGCGGTTACTCGCTGGCTTCCCACCGCGGCGGCCCGGGTTCGATCCCGGGTCTAGTCAAGCTGGATTTGTGGTGGCCAAAGTGGAGCTGGGGCGGGTTTTCTCGGAGTTCGGTTTCCCCTGCCAATCTTCATTCCACGAAATTCTCCAGCATCATAATCAATCGGGGCAGGTCCAATAGGCCAATCAGTGGCTGCCGTGCCGATTGGACCCAGTTGGACTCAACCCTCCACTAAGCGAATTAAAAAAAACTTCATTAATATAAGAGACTCGTATTTTTGCCCAAGAGTAACATTATTAACTCTTTGTAGAAGAGAAGGATTTGCGCGTTTTAAAAAGTCGTATCATATAAAATTTAAAAAAATACTGAAGAACAGCCGGGCTGTTCGTGCTTCAAGGATCGAGGGATTTGGGTTCTGTCCCCCTTATCAGAAAGGGAATATTCTCTTCCTCACAGCGTCCAGACCGTCTCTGGCGTTCACCCAGTCTCTGATTTCCGGGGGTGGGGGGGTTAAAACGGCCAGGGCATGAAAGTGAATGCTTACCTACATCTAGAGCCAAGGTTAGAATACGTGGAGCTTTACATCCACTCCTCCATACGTGTTCTTTGTTTGATTATAAATTAAGTTCAGGGACAACTTTACTCGCATATTACTAAAGCATTGTCTGACGAAGTGGTTAAAATTAAAAGGATCTTCGATCAGGATATTCGGTCTCCGAGTAGAGACTCAAACCCCAGCTTTCAAACATGCGATCAACAATGCTAAAGACTAGTTGAGACCTTCGTAAATTAGTCAGAAAATATCAAATCGTGATTATTCTCTGATTTATCTCTTTAAAGATGGCTTCGTTTTCGTAAGAACGAGATTATCTTCGCCTCCACACATATCCTACTATGCTTTCGAAGTTACTGACCTTGTAAAGTCAGCATCAAGTTCACACAAGGCATTCACCTCACTTCAGTTGTCCAACAGCTTCGAAATATCAGCTACGCAGTTGCAAATTAGCATTCAGGAACTAGAGTCAGGTAGGGGAATGATATTCACCATGTCTTCTCCAGTTGTAGTCTTTCTTAATTACATCTGTGGACTGAAACTGAGGGTCTCCATAGCACTACCATCAGGTAGACTACAAAGCCAAATGCTAGGATGATTGATGACTTAGAAAAGTTTAGGAGAATGCGGTCTCGGCCCATTCGAGGTACTATATCGGTATTTGCATGGAGGGACTGTGGAAAACCTAGAAAACACACAGTTGGGATAGGCGGTGTCCCTACAGAAATTCAAACCGGCACCTCCAGAATACAAGTATAGAGCTTTAAGGCGATATGGGGTGGAAGCATGGAAAGCAACCACAATAGTGGTTGATCACGACATATTAACTCTAGATATTATAACCTGAATGTTACATACTGATAACACCAGATCTTACACTGGGCAATATTCATAGCCAATTTAATCCAGATTGCTCCCTTGACGTCTCTTAATCTACCTGACATTTGAAGATATTACGTTTAGAAATATTTCCATAAACAAATTCTCTACATATTTCCAGATTCAACACTGGATTTATAATAAAAATATCTAACTGTAGTAAGGATGTATTGCTGAGCTGTACTTTCTTCTTCCTTTCTGCTGTTTCTCTCTCAATGCCCACTTTATCCTCCTTTTCTTCTTCCCTTCCCCTCCCCCCTCGCGGCTGCCGTCCAAGGGTCACTCATATCCCAGCAGAGGTCATTTATACTTCGTTCTTGGCTTTCAAATTTAATTGTGATTTTGCTTCAAAAGCGATTTCCAATGAGGGGGCAGCCTTTTCTCTGGTTCACTCTTAAGGGAACTTCCAGGGTTGCGTTGCTGTCCGTTTGCCTTGTTTACATTATTACCTGTAGTAGTATTGTCGTTATTGGCTCTATTCACATGAATTTTGTGTTGCTTTCTATTTCCATTAACGCTTTATTTATTCTGCCTCACTCGGCAGTCTTCCTCGAGTGCCTGGAAATATACCCCTTTTGTGCTTACTCAATAATTTCTCTGGCCCCAGTGTCATGATTCACTAAGCCCTTATTTCTTTTTGGTTATTCCTCTTCTCTTATTAGTTAATCTGGCAGAGGTTTAATATTTACGGCAGGAGTTCCGGTTATCTTGTTTGTTAACATCAGGTTCTCTCATTTGATATCATTATCTTGTCAGGGTTTTTTTAATGAATGTTTGTATTACGTGTTTGTTAGTTTGGCTTTGATTTTCTGCATTATCTGCAAAATATTTTTCGTTATATATCTCCTAAATCTCCCCACATAAACCCATATTTCTCAGCATGTAAACCCCATACTAGATAAATGTTTTATGTGTTTGGTGTTAAAGAATTTGTGCGAAATGATGACAACTTCTGAACTAAATAACAACTTCACATACTTATATGAACGAATGTATCAATGCTCTACTAAATACGCCAGAATATTCGCCAGTGTCATTGATTTGTTTTAAACTTTCTAAAGAATGTTTCTACAGAGAAACTGTGTACATCATAAAATGCTTATACCATTCAGGTTCTTAAATTATACTTGATAATAAATAATTTTCTTTGTAGCGAAATTCTAAAAGGAACTATAACATGTGTATTCTCTGTAAAGCCGGTCTGAATTAAATTCATCTAAAAAGCTTTAGTAGAATTCTCCTATAATCACCAAGTGATTTGGGCAGTTAAACGTATTATGGAGAGACAGACACTACTTTCCCAGAACGATTTTTCTATCCTATATAATGCTCATAGAAAGATTAAAATTCGAAATATAAAGATAATTCACAGAAACTTAGAAATCTAATTGGTGTCTCCTATCTATCTATCTATCTATCTATCTATCTATCTATCTATCTATCTATCTATCTATCTATCTATCTATCTATCTATCTATCTATCTATC